>NC_087458.1:3956147-4259177 GCF_036321535.1 Camelus dromedarius | reverse complement strand
GCAACTCAAATTCATCCTCTTCCTCCTCTCGCTTTTCTTGATGAGCCCATCCATCTAGCTGCCTGAGAGAGAAAACTGTGTATCTCCTGAGACGCTTTCTTCTCTATCAGCCCTTGAGCCAGATGGACCCACATCCTCCTCCATCTACCTCTATTACATCCTTTTTATCATTCTTTCTGCTACTGCTGTCCTGGTACAGGTTCTCAGCCTTTGTCACCTGGCCTTAGTCCTAGCCTCCTAACTCGTCTCCCTGCCTCTTGTCTGTTCTCCTCCGTGCCACCCTTTGCATCACTGCTAGAGCAAGCTTTCTTTTCTCCTCTACCTTTTTCACTCAAAGGATAATATACTATACCCGCTAATTCTGCATGATCTTTCCACAGCAATAGAAAGAGCTGCTTCACCACAAAAAATAAATGCCTAGTCTTTAGTATTCCACTGTATGGACGGATGTGCCACAACAGAATATCCTACTGATGGAACTTTAGGCTGTTTTTAATCTTTTAAAAGCCGTTAAATCTGACCATGTTACTCCCTTGGTTAAAACCATTCAAGAGACTCCCTACTGCCTACAGGACAAAACCTCAATTTCTTAGTGTGGCAGCAAGGACCTTCATGACTTGCCCCTTGCCTACTTAACACAGCACTGTCTTTTGTCTTTCTCTCTTCACCTCCCAGGCCTTCCTATCTGTGACAGAATAAAATATAGCTTGGTTTTGTCCCTAGTTCCTGAAACAGCTCCTGATGATAAAGGTCAAGGTGGTATCTTTCCCTGTTCATAACAAGCCCCTTTCCACCACACAAGTTTATGTTAATGAAGTGACTCTGGAAGGCTCCCACGGATGGGTGGCTGCTTGCCAGGGGAAACCACCACATGATCAGAGGGTTGGAACTTTCACCCTCTGACCTCTGAGGAGGAGAGAGGGACTGCAGGTTGTGCTAAATCACCAGTGGTCGATGATTCAATCACACCTACATATGAAGCCTCCATAGAAAGCCCTAACTGAAGGGGTTCCAAGAGGTTCCGGGTTGGTGAACACATAGAGATGCTGGGGGGGGGGGTGCACCCCTGGGGAGGGCACAGAGCTCACCCCATTCCGTGCACACTTTGTCCTACATATCGCTTCCTTCTGGCTGTTTCTGAGCTGTATCCTCGGAAAATAAACCTGTAATCTAGTAAGTAAGCTGTTTTCCCAAGTTCTGGGAAATGTTCTGATAAATATGAAACCTGAGGAGGGAGCAGTGGGAACCTCTGATTTATAGCCTGTTGGTTAGAAGCACAGGTGTCAACCTGGACATGTGACAGGTGTCTAAAGTCTGGGGGCAGTCTTGTGGGTGAGCCCTTAGCCTGAGGTGTCTGTGCTAGCTCCAGGTAAGTGTCACAGCTGAATTGTAGGACACTCAGTTTGTGCCTGGAGAGTTGGAGAATTGGTTGTTGTAGGGAAAACCCATACGTTAGGTGTCTTAAGTGTTGTGAGTAGAGAAGAAACAAAATTTCCCTTAATACTTAAAGTCATGCTTCACACTTTGCATTTCCCAGCATGCCATGCTCTCGCCCAAGCTGCTGCTTCCACCTGGAATGCGTCTCCAACCACCGACAAGCTCAGCGCCGCCTCCTCTGTGGAGTATTCCCCAGCACCTCTCAGGCAGAGCGGACCTTTGCCTTCTCCCTGCTTACACAGTACCCTGTGCACGTGTAGATCACAACCTGTAACTGCACTCGTTTGTATATATGTTTATTTCATTCTAAACAGAGAATTCCCTGAGGATAGGGACTGTCTTCTTCATCTTTATAACCCGGTTCTAGCTCAGTGATGGCATATAACCATTATTCAAAAAAGTTTTCCTTAATAAACGAAGCACACCCCCCACCTGCTGACTACCCTCACACTGGACCCATGGGCTCTACCTTTCCATCCTGAGGAGACTTTGCTGGCCTTGCCTCGTGGTCCCCACCTTATTAGTTCTAACTTCAGTCCCATTAAATCCATCCTGAGTGTCTTTAATCCTGGGCTCTACTTCAACCAGCTCAGTCCTCAGCTTTCTTTCTCACCTTCCCATTCAAATTCATGTCCACTGTCCAGCTGCTCCGAGTCTGAAGGTGTCTCCAACTCGTCTACCTCCAGGTCAGAACTGCCCTCGGAGGAGGAAGGATCAGAGTGGGTGGGAGACGCTCCATCATCTCCAGGCCCCTTGGTCAGATCCAGTCGCAACTCTGGGGCAGAAAGACGCTTACGCATGGGGCGATGGCCACATAGGGCTAAAGTGTTGGGGGTACCTGGGGTTGAAGGAGGGGAAAAAAAGAAGAGAAACATGTATGAGTGTTGATGGGGGAGGTTAGAATTCCTGTATGTGTAAGTGACGATATGGGTTGAATTCCAAAGAATGACCAACACAAGGGACATTTGGGAAAACAAAAGTTGAACCACAAAGGGACAGGATGGCATAATCTTTCTCTGGACTAGAATCAAGAACTTGAAGCCTGGGTTCTGATTTACCTACCTGCCTGTGAATCTCCTTCAGGATCAACAGGATCTTCAGAAGGGTCAGCCTCTTCAGGAAGCAATCTAGAGGGGAAAAGATTAAAAGGGAGCAGAAACTGAGGCTAAAGGCATCAAGACAGGTATCGATTCTCTCTCCGCCATGATTTTATCACCTCTTCTCTTTTCCCCAGCTCATTCCTTCAAGTCTCAATTTACCTTCCTGCCCTCCATTTGTGACCAACCCTCCCTTTTCCCAACCTCCCTCACACTTCCTCACCTGGGGAATTCTTCATCCTGCCATTCCTCCATCAGCTCCAGTTCCCCAAGTCTCAGGGATGCTCCTAGCCCTGCTGTTTCTGCATTCTCCCTGACCCTGATAGTCCCCCAGAAGAGATTATCATGAGACAAACGAGGCAGTATTTTAAGGGAGCTGGATAGTAGGTGAAACACTGGGATGAAGAACAGTAATTAAACTTTCAGAATATACATACAGCTTATACAACTCAATAACCAAAAAAAAAAAAAAACCAAAAAAACAAAACAACAATCCAATCAAAGTAATGGGCAGAAAACCTAAACAGACATTTCTCCAGTGAAGACATACAGACGGCCAATAGACACATGAAAAGATGCTTAATATTGCTAATTATCAGAGAAATGCAGATCAAAACTACAATGAGGTATCACCTTATACCAGTGAGAGTGGCCATCATTAAAAAGTCCACAAACGATAAATGCTGAAGAGGGTGTGGAGAAAGGAGAACCCCTTCCTACACTGTTGGTGGGAATGTAATTTGGTGCAGCCACTATGGAAAATAGTATGGAGATTCCTTAAAAAAACAAAAAATAGAGTTACCATATGATCCAGCAGTACCACTGCTGGGCATACAGCCAGAGAAAACTAATTTGAAAAGATACATGCACCCCAATGTTCATAGCAGCACTATTTTTTTTTTTATGAACTGGTGATTTTTAAAAAATAACTTGCAGATACTATCAATGAGCTTTTGTTGCACAGCCATAGCAGCACTATCTACAATAGCCAAGACATGGAAGCAATCTAAATGTCCATCAACAGATGACTGGATAAAGAAGATGTGGTATATATATTCAATGGAATACTACTCAGCCATAGAAAAGAATAAAATAGTGCCATCTGCAGCAACATGGATGGACCTAGAGATTACCATACTAAGTGAAGTAAGTCAAAGATAAATATCATATGTTACCACTTATATGCGGAATCTAAAAAACAAAAGAACACAAGTGAACTTATTTGCAAAGTAGAAACAGATTAAAAAAATATAGAAAACAAACTTAGGGTTACCAAAGGGGAAAGGGAGAGGAATAAATTAGGAGTTTGGGTTTAGCAGATACAAACTACTATATACAAAGCAGATAAACAACAAGGACCTACAGTACAGCACAGGGAACTGTATTCAATAGCTTGTAATAACCTATTATGACAAAGAATATGAAAAAGAATATATATATATATATGTATAATTCAATCACTATGCTATATACCAGAAGCTAACACAACATTGTAAATCAACTATATTTCAATTAAAAAAAAAAGAAAAAAGAAAAAAACAATAATTAAGGAACAGAACAGAAAGCAGGCCTTAAAAAGAACTCAGATCTCTCATCGCTGAGATGTTTTTACCACCTTCACCACTTGTTGGAAACCGGTCACCCCTACTGTTGGGTTTAGGGGCGGAGAAAGCACGGAATGTCAAGCTAGTTATTTTCACCTGTGCGGCAGTTGCTCCACCCGCACAGTGGGGGTGAGAGGTATTTCACATTACAGCTGGCTGGAACCCGACAGACCTGCCCAGCTGTCACTGCGCAAAGTTGGGGAAGATGGCACCTTGTCAGGCCTGCCTTTCCTCGACCACACTGGGGAGTGGTTAGGGGAAACCACGGCATGGGTGGAGGGGTGGGGGAAGAAGGTAAGAGGGAAGGGAGATTTGCTGGGAAAAAGAATCTGGACCTAAACATAGTTCTGGGTCAGCTTTCCTGATGGCCATTCTGGAGGATGGGTTGTTAGAAAACAGAGAACAGGGGCATAATATGGAAGCTTCCTTGAAAAAAAAAAAGCAGTAGGAACTATCCTGAAATCCCCTGTTCCCTAATTCTCATATGATACTGGCATTTCCTACCTAGAACCACCCCCATCCCTTCTCTGCAAATTAATTCTTGTCTCCTCTAGGAACTCGAGATTTGACTTGGTAAGAGCTGGATGGTGGGAAAGTCCCAAGACCATTCACTCCTTGTTTCCAACCAAGTTAGCCAAGATCTTACTCACCCAGGATCGGATGTCTTTTCTCCTGCCTCTTGTAGAGTTCCCATCTTCGCAGGTCTCCCTGTCTCCTTCTTTAAACACTGAGAGTTGTCGGGGAGCTGGATATCCCAGCTCCCCAACACTTCTGAACGCTTTTTCTCTGTCTCAACTGTTTGTTGCTCTTGCCTCCAAGGAGGAGGGAGATGTGGAAAGGAGGTAACCTCCCCTTCAAACAGGTTTGGCCACCTCCCTTCCCAAGAAGCAGGTTTGCCCAAAAGAAAAAACCTGCCTATGTGGGGGCGGGTTTTGGGGAGGAGAGTGCATTTTCTAAAGTGGCTAGTCTTGGGTGAGTCTAGGAAGGCAATTTTCCAGATTCCTTAAAACCTTAAGGAATCTGCTTTAAAAAAAAAAAAAAAAAGAGAGAGAGAGACAATGGTAGAAACCATTTTAAGACTATCTTGGGCCTACTTCTTGAGCATAAGGAAAATCAAGGACACAGAAGTATATCATAAGCAGGGTTCTGGAAGAAGAAACAAAGAAAAAACTGAGGATGAGGGGAGATAGAAGATTGTTGCTCCTTATTCCCAAAAAGAGTCAATAGAAGGAAGACATTAAGTTTAGCAGAAAGAAGGGAAATGAATCTTGAGAAGGTTAAAGTAATTATCAAGGGGAAAGGCCTGACCCTAGTTGTAAAAAGAGACAATAAGACTCCAAACAGGAAAAAAGTATTTAATATTTTAACAAAATGCAAAATAAAGTACCCAAGTTACAAAACATAAATTCCTTTGGTTCAGTAATCACACCACTATTTTACCTTCCAATGACTACAAACATCATCCCCTCAAAGTGAAGCCAGACTGTTCCCCTCATATGAAGACATCATGCCAAAACCATCACATACCCCACTGTTCATCAAAACTGTCAACAACTTACAGGGAATAGAGCTAAGGGGGAGGAAAAGGGGCAACAGGTTGGTCTGAAGAAGAAAGGGAGACTCTACACATGCAGAACAGGTCAGTGGGAGGGAGCCCTTTGCTTGTCACTATGGTATGAATCATACCCCTGTACATGCTACATGAGGCTGAGTACCTTGGTACAATCACACATAAACAGACAATCCAGTGACCCTGAGCATTCCCAGGGAAAACAAAAATAAAAACAGAAGCAGAGGCGAGAAAGGACAGTGGCAAGAGGCAGATCACAGAAATCAGGGAACATCTAATCCAGACCCTCAGTTTTATAGATGGGGGAATGAGACCTAGAGGAGTGAGTGTCTTGGCAAGACACACAGTTTACAGCAGTCAGTATGAAACTCCACGTTCCCTTGTACTGTTAGCAAAAAGAGAATTAAATGGATACGAAACCGACAGACCCGCTAAGGCAGGGGACAGAGCCGGGGTGCTCACTGTAGTTCTGCTGTCTTTTGGGAAGAGTGCCTATGAGGTCTTAAGGCTTTCCCGGGTGTCTCCTGGACTCTCAAGAGCCAGGGGTCTTTCTAGGTCTCTTCAGGGTCCCTGTGGCTCTGGGTCAGAGGGATCCAGAGAAACTGAGAGCCACGCCACACGACCAGAACGGAAGATAAAGGTCTCCAGTCTGCTCCCAAGCAATTCCGAAAAAGTTACAATAAACTCAGAATAGAAATTTAGCCATCTGGGAATCAGACACCATCACCTAACTGGGGGCAGAAAGTGGAGCTGGAAATCTGCAAAAGGCTGAAAACTGGAAAAGGAATTTCCAAAACCTAAAGTGGGTACTGTATTCAGTAAATACTTGAGTTAATAAGAGAATAAATGAATACATGGAGAAAATGAACGTTTGGTCCCAATGGAAAATACTGGTTCTGTTAAAGAGCCTGCCTGCGGGCACTTTTGGGGTACGCATTCTTTTTGTGCTACTTTTCTGGAACTGTGTATGTTCCTATATTACGACCCTGGTAAATGAAATAGAGGTGAGCCAGTGTAGATTTAAAGAGTTAAGTTAAATAATAAAATTTGTCTGCTCGGTAGAGATTGTGGGGAAAAGGTAGAAAGCCAGCTCAGCTTTCTTTCACTTCTTTCTCCTCCTAGGTTTGAGAACAGTACACCAGGTCCTGGAACAATAAAGACAGAACTGCTGAAACATCTCAAAACATGCATTCAGGGTGGTTCAAGCAACCTCTCTCACTTTCCCCTCCCCTCCCAACAGTCATTTCTTGGACAGGGAGGCAGTGGTAGATTCTGATAGCGAGATCTGACTACACTTCTCAAAGATGACCTCGGCTGAGAATTTAGGCAGCCCCTGATCCAGAGGGCACTCATCCACCAAGCTGTTCATGGGCGTCGGGGGCAGCGGAGGCTCCTCGTCATCTTGACTCAATCCAGAAATCAGGGAGTTACCTGCCCTGTCCAATTCCTTGTCCGCCTGTTCCCTGGACACACCCACTGTCTCAGGCTGTCCCGAAGGGATCTTCATGGAGTCAAAATATGCTGACAAGGCTTCCTGGAGCAGAGGCAGAAGTTTCTTTCGAGAGACCTGGGTGTTGCCTTGAAGATAGGCTTGGAGGTTAGGGTGGATGCTCGGGGCCGGAGTCAGCTTCAGGGACGGAGAGTGGGAGCGTTCCAGGACTCCACAGATCTAAAGTGGAGACAAGACAGGGAGATGGTGCGTAAGATGGTGAAGCAAAGAGCTGAGGCTTCTAAGTTAGACGCTTCTCTTATAGAGGAGACCCTCCCCCTCCAAAGTTGTTTTTTCAATTAAGTCATCCAGAGTTGTTTTATACATCTGCTAATATACGTAGTATTTTAGAAACAGAAGAAACTTTTGAGATCATGTATTTTATTAATAATTAAACCAAAGTCCAGAGAGATTAAGTGTCTTGAACAAGATAATGTAGATGATGGGAGACTCTGAACCAGAACCTGGAACCCCTAGCTCCTAACCTAGTGTTGCTTCCAAGTGTATTCCTGTGCTCAAAAACTTGAACTCTGCCCTTAGCTGAGATGGAACGAGCATCTATACTGAGGTCAGGGGAAGGACAGAGACAGAAGGAATGAATAGATCAAGTCAGGGTGGCAGGTATGCCAGGCATTGTGCCAGGTCTGGCCATTTACAAATATTAGCTCATTTGCTCCTTACAACTGCCTTACAAGTTGGTATTACTATTACCCTCATTTACAGGTAGGGAAACTGACGCTCAGCTAGATAAGGTAACTTGCCAAAGGTCAAGTCTGAATGGAGCAAAGCTGATACTTGAACCCAGGTCTGTCACCAGAGCCGGTGTTCTCAATTACTATATTATACTATTCCCAACACTGGAGGAAGGAAGGAAGCGGCAGGGCAGGCTGTGAGAAGAGGATGCCCGTTTCCCAGCATGGAGGCAGCCTGGGCAACAGCAGAGGCATCAGACGTCTAGAGTTTCAGAGGGACTGTGGCGGGGAAATTTGGGAAGGTGGGTAGAGGCACTTCTTACAGCCAAAGCGCCCTTTCCTTCATGACATGATTAGTAACAGCCCCTGGTTACTGAGAGCCTACTTTGTGCCCAGCAATGTACTTTACACATGATATTATGTTTAATGGTCATATCAGACTAATTAGTAGGTAGTATTATGCCATTTACAGACTCAGAAGTCAACTGACTTGCCTTTGGTCAAAGAGCAAGTAAGTGGCAAATCTGGGACAGAAAAGCATATCTATCTGCCTTTAAAAACTGCAGTTCAAACTACCTTCCACTGAATGAAATTACATTTGGTTCCCGAAGGAGAAGATAAAGGCAAAGAGAGGTGGGAAAGGATGGACATACCTTTTATGGACACGAAAGATTATCTGGCTATATTCAGACCAGTCTTCAGCAGTCTTCTCTGCTAGGAAACCCAAAGGATCCCTGGACTGCCTTAAGTCCACTTTTAAATTCTTCCCTGATCTTATCAGTAACCAACAGAGGAAAAAAAAAGGGGAGGAGGTGGGAAAGGTGGCCAAATGGAAGATGAGGGGGGAAAAAAACAAACCCGCTGCTGGATTACTTCTCTACTTTGCAAATACAGATTATTTAATCCTTGCATGGTTAAGCAGTAGAAAAGGTTTCTCTTGTATTTCTAATTTTCAAGGCAATAAGGTAAAAAGGAGTTTTCAGGGTAAGGAATTAACGGTTAAACCAAGAATCAAATTTTAACTCTAGATTTAAAACATGTCTTTTTAACCCAATTTTGATTCATTCTAAGTAGGAACTATGTCTCTAATTCTTTTTGGACTCTCCCTTTCTCAACAACAGTATGAGTAAGGATACTCATATATATATTGAATGGAAAAAAGCAGAGAGGAGAGACTCTGGAAATAGATCAAGGAATCCCTACGTAAATACAAGAACCACGGAGAGATCCTTTTCAGCACAGGGCAGTGAGTACAGGCAGAGCTCTGCAGGGCCCTCAGGCTGGAAAAGGGACAGAGACTCACTGTCATTCGAAGTGCTGCGTGGGGACAGAAAACAGCCAACTGCCGCACTGGCTCATTGTGAGTGTTGAAAAAGATAGTCATGGCGACCAGGGCGTCATAGCTGTGAGCCTGGCAGAGGGCATGGAGGTCTGCGATGAGGCCAGACCTCTGCAGAAAGACCTGGAAGAGAAGAAATGGACAGGGATGAGGGCTGCAGCTGGACCCCCCCTATCACCAGCAACAGAAAATGCTTATGAAGGGTGTCTTTGCATGTTAACCTGGGACCTGTACTCCATACAAAAGGTATCTAGTATTTACTCTGTGCTATTTATGGCTGGAAAGCAATATACAGAATGGGGAAAATACAGGCTTTGGGTTCAGAAAGAACCGGTTTGAAAATCAGTTCAATTACCTATTAGCTATATGATCGAGGATCCCTAGACTTAAGTTTCCTCATCTGTAAAATAAGGGTAAAACATGTACCAAACATGATTGTTTTAAGAATTAAAAAATAATAATGTATGTTATGTGCTTGGCATGTGCAAAACTCTCCTGCTCTTGCAATCAAACAAGCAAGGTCTTTGCCTCGTGGGTATTTTTATTCTAAAAGAGAAGGAGGGGCGCGTACAAGGAAGTGCAGACACGTGACCACTGCATCCTTGGTTCTTCATTCTTTGTCAATTTATATTCTTCTCCAAAATTTTATGCAGTATTTCCTCCAATGAATAATAGCACCAGCTGCTTAAGATCAGGGCTTTTCTTTATCCTTGGCATTTCTAACAAGCCGATTTGTACTGAGATTATGATACTTGGCAAACATTTTGTGCTCCTGTGTTTGGCTCCCAAACTAGATTATGAGTTGCAAGGGAAGAGGTCATGCTATTCTGTTTTATTTAATTATTTAGTATTCTTTACATTATTATTTAGTAGAAATCTGTGCAGTCTATGACAGCATATGTTCAGATCAGATTGTTGAATGATTTAAACCAATATGACATGGAACCAGGTATTAAAATACTTTATGAAAATTATAGTCATTCACCTATTCGACAAAATTTACTGAGTATCCACTCTGTGCCAGGCACTGTCAAAGGTGCTGGAGATACAGCAGAAACAGGGTGCTTGCTCTGGTGGAGCTGATAAACTAGCAAAGTGTTATAGACAGTAAACAAGGAAACCGTGAAACATGATTATTTCAGTGTTAAGTGCAAAGAAGAAAACAAAGTAAGATAATTTTTAGAAACTTTTGGGCACAGAGGATATTACTTTAGTTAGGGTGGTCAGGAAGAAGCTCTTAAAAGAGGAGACACCTGAGCTAAGTCCTGAATGATAAGAAGGAGCCAGCTCTGCAAAAGAAAAAGCAAGTGCAAAGGCCCTGAGTTCGGAGTGAGCTTAATGGTTCTGAAGAACAGAAAGAAAACCAGGATGGCTGCAGTATTGTGATTACAGGCATGAGGCTGGAATGAGGTTAGGTCAGACAGAAAGACGAACGCCTGATCAAGGAAGGCCCTGCAAACCACAGTAGGCCTTCAGATTTCATCAGAAATGCAATGAAAATGCAGTAAGGGGAAGGGGCCGATATGATCTGAGGGAGATCACTCTGGCTGCTGTGAGAATGATTTGTAGGAGTCAAAAGTGGAGGCAGGGGGTTATTACAGTGAAGTGAGAGATGATGGACTGTGGGAGTTGCAGTAGGGATGGAGAAAAGCAGACAGGTACAAGATGTATTCTGGAGGTGAGCCAAGAGTGAGGGGCAAGGTTACATACAAAACTGAAGGTTTTTTCTCTCTACCCACACCTACATCTTGCTCTTACCTCCAAATCCATATATATTGCACTAATGGCCACCTTGGTGCCTTGTCTAGAGATGGTCTTCTGGTCTTTTCTCAGCATCTGCTCTGTGGTCAGTCCTAGAAAGTAGATGTGAGACTAGGGGTCACACAAGAGAACCCAAAGAACCCAGGGTCCTAAGACAGACCAGGAAGGTGCAGACACCGAGATAGGTCAAGGAAGAGGAAAAACACAGCCTCTCTTTGGGGCAATGAACAGAGCTGACAACTCAGGAGGTAATTATATAGTAGAAATTTACTTAAATTACTGGATCATGATATAGTTACCTTTAGAGCAAGGGCCTTTGGGGAGAAGGGTAAATGGAAGAAGAGAGGCTTTCACACCTGATTTTTCTCCTTTCTGTGTTGTTTCACCTTTCTAAAAGTACATGTGGGACCCTTCTTTTTTTTTTTTTTTTTTTTTTAATGTCAACAGGCGGTAGCTGGGTAAAAAATTATGGAAGTTCTTTTGTTCTCTTCCTTTGTCTTTTGTATATTCACCCTAAATGTTTCTTCTGCTTCCTTAACCAATTATCTAGACCTCACTCTACTAATGCAGTTCGGTTGACCCTCTGAGGCCATGGGTTTCACATCCCTAGATAAGGAGAGCCGACTGTATTCTTCATACCACGTCATTTTACGTGAGGGACTTGAGTGTCCGAGGATTTTGGTATCTGTGGGGGCTCCTGGAACGAGTCCCCCACAGACACCAAGGCTCACCTGTATTCCCTCAGCATATTTTATGTCTCTACATTCTCTAATTAGACTGGAAACCTCTGAGACGCAATATATTCCTTCTCATCCTCCCAACAGCCAGGGTGGAAAAATGTAGTGAGTGGCTGATTAGTGCACGCTCGGGCTCACACATTGCTTAGTTTCTTCTGGTTTACAATTTAAATCATCATGCGTGCTCTGCAATTGTTTTGATGGTATTGAAGTGTGTAATGAACAAGGCTCCTGCCCACCAGTTTAACACTCCATACCTGATACATCAAACTTTGCCTTTTGCAGAGAATCAAAGATGTCATTTCTCCTGGGCAGATCTGGGAAGAGGGCCTCCAGTTTCTCCACATATTCAATGTCCTTTAGGGTTGCCTTTCCAACTTTAAGGTCCATGTTGACACAGTCCAGGATGATTGTTCCTGTAGAAAAGGAAGATGGCAGAACTCAAATCCTGTGGCCCTCCATTCCTGACCACTAGGACACACATAACCCTCTAACCTAATACAGAGGAGACTGTATGGCAACTCACTGGAAACAAAACAAGAAACTGGGATGACGTCCTGAGTAAGATATCCCAAATCCAAACTAAAATGCAGGCAGGGAAATGGGGAAAAGGCAGAAAGGAAGTGTGAGCTCCTCAATCCTTAGAGATTTTGGAACCTAGTCAGAGGGAGATGACCTCTCTTCTGTAGGCCAAATTCTAGCTGGAAGAGATAGCGGAGTTCGAGGCCAATTCTCTCTCTCTCTCTCCTTTTCTTTAACAAATGGAGAAAATCAGAACAAGAAAGGTTAAGAGATTTGCTCAAGGTCACGTAACTACCTCCTGGGCAGAAACGGTATTAGAATTCATTTCCTGCTGCTGCTGCTGCTGCTGCTGCTTTTTGGTGGGAGGAGGTGGGGGGAGGTACTTAGGCTTAATGTATTTATTTTTGGAGGAGGTGCTGGGGATTGAACCCAGGACCTCGTGCTAAGCATGCGCTCTACCACTTGAGCTACACCCTCCCCCACCATTTCCTGCTTCTTAATAGGCAGCTTCTAGGCCTGCTGTTCTGGGCTTCCTTTCTGCTTTCTCTGACAAAGTATCCTGCAGGCCTTTAATCGACAAAGCATCCTACAGCCTTTTGATGCCTAACTGCCCTGAAAGAATGCCATCCTTTGTTATGGACTAAATGGCTTTGAAAGGGTATGGTCAGGCTGGAAGAGTCTAGACTTCTCCACTCTCCCTTCTCTGGGATGGGAATAGAGGAACTAGTCAGGTCCCCAACCCCCAAGCCGCCCTCACCATGCAGAAGGGCTGCAGTTTGCCTGTCCAAGATCTCTGGTGCCCCCTGCAGGATTCTCTCCGTCACCAGGGTAGCGCAGGACCCCACCAGTTCAACTGAAACATGGCAGGGAGGGCAGTGTTTCTGATCAATGGGCCGATGGTCTAGCACCTCTGCCACTGCCTCCTCCAGGGCCGCATCACTTCTGTGTGGAGAAGGGGGTGTGGGGGGAAAGAAAGAAAGATAGGTAGGGGCACTCCGGCTGCTTCAATCAATCTCTAACTCGCTCGTGAAGCAAATACAGACATCTTAGGCAAACAGACCCTTGCTCACTTCTACTTCTGCCTCGCTCCTCTCAACTCTTTCTTAAATATTACAACTGAAGTCATCTTTAAAGAGTGTATAAGTGAATCTGATGAAGCATCTGCTACCAATATCTCACCCACATAATCTAATATCCTTTAGGGTTGACTCTTCAATTGACACCCTGGACACCCAGCATCTAAATCTTTCCTGTTCCCTCAGTTCACTTAATATCCAAATTCCATGCAGGTCGCCAGATCCTGTGGCTTCTATTTCAATTCCCATTCATTCCCTCCTTTCCAACCTTCCGCTACTGCCTTATTCTAAGCCCTCTCTCTCTGAACTCTCTCTCATCTGAGTTATTCCAATAGATATTTAACCAAATACCTGTTTCCAGGGCTCTCCTAAGCTGTCCTTCAAACGCTACCTGAATGACCATTTGAAAAATGCAAATTTGATTCTGCTAGGACCTGGAATAAATGGAATTAACATTAGTTCCCCACTGCCCTAAAATGAAGTCTAATCTCCTTGGAAGGGCCTACAAGATCTCCATGATGTAGCCCCCGACTACCTCTCCAGTCTTATCTTTCTCTATGCCCTCCTTCTTCCTCATATTTTGGGCTCCGGTCATGCAAATCAAATCCCAGTTCCCCCAACTCACCATGCTATTTCAGGCCTGCCTGCATTTGCTTATATTATCAGCTCTGCCTGGATGCTTTTCCTAATTACCTCACCTCCCCATCCACCAAGCAAATACCTAGTCTTCTTTCGGGACTGAGATCAGCATCAACTCTGTTAGGAAACCTTTCCTGATACCCCCTACTCCCCTCTAGTATATATATTTTTTTAAACATTTTTTTTTATTGAGTTATAGTCATTTTTCAATGTTGTGTCACATCCCAGTGTAGGGCACAATTTTTCCTCCCCTCTAGTATATTTAACTACTTCATCTTTCATGCACCTGCTGTCCCTAGAGTGACAGTTAACGCTTACCTCTAACGCCCATTACAATGACCTGTTTGCCTAGTTCCCTCTTCCTGACTGACAGCTTCCTGAAAACAGAGACTCATATTACCTTCATCCTCTAAACAGAAGTTTATTAATGACTGAGTGAATAGATGGATTAGTGCCCTTTGGCTGTCCTAATATAACCAGTGTGCTCAAGGGAAAAATATACACATTAGTATTAGCAGGAGCCAGGCAGATTTAGGAAGATCTCGTATTCACATTGCTTTGTTGGCAGTTTTTTCCAGTCCTAAATTAGGGATGGAATTATTATAGGCGTGCATTTGTTAAACAGGTACTAATGAAATACTGGTTTATGTAGCAAATAATTTTGCTAACTTTTTAAAAGCTACAAATACAGTTGCAACCACTATTCAAAGGTTTCTATTACAATAAATCTGCCACGAAACCTTAAAATAATGATACCAAAGGTAGATTTAAGTTATTTCTGAGTTAGCCTTTAGTTTGAACTCTCTGTGTTTCTGTTTCTTTTTATTACTTGTGTAACTAGAGGACCGACAATATTTCTTGCTGACTTTCTATACCTGCTATCACCCAGCGACTACAATTAGCCTGTGAGACCTGTGACAGCAAACATTCTTTCTTCTCTTTATATGTTACTCATCACAGCCCATGGCACATGACAAATATCAGCTTAGCTTCCTTCTACTTACTTGGGTAAGACATGATGGTCAACAAGGATGAGGGTGAGCTGCCCAGCCTGATGCAATGCATGCAGGTCAATCTCATCCCGGAAAATCAAAAGGGACTCTGGAATGTGAATCTTCTGAAGGAAGAAGACATTGTCGCCTCGCAGAGGTAGCTCAGAGCGTTTTATATTTAAAACTGGCACAAAGACCTCCTCAGTCTCAGTTGTCTGGATAGAAAAGTGAAAAGCAGGTATGGCAATATTATGTCACAGGACAGGAAAAGTAACAAGACTATTGGGACCAAGGGAGACATGACCTTGGATAAGTTACTGCCCTTCTCAAAGCTGCAATCGCCCAGTCTTATCAAAATAAAAGGACGACTCTTGCCCTCTCTCCTTCTTAGCAATAACATGAAGGTCAACAAGATAACACTTGGAAAAGACCCAGTTCTAGATGCTGCAGAGAAGGGACTACTGGTCCTCAAGAGCTGACACGGCCCTGAGGAATATACCCTAGATCACTGATACCCATAAGGAACTCAGTAATTAACTATTTGAATATTGCTTATGGTTTACAAATTCTTCAAAATACACCTGCTCATTTGATCCTCACAGCAACACTGCAAAACCTTAGCATTTTAGATTTTACAGATGGTGACATGAGTCTCAGCACAGTCAAGGGATTTAACTTACTCAAGGCTAAATGCTGTTAAGTAGCAGAGCTGGGTCTTAAATGCAAATCTTTTCATTCTAAGGGACTCTTCCTAGGTACTCACCTTTGCCAGGTAAAAAGCCAGGGCGAGAGCTGACACCATGGAGTCCAAGTCACAGGCTTCATTTCCCAGCACAACATGTATCGGTCGGGACACCTCAAGATACAGGAGAATGGGAAATTAATGAAAGCATCTCTATTCATTTCCATTTTCCTTATATTTAAGTAGGGCTGCACGCACACCCTCTCCGATCTTCACAGAGGGGGTAGGTCAGATAGTCTTATGGGTCCTTGTTTCATGAAGATATTAACTGAGAGAGCATATGTTTTAGCTTTAAGCATTCCACACATGCCTAGTTAGTGGGAAAGTGCTCCTTCCTCTCTCCTACACTATCTCCTTGAATGTTAACTTAGCGACGAACAGAGAAGTAAATAATTCTCTGATTCCTTGTGCTTCTTTGGGCGCTCTAGGAGAAGTCAAAGGTAGAGCCTTTGGGGTAGCCGATGTATTCAAACCATATCAACCCTGGTTTGTTTTTTCTCTATTTTCAAAACAGGGAAAAGAATCCTTGCACTTCTAGATCACGAGAACAGGTGAAGAGACTCTGAAGATAAAGGCTGGGGGTGGGGGAGGGATAAACTGGGAATTTAGGATTAGCAGATACAAACTACTATACACAGAATAGATAAACACAAGGTCCTATGTACAGCACAGGGAACTATATTCAATAACTTGCAATAACCTATAATGAAAAAGAATATATGTAACTGAATCACTATGCTGTACAGCAGAAACACAACATTGTAAATCAATTATACTTCAGCTTAGAAAAGAAAAGAAAGGTTAAAAACAAGGTCTAGTCCATCATCCAGAAATCTAGTCCATGAAAACTCTCCCTACCCAGAGGCGCTTCAGTGATAACCAGATATAACCAATATACACTCACAACCCAAGAAACTGACACCTTCCCCAGCAGGTTCAGATAAAAGCAGGAACAGTTGCTGCTACTGCTGGAAGTTTTATTTTTAAAGCTTTGAGAAGTCCAGCTGCTGATGGGAACTCTGAGGAGGGAGGCATATGTGCTATTATTAACCTTGTTCCCTTGCATCCTATCAGAATTTTAAATAAAATACATTTAGACCTACAGGTGCCCACAATAGCAGAGACAAGGGTTTTGTTTTAAACATGTATTGAGTGTGCCAGGCACTGTTCTAATGTTTTTATGTGCATGAGCGAATCATTTAACCCTCAAAACATTCCGAAGAGGTAGGCATGTTAAGAATTATTATTTCATTCCAACTGTTTGCATTTGGCCAGGTGGAATAAGACCACAAAGTCCACGGCTCAGCTTAGAGCACAAGGATTCTCTCTACCCAATTTACTCTTGAATTCCTGTCTCAGCCTCCTTCTTTGCCTCCGCTGCCGGCTAGAGGGACAGAGCCTCCTCGGCCTACTTCTGAGAGAGGAGGGGATAAGAGAGACCAATGAGACACATGGTTTCTCAATTTCAGCCCTGCTGGCATCTTGGCCTGGATAGTTCTTTGCTGTGGGGCTGCCCTGTGCACTGTAGGATGTTTGGCAGCATCCTCTGACTCTACCCACTAGTTGCTGGGAGCACCCCAAGTCACGACAATCAAAAATGTCTCCAGACTTGCCAAGTATTCTCCAGGAGGCAAGCTCACCCCTAGCTGAGAACTACTGGGTTACAGAAAGGTGAAAATCCAATCTGGCTTCTTCAATCAGGGACGATTTGCTAGATGGAATAGTTTAGAAAAGTGCAAAAGGTGTTTAGAGGAACAAAACGTAACAAGGAATAGTTTAACAAGTAAGGTAACTTCAGGGGAGAAGACGATTGAGGGGAGCCTAGAATCACCTCTCTGTACTGGTGTCACCCCAGCCCCTCACCCCCCCAAGAAGCCACAGCCAGAAAGGGACAACTTAGGAAGACTTTTGGTGGAATTAATTGTGCCATCTAGTAACTAGATATGTTTTTGTTTTTAAACCACCCTCTTCCCCATCTCCCACTCCCACCGCTAGAGAGAAGGGCAAGCGGCAGAGGCTATCTGTCGAGGTCTGGGGCAAAGGACCTCTGGGGAAGGCCTGCCCTTAGGCTCTCCCCTGTGCTCATTTCTCAAAGCCTGTTTCGAGAGGGTGGCCGCCAAGAGCCGGTCGCCCTGAGCAGCCTGGGAGAGGGAGGATTCTTTTCGATATTAAACTCTTTCCCAACACAACGTGAGAATTCTGTACCCAAGACCCGAGTCTTAGAGTAATTTTTCTGACTTGCAATTCCTCCTCCTGATACCAGAGAAGGCCCCTCTGTTTCCTGGATACCAACAACTGCCCAGATGGCTGTGGACCAAAGTGACAACAAAGCACTTGAGGTAAGTGGCTGCAGAGATAGCTGGCTCACTGAAGCAGTAAGGGAGGGCACCATGTTCTCTAGACAGGGAACTATACAAACACGAGAGGCCGTATTGCCCTGACTCTGGAGAATAAAGGCAAGAGGAACAGAGAAAAGGCAGAGTAAGGGGAAGAGGCCTATCTCTGGGCACAAAGAGGCCCTCGGAGAACCTTTCCAAAACTCACATCAGTGCTGCTTCATTCCGAGTGGCAGCCAAATAAGGATCAGTCAGATCCCCAGCACCGAGAGGAGGCTAAGCACAAAGGAGGGACCAAATACAACTTCATGGCTCTAAAGGGAAAGGAAATGATTCCAGAGGAAGGTGAACAACTAACCCCTTGTGCTCAGCCCAGGTCAGACGGCAACCAAAAGGAACTGGTACAAAAGGAATACGCTGGGATTTTTAGCAAATCTTGGAACGGGAGCACCTGAGGGAGGTGGCGGCATTCCCTTCCCCTGTCGCACCCACCAGCACCGAGCCTGACTGATCCATTCACCACCCGCATGACACGATGTGCACGTTCCCAGCTCTGTCCTCTGCACTATTTGTTCTTCTCTGTCTGAAAGCAGCAGAAATGATCACAGACTGGGGTTGACTCCCAGCTCCGTTTCTTACTTGTTGTGGGACGTTGGCCTAAGCCTCATTTTTCTCATATAAAAATGAGGATACTACCGTAACCAATTTCAGCAAGCTGTTATGAGGATTGAGTAAGACAGCATATGAAAGCCTGCCCTGTAGTAACAGAGATGAGCTCCTTCCCATCTTCTCCTTTTTCTGGCCCTCCTTGTCCAGTCAAGCCTTATCTAAAGCCCCCTCTGTCTGAAGTCTTCCCTGACCACCCAGGCCAAAGCGACCTCTTCCTGTCCAGCTCCAGCTCCCGGGGTTCTCATGTGGAACTCAACTACCACCTTAAGGAGCTTGCCATCTTTTCCTGGGCATGTACTACAAATCCTTAACATTGCTTACCACTTAGGTGCCTGTAAGCTTTGTTGTTCAAACTAGTACACTTCGGAGAATGAGAAGGGATGCAATGAATGATTATACCTCAGTAAACTCAGCTTGTCCTGGGCAAGCCGGTCGTATGGACGCCTAACCTACAAGGCACCATTCCCCTCCACGTTGAGGGAAAATACGTGTAACTCTTAACCCCCAGCCCATCCTCCACCAGCTGAAAGCACAAGCCAAACGGCCTCTGTTTTCTGACCATCAGACGAAGAGTTCAGGGCAAATATAGCTATACTTAGAGCACGAGGAAACCTGAGTTGCCAATGGAAGAAATACAATCTGAGAGCCACAAGCAGATATAAAGTTTTCTTTTCTTAAAAAAAAAAAAAAATGAAAACCACTAGTTGAAATGACTATGTCCTAATGTTCTCTGTGGCCTCAACAGCGGGGGAGAGGGGATGGGTTTTAGCGCTGGCAAAGCCAACCACTTCCCTTCTCAGGCTGAATATGGCCTGATGCCTACTCTACACAATAGTTAATGGGAGGGAAAAAAAAAAGACAAGGAGCCAGAGATAGAGAAGCCCTCCCAGCAGGGAAAATGGGACTGACTGACACTATCACCAGGACTGCAAATTTCTAAGGAGAATCAGCACTCCTGATTCTGGCCTCAGGCTGACAAGTGCAGAAAACACAGATTATCCAAAGGCTTCTGGATGAACACCTAAACTTGAATGCAGCCCCACCCTGAAGCAAAGATTTTTTTTTTTTTCCTCACCAAAAGTGCAAGATGACTCACCATGATTAGGACATTTAGTTAAACAGGATTTCTTTTCAGTGGAACAACCTACTATTATTGTGGCCAAGACTGGAGAAAATTTATCTGGTATCAAATGCTGAAAATATGGTACCAACAGGAGAGTTGGCTGGGTTATCAGCTGTTTCTATCTTGTGTAAAAGTTGACAATTTCCTAAAAGTCATACTGTAATTCAACAGAAACACTCAAACTTAACAGTGTCTCTGTCTAAATCACGTCTTTCTTTACACAAGAAACAACAGTGTGGCCACTGGGGAACTGGAGAGAGAGAACAAAATGATCTTTTTTTCTAATTTCATATCCTTTTTGTATTAAAATTTTCTCACTATGTACATTTACTACTTCTATAATTAAAAGCAATCTAAATTGTTGCTGCCCATGTTCACCGGCTGACATTCCCAGTGTCTAATTTTCTCGTTTCTCCTGGCACTGGATAGGCTGTGTGGTGATGATAAGAGCTCCAAGACAGGACTTCGCCTTCACAACTCTACAAGTTTGGAAAAAGGAAGGTCTAGATTTTGTTCCTTGGGGGATGAATGCCGGCAGAGAAAGGTCACCACGATACCAGTAATACTGAAAAAAATCCAGTGTTTTTCAGCTTCATACTCCTGAGGAAGATACACTCTTAACCTGGGGGTATTTCTGGAGGGTGGATGCTGCAGAACAGATGCATGCCATGAAGTGTTATCTGGTGAGGTTTCAGGTTCAAGGACTCTTTACCAAATGGTGAAAAAGAGACTGGTCATTTGGGTTATTGGGGGAAAAAATCCAACCGCCTAGCACTGGGAATGGTGCCACAAAGGCTGTATCAGTCCTCCAATGAGTTCTCTGTGATAGAAGTCAGAGGTAGCCAAAACGAATTGGCCCCAGATAATTTTATGCATTAAAACAACTTTCCCAAAATTTGAATTTCACAAGGAAAAATTTTTGTGTAATTGGTGTTAAAATTGAACTTCACCCCTATTTTTCAGGTGAGGATATTCATTTATGACAGCAGCTGAGTCTGCAGGAGGAATTAGGTAAATTTTAGGATTTGTTAAAGACCAGAATCTATCACCCAGGGGAATCTGTAGAGTTTAAGATACTCAAAAAGGAAGAATAGTCAACCATCTGTCTAGATTTCTCCAAGGACAATATAACTCGAAGTAGAGGGGCCAGATGATCTCCTGGAGCCTTTCTCCAGCCAGCTTTTTGCTGCTAACTGGGGACAGCAGCCTAATGCTACACGACCAGTCAACATGGCTGGGCGATTCCAGCCGGCTCAGAGAGTACCAAAAATAAGCCACAAGGCATTCAGGAGTCATGTTTATAGTTTTGATTCCAAACACACTTTGTGCTTATCCTGTCCAGGCCACGGATTTTTATGCAATTTGTGTGTGTTAAGGCCTAAGAAGAAAACTGAAGGCAAAGGAATGCAGGTTATGGGTCAACAGACATGCCTGTTGTATTGTGTATGTTTACCTTAAGAACAGATTTAAAGTAAAACACCACCACCACCCCTAATGTACAATGAGTTAGGCCCGCCGGACAGAAATCGCCGTTCAGAGGCAGCAAAGCCGTGGGCACCGGTTCCCTCGTCCCCCAGGGGTTCACCTGGAGGCCAGTGGGCCAAGGCCGCCTCGCGAGCGGAGAACTGAGAGAGGGGCGGGGAGAAAGGGACAAATACACCTCGCGGCAGCACAGCCCGGTCCTTTTGACGGAACCGACCCGCGACAGCCAGCAGCGGCTCAGGGGTTAGGACCCAGACCCATGCATCCTCCTCCCCGCTCTCGGGCGGACCCCAAAGGCAGGGGCCCCCAAACGGGGTGACCGAGCAGCACTCCCACTCTCAAGGGGTAGGATCTCGCTCCTCACTTCTTAGGCCCTAAGCTTGATCAGATCCCGAGCCCCCAACCCACAATTCCACGTTCCCTCCACACACACCCTCGGGCTCCCCCGGATCCCACATCTTCGTCCTTCCTGAACCCCAGGCTCCATTCCTTACGATCACAGACAGGGGTCCGTTACCTGCAGAGCAGCTCGACAACCCTGCAGGTAGTCCTCCATGGTGAAGCCCAAAGCGTGCCACCGCCCCTCTTCGCGGAGAGGTTACCCGGAGAATGCGCCCCGCCCCGCACTCAGGGGCTTGAGGCGAGAGTCAGGAGGCGGGACTCGAACCCGCCACACCGCGATGCGGCCCTGACCCCTGGAGGAAGTGCGTAATCGGGCGCCCCGGGAGTCCGACGTCGCCCCTCCCCCAGCGGCGGAGGCCGAGCTCTGCGCCCTGGGACTCACGGGACGCCATTCCGGAGGCGCGAAGTGGGGCGTGGTGTAGGGCATCCTGGGAAATGTAGTTCAGAAGCTCCGAAAAACCGAGGGAAGGAGAATTTTCTGAGATCACTTATCTGACACACAAATGTACAGGTGTCACCTAACCTATCTTTGTGGCATCTGAACACGCCCTCTCGAGTCAGGCTAAATGTAGCATCTGTCCATATGTTACCCCAGCCATCAGGTTGACATCTTAAATTACACTGGGCAAGAACAGCCCTTCAACCTCCTTCCTCGAATGCTCCCCTTAACCAAACTGACCCATTGCCACCAATTTTGTGATTTTCTGTGTTATAAAACTTTAGAATAATCTCTGACCTCTCTTTTTTTCTTCTTTCACAACTCTGTATCCTGTTTTTTTATAGCGACGGCAAATGTCTCCTCATTCTTTTCCTAGACTGTTGTAACCCGGGTTCTTTGCTCTCTGCCTCCTTAATTGTTCCGACTGCCCATTTCAGCTTTCAGAGTTGCTTAAAGTTTTCATCCTGCGGCAGCCCTGTAAGTAGAGATTGGAGGGCCTTTCAGAATGTAGGGTTGGGTTCCAACCTCCTTTAACTGCCACCTTCCAGCCCCAGAGTAATGCAGAGTATTGCACATAAATGTACTCTCATCATCAAATGTTCCCTCGTTTTTAATGCATCCTTCTATTTCCTACCATCAGCTTTTCCTGCTCCCCACGCTAGGAATGGAGAGGACATGACAGATGAGAGCTGGGGCCTGTGGTGGGAACAGGGACCAGAGCACAGGGGTGCTGGGTCTCCGGCTTGCAGCTAGTTTTCTCCCCGCTGCACTCTTCCCAGAGCCTGGGGCTTCTTCCACACCTTCTGCACTACCAGGGTACAGCCCAAAGAGCTTCATTTCTAGATTTTAAAACATGATATAATAAGGACTTGGAAAGGAGCAGGATTTTTTTTTTTCACTTTAAATGAGTAAATATGCAAATACCATGTTCTTTGGCCCTGCCTCTATGGATCCAGAGCAAAGCACTGCCATACCCAGGGAGAAAGCCCAGCTCCAACAAGCTGCTGCTGTCCAGCCCTGCTCCTCCCCTCAGCAAGGGCGCTTGCTCTTCCCTATTCTCACCAGAGAGGCACAAGTGCTCCGTCCCTTCCAGCGGCAGGCGAAGGCAAGAGAAAGGGTCTGTTGTTTTTCTCTCCTTGTTTCTTTCCCTCATTTGCTGATCACCAAGCTGCTGACCAGGTCAGAAAGCCCTAATGGAAATCCTCCAGTGCTGGGCAGGCTCCTCCTCCTCCAGGAAGCTTGTCCTTGACTGATTTTTCTTTGTCCCGATGGGAAAAAGAGAGAGAGAGAGAAAGAAGAAAAAAGAAAAACCACAAACTTCCTTTGAAAACCAGCTTATGGACAGGGCCTGGAGCGCACGCCCTAGACTCGGCGACTCAGAAATCCTGAAGACATTCTGAGCCACCGGGTAGCACCTGGCAGCACCCCTGCCCGCCTCCACCTTCCTCCAGTGCCCGGGTCATGGGCGTGAGTCCGGAAGTGGCCACGATCCAGCCAGGACCGCCGCTCATAAACCCGTATAAGCTCTGGTGTTGACAGCTGGGAGGCAGCTGCGACTGTGACGGCGCCCCTCACTGTACCCTCCTCCCCCATCGTATGGCCAGAGTTGAACCCTCCTTCTAAGTCCTGGAACAGCACCCACTTCTTTAAGGTAAAAACTGTTTTAACCATTTCCTTCACCTCTTCTCCTAACCCCCAGTTCTCCCCTTCCTCTCCAGCTCTGGGGTGGTGACACGGACTTGTCCTTCCACCTTGGGTCTCTACAAGTCTGGACTTCGAGGGGAACTAAGGCAGGAGGAAAATGTAAAGGAGGTGCTGCTTGGTCCCTACATTTCCTCTTTTTAATGACACCTTCCCCCTCTCCCTTGCTGGCCAGTAGACAGCAGACTTGGGTCTGACTGAGAAGGAGATTAAGGTGGGACAGCAAAGCACTTGAGGGGAGAGTAAAGTTCCTGGGGAGAAGGGCCGGGAGGGGACGTCTCATTAAAGCTACATACCTGTTTTATACGCTTCTTCCAACTTCTGGCGATTTACTGCCACTGGCTGGGGAGGGGGCCGGGGCTGTTTTAACCCCCTCACTCATCCCCAGAGGATAATTCCAGCCGGAGAGAAAATGTAGAACTTGAGTTAAGAAAAGAGGAAAAGAATGAAATCCTGATTTGTTTGACTAGGACACTCCCTTCACCCTCCCCTGCTCTGATCCTCCATGCACCCCCATCTGGTGAGCGCCTTGTAGAGGGGGAGCCCTCCACCGCGCCTCCTGCCCCTCTCCTGAAGCCTTAGCCCCTTAGCTTTGCCCAGTGTCTGAGGCCCAGCTCTCTCCTGTGTCCAGCCTCTCTTGGCTCAGCCCTCCAGCCAGCTAGCTGCCCAGCCCCCACTTAATTACTGATCATTTCTGGCATTGACAGAAAAGATAAGAAATAAGCCCTGCTTTTCTCTAAGCTTTTAAAAAAATTTTCCCAGGCGCTGGTTTCTGCTTCTGAAGCTCATTCTTTTTTATTTTTTCATTTTTATTTTTTGGTAGGGGGAGGCAATTAGGTTTATTTTTATTTATTTATTCATTTAATGGCGGTACTGGGGATTGAACCCAGAACCTCGTGCACGCTAAGCAAGCACACTACTGAGCTATATCCTCCCACCCCAGGCTCATTCTAAGTGTAATTTGGGAAGGGAGGGGAAAAAGGAGAGAGAGAAAAAAAAAAAAACCTGTAAGGCCTACAGGCAATTTTTGCTGCTTTGATTCTGTTTCTTTCTTTCTTTCTTTTCTTTTTGAAATTAACACTAATTCTAAATTAACAACATGTAAATGAGATGCAGCTAGCATAAATTATATTTGAATCAGGAGGATGATCGATTTGAGTGACTAGGCTTATTTCGGTGGCTTCTGTGTTTCTCAACTTCATCCACAGGCTTTACCTAGCCCTAAATTCCTGCTGGATTGCAAGAGGACGCATAGTCTCAGGTTAAGAGGAAGCGAGAGAAATGATTTCTAACAAGTTTCATTTCTCCCCTTTTCTCACCCTGAGTAAGGGGGAGAGGGGAGCAAGGTGGAGAGGGGAGCAAGGAGGTTGCAGGGAGATGTTTTTCAGGGGGGTTTGTGGCTTTATATCTTTAACAGCCCATGGTGTTAATAAAATGTCTATCTACGCTTAGTGCTGACAGAGAGCAGGTTAAACAGGTCCAGTGTTGACATCTTAAATGACCTAGGTAGGAATACACAGGAAGAACATACACACAGGTAGATGAACAAAGATGCTGGGCCAACTGACGTCCTTCAAAGTCAAATGACCCCCACTCCTGGGCTCTCAGGTGTCTGCCTGCCCTCTGTCAACAGATAAAGTACATTCTTTACTGGGCCTGTTTCCCCTAGCAAACTAATAACCCTAGGTAATGCCTAATCTCGCAACAGCTCAGGCCAGCTTGCTTCAGTCCACCTTATCAGAGTCATAAACCCCACAGCCTTTCGCAGACCCTAAACCTCTTACCTCACCTACAATCAATCAGACTTGGCTGCAAGCCGATCAGGCATCCTGCCACCCGACCTTATAAAACCCCCCAACAGCCGGCCCTCGGGGCTCAGCAGGCACCTCTCATCTGTGTGGCCCACTGTGGTCTATGGCAGTGTTCCCTAATAAACTCCTTTCCACTCCCATACTTAATCTCTGGTAGATTCCTTTACCAACCCACGTGTCACTGGCTTACCTACTGACTGGCCACAACAGTAGAGGGAGCACTTTTTTACATAAATCAATAATCAGGGTGGAGGAGGGTATAGCTCAGTGGTAGAGCGCATGCTTAGCATGCACAAGGTCCTGGGTTCAATCCCCAGTACCTCCATTAAAATAAATAAATAAACAAACCTAATTACCTCCTCCCTCAAAAAAGTTTTTTTTTTTTAATCAGCATTTTCATATTTCATGTAGTGGGCAAGAGGGTATCTCTGGGTTGGGTAGTTTTTGGAGCAAAGAGGAACTGAGGAGAAGTTGCTATCCCAGCTCCAGCTGTCTAAGGAAGCTTCCTGGAAGAGTTTGGGGCGGGGATGGTTTTGGTGCCTCTAATCTGAAGTTACTTATCGGAACCAATCTATGATTCAGATCCCCAGGGCGCACACTTCCCCTCTCTAGCCTACAGGAAGCCCCTCCTAGGATCCTTCTGTTGTGGTTTGGGATTGTGTAAAGTTCAGTGGAGTTCTTGGTGGAGAAAGACTGCTTTCTCACTGGTATTTCTCCTCTAGGTTCATAATATTGGCTCTCTGCAGTTTCATTCTTCACCCCAAACGCTCTATGGGTGTTTATCGTTTTGCCCTTGGGGTGAGGCAGAGAGAAGGTAGCCCTAAAGGTACAAGCCCTGAACAGCCAAGGGGTGGGGCTAGGCTAGGACAGAGGAATGACTCTTGTCCTGGCTGCGGCGGGCCAACCACAGGATGAGCTAAAGAGCGTGCTCTTAGTAACCATTAGTTTAGTTGTAACATTTCTTTCTCCATCTCTTTTCCTTCTTTCTCCTTTTGCTCTTCCTTTCTCTCTGCCTTTCCTCCTTTCCTTGTCCTTACTCTTTCAGGGAAGCTGACTCCACCAAGTGTCTTCACTCCCGCTGGAACCATCCCTCCCGAGCCTGGAAGCCCTGCACGTGCGCTGGTCCCACCTGGTCACGGCAAGTTAGGGGTGAAAGAGCCCAGCCCGGGCCCTTTCTGTTTACCCGAGAGCTGTACTGCCCAGAGCCCAGAGGGACTGAACAGACACTAGCCACGCCTTCCACGCTACACCGGTTTTCCAAGACTTTTCTGGGTCTAGTTGCTTTCCGGCCTGATGACTTCCTTCTTATTGGATCATTCTCTCTTTCACATATCGAGCCTGGATTAGGTCAGTCCCTGAGGACAGTAAAGCCCGCTGGGACCCCTCAGCTGCCCCCCCCCCCCCGCTGACCATGGAAGACCATCAGCCTGAGCATCCAGCCTCTACTAAAGACAGCACTGCAGACGCAGTCAGCCCAGAGAACCACGAGGTCCCGTCAGAAGCAGAGGAGCACCCTCAGGACAGGGATGCCAAAGATGCTGATGGGGCAGCTGGAGAACGGGAGCTGGCCGAGCAAAGTTCGCCGCTGGCCCAGGGCCAGGATAACCTCAAGCCCCTCTCACCTGACGCTAGCTCAAGCCAACCGGGGCCAGCTCAGGGGACGCAGCCCGAGGCAGAGACGGTGGGGGCCTGCTCCAGGCCGCAGGAGCTCCCCCAGTCCCCCAGAGCCCGACAGCCTGAGCTAGACTTCTACTGTGTAAAGTGGATCCCCTGGAAGGGAGAACGGACACCCATCATCACCCAGAGCGCTAACGGCCCGTGCCCTCTCCTCGCCATCATGAACATCCTCCTTCTTCAGTGGAAGGTGAGAGAGAATTTGGAAGGGGGGCTCAGAAAATGTTGCTCATTCTGATTTTCTCAAACCTGTCAAAACTTTCCAGATTATCCTTCCTACTCTTCCAGCTTGAACAAATGAGATAAGATATTCGTAAAAACAAAACAATTATCTGTCCTGCTCCTGTGTCTTCTGCTCTCTAGCAAATGGGAATGCCTTGCAGTATCTCACATTCAGTCCTTTGTTCCAGTTGCCAAGGCCTTTTCCCCACCCCCACCCCCCACTGCTGGACAGCCCCCCTCCCCCACCCCTGCCTTTCTGAGGTTTCCTCCTTCAGTGCTGCGTGAAGGAAAGCACACGCCTGGCTGACTTTGATCACTACTTGCCCCCAGGTGAAGCTGCCACCTCAGAAGGAAGTGATCACATCAGATGAGCTCATGGCCCATCTTGGTGAGTGACTGGGCCTTGAAGAGGACTTACCCAAAAGGTTCCAGTGCTATCCACTCAGCCAGAAATCCAGAATATTGAGGGAACCCCCCCGTTCGGGGCTCTTTTGTGGCAGGGAAGGTAAAGGTCTACGGGGCTTCTCTGCAGGGCTGGGAGATGAAAAGCAAAAGTGAAGGTGTCAGGAGTCCTGAGTCGTAACCCCAGTTCTGCCCTTTGGCTTTCACGTGTGACCTTGGGTGGGCCCTTCACCTTTGTGAGCCTGTTTCTTCCTCAGAGAAATGAAAGGTCTGTGTTAGATTCTAAGGCCCTTTGTAGCTCTGAAAATCTGTGGTTCTGTGACATCCCTGCTCTCCAGGAGAAGAGGAAGCAGCTTTTGGGACAATTGGTGGGGTAAGTTGATAAGGATTCCTGTCTTGCAGGAGACTGCCTTCTGTCCATCAAACCCCAGGAGAAGTCAGAGGGACTTCAGCTTAATTTCCAGCAGGTGAGGTGAAAGGTCTGTGGACGTAGTGGTTGTAAGTTTATAAGGGGACAGGCGGGCTGTTAGAGAGGCCTTTCTGACGCTTCTCGAGAGGGTTCCTTGAACTGTGATTTCTTTCTGCAGGAGGGGGAGGGTGTACCTCTGTCCTAGACAGTATGTCTATTTACATAAGATAAAGAAGGGTTGATGCAAGGGAGGAATGAAGTGGCTCGTGAGGGAACCGGGGAAGAAAAGCAACAAGGTTAGATTTCTTTTCTGGAGGTGAGAGTGGCGTGGGGTGGGGGGCAGAGAGGCTAGAATAGCCATCATTTTCTTTTTTCCCAGCTTTATTGCCATATAATTGACATATAACACTGTGTAAGCTTAAGATGTACGACGTGTTGATTTGCTCTATCCATCGTTTTCTATCCCAGAATGTGGACGATGCAATGACAGTGCTGCCTAAGCTGGCCACAGGGCTGGATGTCAATGTGCGGTTCACAGGCGTCTCTGATTTTGAGTACACACCCGAGTGCAGTATCTTTGACCTACTAGGCATACCTCTGTACCATGGCTGGCTTGTTGATCCACAGGTGAGAGTGAGAGAGCCCAAATGAGACTCTTAACCAGCTCAAGTTGAGAAAGAAACAAAATTTTATGGGCTGGGGGTGAGGGAGGCAGGGAGTAGATTGCCTTGGGAGGGGATTAAGGTTTAAAAGGTGGGTCCACTGCAGAATTCCTTTAATTTTCACCTTTTTTTGTGGGAGAAACATTCAAATGCAAGCAAACCACAGGCAAATAGGTCAGTTCTTTTCGACGTCGAAAGTTTCAGGAAGCTTTGGTCATAGGGTTGCAGTGCCTGTGGACTTGGTTCATTTCCTTCCTAAAAAAGATCTCACCCTCACCCCACTGCCCCTGCAGAGTCCTGAGGCTGTGAGCGCAGTTGGGAAACTGAGCTACAACCAGCTGGTGGAGAAGATCATCACCTGCAAACACTCCAGCGACACCAGCCTGGTGACAGAAGGTGCCATCCCTCCCTTCTCTTCTGTGGGTCTTCGGTGGAGGGAATGATGGCCCCTTCGGTTTAGCATTTACTGTCCCCCCCACCACGTCACACTGGAATGGAAGCTCCATGAGAGTGAGTTTAGGGGGTTGCCTGCTTAGTTCATCGTTTTATCACCCAGTCCCTCACACGATGCCTGGCGGCAAAATAGCTGCTCAGTTAGCATCTGCTGAATGAATGAGTACAGGCTTCAGGGAAGGGATCTCACAAAGTGGAACTGACCCCTTGCGCTTTGGTGGGGGCTCTCTGGATGGTCCTTCCTACTGTGGACTTTGGATTTTAAGCTCCCCCCACCTTCCCCCTTCTTGTGCCCTGCTGCCAGGCCTGATTGCAGAGCAGTTCCTGGAGACCACGGCCGCACAGCTGACCTACCATGGTCTGTGTGAGCTGACGGCGGCTGCCAAGGAGGGCGAACTTAGCGTCTTTTTCCGGAACAACCACTTTAGCACAATGACTAAGCACAAGGTGATGAGGGTTTGGAGGCGTGGGGGTTGCAGGGCTGTCATTCCCTCCTGCCTTCTTCTTCCGGGTCAGTGTTTCCATCAGGATAGGGTAGATTAAGCTGTGGTGACAAATGACCCCTAAAATCTCTGTGGTTTACCACACGAAGATTTGTTTTTCACTCATGTTGCCTGTCTACTGCCGACTGGCTGCAGCTCTGTCCCACATCATCACTCTGGGACCCAGGCTGACAAGACAGCCATTATCTGCAATAGAGGAGTTGAAAGAGACAGAGGGACACCAGGCCCTTGCTTTTAGGGCTTCTGCCCGGAAATGACACACATCAGTCCTGCTAACCCCTCCCTGGCCAGAGTGAGCCCTGAGGAGTCAGCCTGCTGTCAATGGGACAGGAAAGGAAAAATCCTCTCCCAGGAAGTGGCAGTGGAGTTTTTGAACAATACTACAGTTTTCCAAAGTTAGAAATTGTCTGAGCTCTTGAGCTGAGTAGAAGGATTTACCCTCATAGCCATCAGGTGAGCCCAGAGGACCAGGGGAGGTAGGGTAGGCAGCAGCATCTTGGGTGGGACCCAGCCCCGAGGACTCCATGCTTGGCCACAGTGACCGCCGTCCACACACCCAGGTGGCCGTGCCCTCAGACAGCCCTGCCTTCTTCCCACAGCCACACATTTTTATAAAAGATCCACTTTGCTCACATATTCCAGTTGGCACGCCGATTGATTCAAATAGTTTCTGAGCATCTCAGATGATTTCTGGCCATCAGCTGCCTCCGTGTCATCTGTCTGACCAATTAACTTTGTCCTCTTCTTTGCAGAGTCACTTATACCTACTGGTCACTGACCAGGGCTTTCTACAGGAGGAGCAGGTGGTGTGGGAGAGCCTGCACAACGTGGATGGAGACAGCTGCTTTTGTGACTCTGACTTCCACCTGAGTCATTCCCTGGGCAAGGGGCCTGGCGCAGAAAGTGCGAGCGGCTCCCCAGAGAAGCAGCGGCAGGTGGACCAGGTGCGTGGGGCCTCTGGGAAGGGTGCAGAGGGCACATTTGCCTCAGAGAGCTCTTTGCCACAGGCCAGCTGCCTGCATCTTATCATCTAGAGGCTGTAACATATGACACACTCGGCCTTCTCCTCTCTGTTACCTTTGGAACGTCTCTGCACTTGGTGTGTATTCTCTGACACCACAGGTAATACACTTGGCTGTGAGTTTTGCTCTGGAGGAGAAGGAGCTAGGGAATTTGAAGGAAGAGAAACGGCTGGTTTGGAAACCTAAACCTAGCCTGTGTATCCCCCTGCCCAGCCAGTGCCTCCACCGACTCTTGTCCTTTCCCCTCCCTCCAGGACTACCTGATCGCCTTGTCCCTGCAGCAGCAGCAGCAGCAGCCGCAGGGCACGTTAGGTCTTAGTGACTTGGAACTGGCCCAGCAGCTTCAGCAAGAGGAGTACCAACAGCACCAAGCGGTCCAGCCCGCACCGGCACGGGCCCCGTCGCCGCCGCAGGTGAGCCTGCTGCGCCCTGCCCTCAGCGCTGCCCCTCCAGCGTTCCCGCATCTCCCGTGAGCTGCGCCTGCTTCGCCTGGTCCAGACACTTATTCCTGCCAACGTCCCCGCAGAGTGTTCCTCAGGGCAGGGGCCCTTCTCCTGTCTGTCCCTCTCCCCTGGGTCCCTCTCCCCTGGGCCCCTTCCTGTCTTTCTCCCTGCACTGCCCTTCCCAATCCTGACCCTGCTTCCACCTAGAATCTCTGTCCGTGTGCTCTTCCATGGTTGAGGGATGACCAGTTGTTAAATCTGATCCAGGGGCGAGGAGCCACATCTGGACGCCCAGCCGCCGAGCGTCGGCAAAGACCGAAGCAAGAGTCCGACTGTGTCCTCCTGTAGCGCCGTCAGCGCCAGGCTGCCTAGCCTCTACGTCCGGAGGCTGGGGCTCTGTGGCTTGCTCCCCCAGCTCAACTTGAGATATTCAGGGTAACTTATTTATGGACTGTTGGGGATCAAAGCAGGCAGTAAATGCCAAGGTCAGACTTGTGACGTCCTTGCCCTCAAGTGCTGCCCCCTCCTCCTCCCAGCCCTCCAGGGCAACAGTGGGGTTGATGGGGTGAGGATTTCTGATTCCCAACTCCCTTTCCCCAGAATAGTCACATTAATACACAGACTCAGGCTCCAGGGTGAGGTCCTTGTCTGGAATGCATCTTCCTTACTACCTACCCCTGACTGGCGGAGTCCTCCTGGCCATCCTGCAGGCCCCTCCGTATCCATTTGTTTCAGGGTTTGGTTTCGGTTTCTATAGCCACTATTTGTAATGCCTTCCTAGGGGTTTGGAAATAAAACTTCTTTCCGGAGAGCTGTTGTTTGCCTTACCCTGCAGCTATGGGGTTACGTATTTGACCCAATTGAGGAATGCAAAAGGCAGGGTAGGGGAGAGTAGAGGCCTGAGGGTTGGCCTGTCATTTTTAATAGGGCCAGCAGGGGGAGCCAAAGCCTGCATTTTCCTTTTTTGTTTTGTTTTTGTTTCTGTTTTTAATAGGTCTTCTTTGAGAAATAGTACTTTAATTTGGGAGGTGGGTTTCCAGGTCCTTGCTTTGGACAGATGAATTTCGGGTTATGCTCCCTGCTAACCCCAGTCTTCCCAGGCAGGTGATGGGTAGATTGGTCCTCTGCCTACGTCTCCCGTCATACAGATGGTCTTTTGCTACCTCTAACCATTTCTGACCTCGTTCTGGTTCCTCAGTTATTTTGCCTGAAATTTCCTGAGGAAGAGAGAATAATGGGGGTGAGGGGAGACATCGAGGAGGGGGTGGTTGTTGATAATGGCACATCAAAGGCACCTCCAATTTCAGGGCCTCCTCCCAGCCCATGTCCTGTTCCACCCAAACTTCAATCAGGGAACACAAACAACAGTGAAGTTTGCCAAAAGAATTCAGGTATCAGTGAGATGTTCTGGCCAGAGTACGGGAGGGGTGGGTAGAGCAGAAACCATCAGAGAGAGCCCATTACTCCACACCCAGGATAGAGCGAGGGGACCCAGGGGCAGACAGCACTTTGAAATGAGGGAAATTAAGGGATTTAAAAGAACCTTGAGTTCCAGCCTCAACAAGAAGCTGGAGCATGTGATGCTCAGTGAGGGGTTATCTTATTTGGAGGCCCAGGTGGTCTCTTGCAGGCTCAGCCAAACATGGGAATCTCAGATCCTTGAACGTCATGTGGGGATGGGGGCAGAGAGGTCTCAGAGGTCTTCAGCCCTGCACAGGGCCAGTAGGGCTGACCGGCAATCCCCTTTCACTGCATCCTGTGGACAAGAAAGTCAAAGTGTTAGAAAGACCCACCAGCACCATGGCTCGGGTATCGTCCCCTCCCCCATGCTGATCCAGAGCTTGTTTGGTGCCTGGAGTCCAGCACTAAATTAACCAAAGACTCCTGAGTTCTCCAGGGCATGAATATGCTCAGCTGTGCGCAGGTGCAGGTAAGGGGTGAAGCTCTGAGGCTCCAGGGTAAGAACCAGCCAAGTCTCACCTGGAGGGAAGAGTAGAGGGACTTCCCAAATTTCTTTTTGAACTCGGCTCTAATACTCAGAAGATCAGTCTCACTTCGAGAAATAAGGATGCGCATCAGGTCTTGGTAATTGGGCTCAGTTTCCTGATAGAGGGAAAAACAGAATGGGGAGGTCGTGGTAGTAACATTCTCACAGAGTGGGGACTGGGCTGCACGGTGAATTATTCTAGGGAGGGCTGGTGAGGCGAGAGTCAAGGAAAAAGAGAAGTGCACGTTGTCTAGGGACAAAGTTATCTTTGTCCTTTCTCATGGAGGATGATGTGGCAGGAAGGACCAGTTGCTGTGGGGGCAGCTGGAATAATTCTCATTCCTTCCAGGCCTTTCCTGGCCCTCCCACTAGCTTAGAACCTCACTTGAAAGCAGGTACTGATGGGAGGTTAGAGGAGACTTGCTTCCTAAAGACTTCCAGCATGAAAGCCAGGAAGACTGCTTTTTAACTTCCAAGTTAGTGAATGTCCTAGGAAAGAAGAGGGTCAAGTGACTTCTCGTTCTGATACACCGGTTTCTCCGGGTTGGACCCCTGACATTCAGCATAACTTATACCTGCACCAGGCCTCCTGCCTTTTGGTTAAAGATGGTAACGGAGGGTTCAGTTTGGAAATAATAGAGGTATAGGACATCATCAAGCCATGAGCTATAATTGATTATAATAAACAATGTTCTCATGAGAGATTTCTAAATAAAATATTTTGTTTGCAGAAATCCTCTTTGTGTCATTAGCTGGGTACTGGTGCTGTCACTATTTCCTAATATCCTCTTTTTCAGAGTTTCCTCAGTCACTTGACTCAAGAGACCCTTCCCAGAGCTGCCTGAAACCCACACTTACGGCATCCCCACAGACCATAAACCCCCATGAAGAAGCAAAAGAGAGTGATGAAGTGAAAACAGGATGCTGTATTTTATTTGGACTCATTACCTAATTGTCAGTGGGCCTGATGGCTACTGTATTTTAAATTGCCTGTCTCATCGGTTTTTTGTTGTGATACAGATTGCTGAGTGCTCCCCAGTACCCGTTCTTCTCTTCTTCCAACTCTTGTTACTCCCCGGTTGTAGAACTGGGGCAAGAGTCACTTATTAACCGAGTATCCCCAGGGGTGCACAGGCACTCTCCGCACAAACCTACATCAAATATAATTCCAGTCCTGTTACTTGAGCACGTACTTGGCATCTCACACTGCCCTCACATCTTTACAATGAACATTCCCTTTATGGTTCAATTTGGTCTGACTTTATCCTGAATCAGCCGTCACTAAATGTTCATTTTTCTAAATAAATATTTATCACAACCTATGTTTTCACCTATCTCTCATAAAATCATAATATGGAAGTGTCTTGATCGAGTTTTCCTTTTTAAAAATTATTTTTCAGAAAAACAGGTCTATATTGTTTTTTGACCCCTACTTCTAAGATAAACCTGGTATTTATATCCAAGAGTCTGAGTCCTGTAAGCCAAATACATTATAATCATTTACTGCTGGAATACAAGTTTGTTTTTCTGACAGGAATTTAGATACCCACAACTTTTCAAATGAATCTTAGCATTCACTTATAACAGTACAGGCTTTATTGGATAAGTACAATAATCTACTGTCAAAATGGAAATCTCTGGATGGTAACGTAAGTGCTTCTATGTACTGTCTTGAATAGCTGTCAATAAGGCATGGTGGTTTCCCCACCAGTATACAGAAAGCCATTCCATCTGCCAAAATGATAACTACTTTTATGTCCTTAAATTTTGGGGTGAGCTTTTTATTTATAGGTTTTGGGGGACAGTTGTACTAATAGGAGACCTAGCTCAATGAGCGGAATGACTGGATTCTGTTTATAAAATTATTCAAACCAAGATCACCCATTTGTTTGGATAATACACAGCAAAGTCTGCCCAGTGTGGAGAGAGGTGGACCTGGAGCACTGAGGACATGGCTTATGGTGTAGACCAACACCTACGGTATAGACCAGGCCCGGGGCAGTGAAATGTTCCATAGGACCATTATGTGTGTTTTAGGGAGGCTATATGATTTAATAGCTATGTGGCCTTGGGCAAGGTACTTAACCTCTCTGTACTTCAGTTTTTTCATCTAAAAATCAAGGATGGAGTGTGGATATGAGGATTCACTGAAACGTGTAGTGGGCTCAGCATAGGCCCTGGCACACAGTGACCCCCTGAGAAACGGTGACTCTCTCGTCCTCCTTTCTAGCTAACCATTATCCATCATTATTTTGGCAACACCTGAAACAGGACAAGGCACTGTCATACAGAACAAATTCATATCTATATTTGGCCACGCAGACATTAATTTGGTCAAAATTTTGACTGAAGTGCCCTTGGGGTCAGCTAACTCAGCTCTAACCAGAGCGCACCCCCTACTCTTGACAAGACAGTTTGTAAACCTGAAAAAGACAGCTGCTCATGTTTACAAAGTAATGTGAGATTGCTACGTGAGCAGCAGTGTGAAACCTCCTCGGTCTTGCCCAGGAGGGGTCTCCTCCCAATTTCTGTTCCAAAGGGGAAAGGGGTCTCCCTCTCACCTGGAGCGCTTGCTGAAGTTTATCAGCAAAGTACAGCGGTGTGTTCCGGATCACGGAGGCTGGAAGCAAAGAGGGCGAGATGGAGGGAGGGAGCTCCCATTCCGTGAGAGATGCCTACCCCCCAGGTCCTGAGCAGGCCCTTACCTAGGCTGAGCAGAGCCACCTGGGCAGCTCCGTGGAGACGGTCCCGGACAGTCTTCTCAAACCCATGCCCCGTGTACCGCTGGTACTGGTCCAGCACTGTGGTGCACGTGGGAAGGAGTTAGAAAGATAAAGGAAGGGGCGGGGTTCACTACCACTGAGCAAGACAGCCCTTCCTCAGCCAAAAGCAAGCTGGGAAGGCAGGAAGGCTCATGCATACCTCGGATGAGGTGTTCAGGATTTCGCTGGGTGAAGACAAGGACCCACGTGCTCTCGGTGCTGCGTCCTGCAGGCCGCATTAGCGCCTGGGAGGGCAGAGCAGATCAGGTTCACTGGTTAGGGCCTGGGGTGGCCATGGTTATGGGGTTCCCAGAACCCATCAAGGCAGAAAAGTTTATTTTAACCTGTAAATTAGCTGTATTTATTTGTCTATTTATGATTTTATTTTTTAAAGGACAGAGCTGTGAGAGGACTCTGCCCTCACAGCTTCATTCCCCAGTTTGGGAAAATCCTGGCACTCAAGGAAGTCAATAATCCCCAAGGGAGGGTCCACCCAAATGCCCATGAAAGGAGAATCTGCGAGTTCTGGAGTCAGAGGCTAGCTGAGAGAAAAGCCTTCAGTCGTGACACTACCCGATGCCCCATGCCCCACTCATGTCACTGAGGACTCCTACCCCCAGGCAAGGACCATTTTGCAGGACAAGTGGGTACACGGGTCACTGGCTCTGGGGGATGGTGTCTCGTGTGCATGGCTGTGCAAACTCCCCAGCACCTGCTCACCTGGACGTCCTGTTCGGTCAGGTTATAGTCAGTGACCCCTGAGTAGCTCTCCCGGCCCCCCTAGGATGAGAAGTTCTCTCAGGAAGGCTCTTTGAGGGGCAGCTCTTTATCTCCAGGTCTACAAACCGAACCCTGGTCGCCCCCAAAGCCCTTTCCCGTTCACTATACCATGCAATGCTCCCCACTCTAGCCCACCTCCTTCCCCGGTGGGGTAACTCCCGTCCCCCACAGGCCAGTCCTCCGCACCTTGGCCAGGGCCAGGAGCAGATCCTGAAAGAAGCCACTGGTCTTAGATTTGATGTCCTCCTTGGCCTCCACCTGGAAATCTGGAGTGAGGGCAGGAGTTCTCTGAATCCTCCTGATTTTTCCCAATGAGGACAACTTCAGGGCCTGCCAAATGCCTGTGCTCTGTCAATCCTGCCATTCCCTGTTTGATGGTTCCTAGTTCCCAGGATGTAAGGCAGAAGCACCCCTGTGGTCACCCCGAAAACATCCCTAAGCTGCGAGTAATCCATGTGCTGCGGGATCACGCACTGTGGAGTGGCCTCATCTCCAGGTGCTGACCTGCTGGAGGCAGGAGGCAGGAGGCATCTGTTATTCGAGTGGCGGTCAGACAGTGAAGACAGGATAGGGAAACCCGTATTCTGAGTCAGGATGGCCAGAGCCTGGCCCCCCTCCTGGGAGGCAAGGAAGAGTAATGTGGCAGGTGGAAAGTGAAGAAGGGAAAGAGAGGGAAAGAGAGAAAAGGAAGGGAAAAGAGAAAAACAGGAGCCAGAAGGGAGAGAGGTAGGAGAAAGGTGAAGAAGACTGGCTGAGACTGGACATCAAAGGAAACCTGGGGAAAGCAAGACCAAGAGGGCGTGTGTCAGGCTGAGGATGAGAAGAAGCTGGTTACCAGTCAGCAGGTGAGGCAAGAGGCAGCCAAGCAGGGCCAGCAGCCAGGGGTCTGAGAGCTGACACCTGTGACTTAGAGAGCAGGCCCCACCTTTGCCCCTGGCTGCCGCAAGGCTCCACTCAGCTGGGATGTGCTGTGATGGCAGAATCAGCAAGGGGCTGGGAAGATGACATGGGTGCCCTTGGGACTGTCACAGGGCTCAACATTATCATTACCTTGGAGTCCGCCCTGGAGCCCCGGACTAAGATGGGTAATCATTGCTTCTCTTTCTTTAATGATGACATCTGACTCTCTCCCTGGCAGAGGGGTGGGTGGAGGAGAGACCCCAAGGGAACAGAACCAGACAGGCTCCCAGAGGGCCTGCAGGGAGTGCAGGAGAGGAGAGACCTGTCCTGCAGATCCCTCTCCAGTTCTTTGAGCCCCCTCCCCGCTCTTACTGTGCTTGTAGACTGCCAGGCACTCTTTTAGCTGGGGCGGGGTTCGGGTGGCAAGAATTTCCACGGCCACATCCTCAGGAGAACCTGAGTCCTACAAGAAATTGGCAGGGGGGCACTCTGAGACTGGGCCATGCCACTAGAACAGCAGAGAGCAGACGCTGACTATTCTTCCTACAGGTCAGCACAGGCTGTTTAAAGGGGGCTTCTGCCATGTCCGCTCCTCTGGAGCGGGCAAAGGCAAGGCAGTCAACCCTCTCCTTCCCTCAACCATGTCCTCGCGCCCGGGCACCCTGGTAACCCTCTTCTCCTGGTACCTTCAAGGCTGTCCTCAATTCCCAGGCATCGAAATGGGCTGCAGGCTGCAGCAGAGCCACCACAATCCTCTCAGGGTTGCCGGAGAGTGCAGCCTGCAGGGACTTCAGCAGATCCTACAAGAAATGGTCCCCATGGCAGAGGAACAGGTCCCAGATGTGTGGGAAGGTTTGGGGATATTTGATGGATTTCATCTCAGGCCTGAGCACCAGGCTTCCCCCTGCTCCACCAGGGTTAGCCAGGGAGCAGGGGCTGGCCTCCGCTGCTACTGCTGTGGTCCAAGGCTTCCAGTCCACTGCTCTGGGGCTGCCAGAGTGGTCTCACCTGCTGGGTGCGTTCCTGGAAAGCTCGAGAGATGAGCTGCCTTTGCTCTCTGCTCCGGTTGGTGAGCACGTCCACGATGGCACTGTGGTCCACACCTGAACCAAGAGGAGTGCTGGGCTGTGAGCTGGGCACAGCCCACGTAGGGTCTTCACAGGGTCAGGATCCCCTTATTCCATGGAGCTGAAGCCTCCGGAAGAGGCAATGATAAGTTCTAGGAAAGGCTGTGTCACCCACACTTCCATTTGCTCTCAGAGAAGATGCAAATAAGATGCCAAGATGGCATCAAGTCTGACTCAAATTTAGGTAAAGGTGGCCTAGGGTGGTGGGAGAAGTGGCTTTTTGGGATCACAGTCTTGAATCAGAGTCCCAGCTCTGCCACCACGAGCTGTGTGATCTTGCGCAAGCCTCATTAGCTCCCTGAGCCCCAGTTTCCTCATCTGTAAAATGGAAATAGTAAGTCTTGCCTCACAGAGGCGTTGTGAGAATGGGGACGACATACCTACCGTGGTACTTGACATACAGGAATTAAGGCATTCCACAAACATCTACTGAGTATCGCCAGCTCCTCATTCCTGGCTCCTTCTGGGTCTACAGACAGGCTTTGAAAAGGCAGATTCCCAAGTGCAGAGGGAAAGGGGCTCACCTCGGCCTGCAATGGCCCTCAGCAGCCTCTGCACATCCTTGTCCACACTGAAGCTCAGGAAGGTCCTGAGGGTGCCCAGGGTGCCCCAAGCTGCAGTCTGTAAAAGCAAGGTGGGAGGCGGGTACCAGTTGTCTGCCCACACCCCTCCCCCAGTGTCCCAGCCAGGTCTTCGGCATAGCCTCAGGGCAGGCTCTTGCTTTCCTGTTCCCTGGCCCTTCCACTGTCCCTGGGTAGCTATAATAATTAAAACAACAACAACAACAACAACAACAAAAGATTCCTACAATCCCAGTAGCCCCTACCTTGTTGGCAAGGCCGAGGTGGCTAAGGATCTCCTGAGTCAGGGATGGTCCCGTCTTCTGGCTGCTTACAGACATGATGTGACTGGCTGCCCCGGAGGGAGGGGAACAGAAGCCAACTCAAGGCACCGTCCCAGCCCCTCTGGGCCTCTCTATGACCCCCAGGCCTCCCTTTGCCCGTTCCTTTCCCTTGTTGCAGAAAAAGGAACAACCTGCTTGGCAGGTTTGGGAGCCCAAGTGGAGGGTAAGGGGGGAGCCCCCACCTTCCCCACCGCTCACCCTCCTTCAGGAATCAAGGTTTGACCAGGGATCTGCTAAAACCAGCACCATACAAACCCCCCCTGACTCTAGGGCTGGTCACAAGTTTCCCCAGGCCTTGGTCTGAGGTGGATGATCCCCTTCTGAGGTCTGCGTCCCTTCCGCCCGTGGCCTGGCTGGGTGATCCTGGGGCAGTGTGGGGACGTGAGGCGAGGTGGCAGGATTAAGTACGTGGGTGGGAGCACCTGCAGTCCAGCTACAAGTAAGCCCCTGCCACCCGCCTGCAGAGCTGTCTACCGCTGTCTGTCTCGCACCCTCCGAGGCTCCGGCTGGGAGCTTTAGGTCAGCAGGTGCACTCTCTTAGCTGATGTGCGTAAGTGTTCTTGTGGGTACACGGGTGCCTAGAGAAGGGAGCAGGCACTCATGTTAGAAAAGAAAAACTCCTTTCTCCCTCCCCCAAGTGATCAACAAGTAACCCCCACCCCATCCCCTCCGCATGAGAGCCCAGGTCCAGTGCTCACCCAGAACTGCTGGGGGTGAAGAGGGTGCCGTCGAAGCCTGGCAGTGTGCCTTGTGTGGACACCAGCTCCTGCGTGGCCTGCTGCAGGAGAGGGTGTGTGTGCAGCTCAAGCTGAACCGCCAGTCAGATGACCCCACCAGCAGACCAGCCCAGCTGTTGTCTCCAGCTCTGGCCCCTCCCAAATGTGGGAGAGGACCAGGCTGTACTGGGTCCCACAGGCAAACACCTCCCTACCTACTGAGCTTCTCTCCTCCCAGGAAATGGGCCTCAACCCACGCAAGGGAACTCCGCCGGCCTCTCAGCAGCTCGGCCCGGACACTGGAGGCTTTGTGCATTGCTTTCTCTGTGGGGCCAGGTGGACCACAGAAGCCCGGTCTCTCAGTCCAGCTTCTGACCTGGCACTGCCTCTGACTCTAGCTCCCTAGGGGGCAGGTCACACAGGCTCCAGGGTGATTTCAAGGCTGATAGAAAAAAACCTGTTGGGGCGCATACCAGCAGGGCACCCCAGCCTGTACCCCGGAGGGGGTCCTGGCCCAGGAACTCCCTCGACTATTGCTTTATTAGAGTGGGAGTGGGTGGCAAAGAGTGGTAGGGTGGGGAGGGTGATACCTTTGGGGAAGGAAGGGCACAGGTATTCCGGAGGCGGGAGCTGATCTGCAGCCAAGAGAGAAAAATGCAAGGGTGTTCCCTGCAGACAGAAGCGCCAAGCTCCCCAAAGGCAGCAACAGGGAGGTGAAGGAGGCTCCCTGGGTCCCTGTGTCTCGGACTCCTGCTGCTGCCTTTTGGCTGCTAGTGCTGTTTTAGCTGCGGGTGATGCAAACCCAGCAGCTGGGCTGGAGGCTGTCAGTGCAGAGAACAGTAGGTGAAGAGTCTTGGGGAACCTCGAGGGGCCCCTGAGGAGGTGGTTATTCAGACCTCACAGCCAGCTCCCTAGGGCCTGGGAGCAGTCTCCTTCCCGTCTCCCTAGACAGGTCGGGTGGGGGCTGGGCAGAGGCCAGAGAGTGGTCTGCTCTCCTCTACCACGCTCCCATCCTGGGAAGGTCCTCACTGGGTTTCCTGCATTTTACCTGGCAACCTGAAAAAAGGGACTCAGATTCAGTACAGTGATTAAAAGCAAAAGTGCTGGAGCCAGACTCCTTAGACTCAGAATTCTTGTCTGCCGTGTGACGTTCGCAACTACCTCAACCTTTCTGTGCTCAGTTTCCTCCTTGTCAAAATGGGGATAGTAACAGTGTTCATATTATAGGCTATTGTGAGAATTAAATAAATCAATACATGTAAAGCACTTTAGAAGAGTGCTGGGTATAGAATGGTAAGTACACATGTCAAAATGGTAACTACTATGTTATAATAAATATTGTTATAATGTTATTTTATACTGATAACTATTATTAGTGCCTCCTTAAGAATTCCAATCTTGGCTCTTTTCTGTAACTTTGTTCTTGCCAATTCCCAACCTGGCCACAAGAGAGCATCAAAAAACACTGAGAAAGGGCCCCGAGCCCCCTGGTGGCCACTTGAGGTCTCCCAGGCTCTGGCTCCACCCGCAGATATCAAGGGGCCTACTTGCTGGCAAGCGCGATTTCCTGAGGTTCCTGGTGGGCTTGGTGGGCAGGCAGGGTCAGGGGAAAAGCCGCAGGTAGACCTCTACTCAAGGGACCCCACTGAGACAGAGCTCAGGACATACGATGACTTTCTAGGCTGGGTTAGTTCAGTACAGTGGCTCCACAGCCAGAGTTCCCTGCCTCTGGCTTTCTGCATCCATCAGAGTGTCTTCTTGGGCACATGTTCCAAGCAGGCTCAGGGGGAAATGAAAGGAGAGAGAGGGCTCTTGTTTCCCTAGTCCAAACCTCTGCAATGGACTGCTGGCTGAACTGCAAGGCTGAATCCTGAACTTGGAGAAGGCAGAAGAGTAGTCCTGGTTGTCTAGGAGTGTGAGGACTGTGTTTGATGCCTTTACAAAGCCTCCACTGAAACTGGTGGAATCTCACTCCTTTTGTCCCTGGATTTTGTTTTGTTCAATTCTAGGGCCAGACTGAGGTTGTTTTCAGATTTACTAAATCACCTTCCACCCCTATGCTCTAAATTTCAGAAGTTCCAAGTTGGAGGAGAGCTTAGGGATGACCTGGTCTACCACCCTCTTGTTACTGACTCAAGGAGGCTGAGTGACTTCCAAAGGCCATGGTGTTGAAGCCAGAATCCAGGTCTCCTAACTTCTTAATGTTTTCCTCGTCACTCAGAGGAGGGCGTGGCTGACTTGGGGTTCCTCTTAGTGGAATACAGGAGGACAAAGCAGTAGTAAATGGAGACTCAGCTGTTGACTCATGAAAACTCGTTGAACTCCAAGTTCATATTGCTTTTCTGCAAATACTTTGCATTGCATGATTTTAGAATATATAGAACCCCCCATCTATATTTCCTCTTGTTATGAAACTTTTTCTCCTCATAATTCCTGGCACCTCAGTCCCTCTGCTTATGTACTAGCCAAGCTCCAGGCTTCTGTGCTGCACGAGCCAGCCTGACCTGGGAAGACCAAGGCTCACTTTCCACAACTGGGTCCTTGTCTTTGCACATCCCCGAAGGCTGCCCCGGCACCTAAATCCCAGGCTGAAGGCCTGTTAGTGTCCTCTGCCTCCTAGACACCTCAGCAGCCCATACAGAGGAAGTGAGTCAGGGCTACGCAGGCAGCTTGGGGCACTGTGGGTGTGGCCGTGCCAGCCCAGGGTGGTGGGGGATGGTCAGAAGGCCGGTGATCACGACCTCCTGGTCCAAGCTAGACAGACTGAGTGTGTGTGTGCATCTTCCTACACTGGTAGCATCATTCTAAAGCTGTCTGAGGCCCAGTTTCCCCTGCTCCATCCACCTTCTTTGTTTCCTGGAGGGCTACACCCTCTTATCTTTATTTTTCAGGCCTTGACTATTCAGCTCCTGCCCCAAACTTCCCCTCCCCACAGCTATCTTACAAAAAAGTTAACTGGTTTTCAGTCTTCTGAGGAGTCATTTAAAAAGCCTGGTGGGGACCTTGGGAAAGCCTGGCCTCTAGGAAAACTGAGAAAAGGGCTCAGAAACTAAAGGAGGGGAGCCAGGTAGGACAGACATAGGGAGGAGGCAGAGAGTTACCCAAAGGTTAGCAGGGTCCAAAGAGGAGACACTGGAACCCTGCTGGTAGAGGACATCTGGGGAGGGCACTCAAGAAAAGTAGAGGGAATATGGAAGGCTGAGGGAAGGGGACTAACAAAGGGGTAGAAAGATATGTTCATAAAGGAGGAGTTCGGCCTGGGGCAAAGGGGCAAAGGAGCAAAGGGCTGGAGGGGTTGCTGGGAACTGGGAAATCAGGCAGGTCTGGGGCTGAAAAAGGCTGAAGACGCCTCTGGTGACTAGTTGAGGATGCCAGGGGCCAGAGGGTGGGCAAACGAGTTTTATTTCCCTGGTGGTAGGCCTGGGCTGGGGGATCCACTGCAAAGAGCGAAAGAAAAGTTTGGAAGTCAGTCAACTTCTGCGTTTCTACCTCTCCAGAAAGAGCCTTAAGTGAGGGCCAAGCTCTCGAACTGGATTGGTGGGAGGTCACATTCTTCAGAGAACTGTCAAAGGACCTGAACTTGACTAGATAAACCTTGAAACAAGCTACTGTCAGAGGTTCTAACTGTGACAGTGTAAGAACGCCAACATTTCATCAAGGTGAAAAATTAAGTTACCCCTACCTGGCCGGCGCTCTCTAAGCAAGCCCTCCAACACGTTTTAGTCACACTCTGTCCACGCGAGGAATCAAGGCCAGTTTTCTAAGATAAACATGTTGTATCTTCCTGAAACATCAGTTTTACCAGACTAAGGAAAAAACATTTTTAATATGAATTTGAATACGGATAACCAAAGTCTAGATCGAAAGCAAATACATCTTACACAACAAAAGTTGGGGGTGGGCTCTTTCAGAGTCTACTACGGTAGGGAACGCGTGCCTCTGGGGTAGGTTTTACAGCACTTGGGTGGAAACGCTGTGGGTTTTACGGCGGGGCTGGGGTGGGGGTCGCCCTAGGGGTCGCAGGCTCTGCGCTGGGAAGGTCAGCTGCCTGGGTCGGCCCTGGAGAGGAGCTCGGCCTAGACGCGCGACACTTGGGAAGGACTCCCCGGGGCTGCGCCCGTCGGGAGCCGGGGCGCCCTCCTCCCTCCGCTGCCCAGGGGGCCAGGCGGTGGGAAGTATGGCAATCGGTCGGGCAGAGGGACCTGAGGGCCGCAGCTGGGGGGAGGTCGAGGACCGCATTCAGGGGCGGGTGGGATGGGGCGGGGGCCCGACCGCTCCGCGTCCCGGGTCTTCGGGCACGTCGCCGGTCTGTCCTGGGTCCCCCGAAGGCTACATCGCATCCCTAACGGAGAGACCTGAGGCTGGGAGAGCCCCCCACACTGCCAGCCCTCATCGGGGGCTTCTCCCCTTGGTGCCGTGTTTCCAGTGCCGGGCGCCGCGAGGGCTAGAGTCCCGGGGCTCAGCCACCCGCCCTGGGCCGGGAAGGGGGCGGCGGCAGACCCCGCGCGGAGGCTCCGGCCCCGCCGCCTGCCCTCGTCTCTCCTTCCGTCGCCGGGCCGCAGGCCCACGCCCAGACTCCCGGCTCCTGTGTTGCTCGCGGCCTTTCTTTCCGGGGCTGGCTGGGCTCGCATTCGGCTCGGCCGGGCTCGGCGGGCGGCGGGAGGAGGAGGAAGGAGGGAGGGAGCGGGCAGGCGGGCGGGCGGAAGGGGGAGGAGAGGAGCGAGCGGAGCCAGTCCGGAGGGGGCCCGGAGCGCGGACCAGAGCAGAGACGGAGCAGCGGCGCCCGGCCCGGCCAGCTCCGCGACGCCGCCGCCGCCGCCGCCGAGTGAGTAGGAACCCCCGCTCCGGGGCCCCGGGGCGCCGCGCGCAGGGGCGGGGCGGGACGCGGCGCGGAAAAGTTGGGAGAACTGGGGGCTGCGCGGACGCGGCTCCGCGCACAGGGCCCGGCGGGGGAGGGAGAGGGCCGCGGAGGGGAGAGGGGGCCCGGGCGCACACCCGCGGGCCTCTGGGCGCGGGGCGCTGCCGCGGGCTCGGGGCCTCTGCCTGGCGCGCTCATGGCGGCCGGCCTGGGGGAGGGCGGGCAGGCCGGAGCGCCGTGCGGGAGCGGCCGGGCCCCCAGCGCCGCCCCGGGGCAGGCTGGCCAGGCGCCGGGGCGTCCTCGGGCGCGCCGCCTCGAGCCCAGAGGAGCCCTGGTAGACAACAGGTAGGGGCCGGGAGGTGCGGGAGCGGGGGCTGCTCGCGGACGGCCGAGCCCCAGGCGCCCCTTTGTTGGGGAGTAGACAAGCCCGGTGACCACCTGCGCGAGAGCCCCCTGCCTGGCAGCGGGCTCGCAGCGGGGCCCCTGGCCCGGACAGTCCCGTGGCTAGAGTGGGAGGAGAGTGGAGGGTCTTGCCGCTTTTTCTTACCCGCCCACTGTGCCCACTCCGGGAGGGCGGTCAGAGCGTCCATGTGCTTAACGGGAAACAGGAAGGAGTGGCTCTGAGTGTCTGTCCCGGTCCCCCAAGGCTAAGGATCCTATACCGTTATGGAGTGAGGGCGGGGGTTGGGGTGCCGGGGGAGGATGCTGGTGAAACTGGTTTTCTGGGCCTCACCTTGTTAATTACTGGCTCGGAGGCTCTCCGGCAAGTAGGTTAATTGCAGGTGTGTGGTACTAATATTTGGCCTGAGCTTGGGGATTCATTTTCTCCCCAGTCCAGGCTCTTGGTATCAAAATCTGGTCTCAATCACCTGAGCTGCCAAGTCCGGCAGTCAGAGGGTTCTGAGGATCCTGAGGAATGGAGTGAGCCCTTCTTCCCAGGGCATTGAATCAGGGAAGGCCTCCAGCAATCACTCCCACATCTGTTTTGGAGGGGTCACTGTCCCATACCAGAGTCCAGGTGACTGGGCCTAATGTGGGTGGCTGACTGCACTTGCGATGGGGCTTCTAAGGGTAAGGACTTGTCAGCAGCCTCCTCCCTCAGGGCCTGGCCCTAATCATGCAGTGCCCTGCACGGACTCTAATGTCCTGAAGAGAGTTCCTTGTCTTCCTTGGTACCCCACAGTCCACTCCCTTCACTGGGGCCTCTGGCCAGCTTTCCCCCTGGCAGGAAGGGCCTCCGCTCTTCCGTCACTGGCCACAGGCTGGCTAACCCTTTACGGTTTCAGCACCACCCCCTCTTCAACCTGCCACCCTTTCCCTGCCCCTGGGGGCTGTAGTCTTATGCAGTATTGGGGTGTGTTAGGGCCTTTGGTAGGGCATCCCCCCCCAAAAAATACCTAAATTTTGGAACCTATACTGCAGCCTGGAGCAATGATCCACCTCTTCTTGGCTGCATCCATTGCTTGCAGCCTGTTCCTAACTCGCTGTTGCTGCCTGGAAAAGTTTTCAACAAGGAGGACTATTCAGGTCCTCTTCTACTTCTTTTTTTGTGTCCCCCAGGCTTCAGTGGAAGCTGACATCCTGTGGGACCCTCTCTTTGTCACTCTCTCCTTCCTTGCTGATCTCACTATATTTTCCTCAATTATTCCTCCAAATTCTGAGAGCCACTGTTACTGTTATCACATTGAGTCTGTGAGATCCCTTCCTCACAGACTCAAACTTCCTCCCTCCCAGTCCTCTGGGTCTACAAGCCCCCAGGGGAACCCCCTACCCCTTTTCAACTCTGAGGGTCTGGGATGGGTTTGTCAGGGTTGGGGCAAAAGGTGGGGACTAGGCAGAGCCCTGTTCAAGTTCCTGGTAATCCAATGCCCATGAAATCCCTGCTCTGCTGGCCCCTCTCCAGCCTTGTCTCAGAAAGTGGTATCTGTCTCTCTGAGGCAGGTGTGTGTGGTGGGGTGTGTGTGAGAAAGACATACATACTCACACACCCAATTGTCTCTTCATGTGTGGTGGGGAGTAAATTCTATGATTGGAAAAATATAAGTGTGGTTTTCTCCACCAGAAAATCAAGTACCTGTCCAGAGGGCCAGCATGCCCCAAGAAAAGCCAAATTGTCTCCCTATCGCGAGGGCACATCCCCTTTTCCTGCCCCAGCCTTTTGCTTATAGGATCCCTTGCTTGGCTTGGTGTGCTGCTACCAGGCAGCCGTCAGGGATGCCCCTGGGAGCAGACTCGCACGTTCTGTTCTGCGGGGTGTGTCAGTGAGGCCAGCTAGGAGCCCCTGTTGCCTTCCCTCCCCCTCTGCATTAGGTCAAAAGTCCTGACCCTGCCAAATCTGGTGCCTCCCTCTGCTGGGCTCGGCCCTGGGGCCAGGGAAGCGGGGACGGGGTAGTTGTGCCTCTGCTAATGGAAGCAGTAGGCAGCACGGGAGGACTGTGGTCGCAGAAAGCCTGAAACCCAGGTGTGAGAGCGCCCGCATTAACCTACATTTCTGAACTCCAGACCCATCATGCTCATGCTATCTTCCACTCTCCCTGCGTGGAGCAGGAGGAGGGCAGGTGCTGTCTAGTCTGGGGGTTGAGATAGTTGCGCTATCCAGGCGCTTGCCCTTGACCATCTCTTTGGCAGTTTCTCTGCCAGTTCCCCAGCTCCTCACCTTCTTTGTGTAGGGATCAGACTGGCGTAAGACATTCCTGGGCCCCAGGAGTCAGGGACAGGGACTCTGCTCGTACCCTCCAGGACCCCCGCCAGCTCTCTGAATCTTTAATCCTCAAAGTATCAGTGACAAGAGATACTAACGTGCAGGTTCCCACTGACCAGGGTGGGGATGGGACCCAACTTCTAGCCCTGTCAATACCCTTGACTTTAGACCTCAGTGGAGGACAGGTTGAGCTACAGGGAGACATAGCAGTCAGGTGACTGGTTCAAGGTTTATTTCCTCACCTCCAGTCAGGCTAAGGAAAAAAGGTGGAAAGGAAGAGCCAGAGGTGTGCCACCACATCCAGGCATTCTGCCTGGTCCCTTCTCTACTAGATTTTCTATAACTTTTTTCTAGGAAAAAGGTGTATGTTTGTGCATGGTTGTTTGGAGAGAGTTCTGTGGATAATTATGTTTAATTTTGTTCGGTTCAAAAGGCTTCCATCTCTTTAACTAAATAAATATTTATTCTTGTTAAGGTGGAGGGGGAAGGGGCAGTGCCCTCAGGAGCTGAGGCCTGGAATGTGTGTGTGTGTGTTACTGGGGGAAGGTGGAGCTGAAGCTCCTTCACTGTCCGTGCTGACCTCTGATTTCATCCGAGAGCAGTGACCAGGAGTGGGGACAAGAGGGTAAAGTCCTTGAGCTGGAATACTGACCCGTGACAGGCTGAGAGGGATTTCGCAAGTGCTTCTGCGGTGGGTGGAGGCGGAGCTGTCTGAGGAGCAGGGCCGGAGAACCAGCCCAGCTCAGCTGTGATCTGATCAACCTTCAGCCGGAGAGCGGCACCACTTGGTCTCCAGTTCACAGCAGAAAACGATCTCCTCAGTCTCTGTCCTCCCTGGCTGGGAGAGGACCACCTTTCTTCCGTGTCAGCTTTTAGTCTCAAGGCCAGTCTGGATACCATTCACCTATCCTCCCGGGAGGATGAAGGGTAGGGAGCCTGGAAGGTACCGCCCTTGCCATCATCCTGGGTTCACTCTGAGTCCCAGGACTGCCAGGTGTTGTGCTGGTTCCAGCATCACTGAATCTTCATCCTTGCTGCTTCTTTCAGCTCCAAGCAGCTGCTAACTCCACATGAGCCCTAGACCATCCCCTCCCTCATTTGAGTGTTTTAAGTGGTCGCTACCACCCTGGTGAGCCTTTGTCTTTCAGTGGATGGAAGGCGGAGGCTGGGGAAAGCAGCCCTCTTTCCTGGGCTGCAGGTATTTGTGACAGGTGTTCCCCCGCAGGCTAGTATCATACTTTCCAGATGAGCCTTAATAAGAAATAGCTCCTAATTCCACCAGATGTCTTAGTCGCTGTCTCGATTTTCTATCTCCCAATCCCCGACTTTCTGCAGCCTAGCCTTCATTTTTGTTTCTGAGAAGAGGCTTCAGACAGGGTTCTTCTGCCTGATGTGTAGGGACTGGATGGCTTGGCATGTGTGTTAATCTTGTGTGCAGGAGTTTGATGTCCATCGATTATCTTGGAGCTCAGCATTGTTTGGGGGCATAATACTCTGGCCTCTCAATTTTCCCTAGGACCTGCTGCCCCGCTGGGTTGTAAGGAAGAAGGAGAAAGGGCTTGCCCCAGCCCTGCAACCTGTTTTTGGGCTTCCCTGGCAAGGGAGCTTCCATTTATAGGTTGGCTTGGGGGATAACAAGGGTGGCTGGAGAGTAGTGGGGAGAGGGCGCCTCTGACTTGAGATTTATTGGCTACAGCATCTAGGGCCAGATCCTGTCTGTCCTCCATGTGAGGACAGCAAAATGATGGGGAGACCCCCGGGTTCTTAAATCTAGGGAAACATGTGGGGGGGTGGGGGGGTGGTAGCGTTAGCGTCGCCTTTGGTTGATGTAAATAGTAAATGTTAGACTGGAAAGCCACTTTATTGTAGGTGGGGAAACTGATTTGCCTACATGGCCAGGACCAGAACCCAGGGCTTGCGTCTTTGCCCCTGTTCTTTTTGCTAAACCATGAAGACCTTCATCTGTCTCTTCCCCTCTTGCTGCCCTCTTTGATATGCTCCACCTTTCCCTCCTCCCTCAGGATGCTCCAGACCTTGTATGACTACTTCTGGTGGGAACGGCTGTGGCTGCCTGCGAACTTAACCTGGGCTGATCTAGAAGACCGAGATGGACGTGTCTATGCCAAAGCCTCAGACCTCTACATCACACTACCCCTGGCCTTGCTCTTCCTCATCGTTCGATACTTCTTTGAGCTGTGAGCATACCGACCTGCCCTTATGCCTTCCGCGGGTGCCAGCCACACAGTTTCTTGTACTTCAAGTCTGTCTCTGTTTAATTGGTCCTGGACCGTGGTATTCTCACCACCCAGGTCCCAGCCTACTCTGTGCCCCCCACTGAAGGCAGCATTGTCTTTCTGAGGGCTCAGCACCCCCAGGCCCTTTCCTTCAATGGTTATTTGTTCTCACCCTCTACCCCGCCTGGTCACTAGTGAACACAGACAGCTTTGTCAGCCATGGGCAGCCCAAGGGAGCCAGAGAAGGGCCTGCCGGGAAACTGAGGCCCAGGAATAGTTGCCTGAGCTTGCAGTTTGTTGTGCCCTGCCCGCCCCCGCCCCCGCCTAGAAGCTACCGGGAGACTGTGGTGCTTCAAGAGAGCCAGACATTTGTCACTCATATCCCTCCCCCAGTTACGTGGCTACACCGCTGGCTGCCCTCCTGAACGTAAAGGAGAAAACTCGGCTGCGGGCACCTCCCAACCCCATTTTGGAGCATTTCTACGTGACCAGCGGCAAGCAGCCCAAACAGGTGTGAGCCGCAGACTCTGGTCTGGGAGTTACTGGGTTCTGGTGGGCAGTGGGCAGGGGATGGGGTTGGAAGGCCAGCTCTGGCGGGTGAAGAGATGGGACGACAGCAGGCCTGACATGGGTCATCTCTGGTAGAGGGTGGAGGGTGGGTGCTGCTGAGTTCTGAAGCAGATCGAAATGGGCTTCTTCACTGCACCCAGGCGGAGGTGGACCTTCTGTCGCGGCAGAGCGGGCTCTCTGGCCGCCAGGTGGAGCGCTGGTTCCGCCGCCGCCGCAACCAGGACCGGCCCAGTCTCCTCAAGAAGTTCCGAGAAGCGAGGTAGGGGAGGTTGGGGCCAGAGAAGCTGGGTGGCAGAGGAAAGTCTGATGTGTTCTCCTGGGAGGGGTGGGCCATGGCTCTATGCAGAGACTGCACCCAGGTGAGGAGGGAAAGGTGGGAATCTGGGGGAGGTGTACTTGGGGGCTGGTTGCAGGGCTGTGCGGTTCTCCCACCCCACTCTCTCAGCCATTTCTGCTTCCTCTTCCAGCTGGAGATTCACATTTTACCTGATCGCTTTTATTGTGGGCATGGCCGTTATTGTTGACGTGAGTAGGGGTTACTGGGAGGTGGGAGTAGGTTCTCTGGCAGGGTGGGTGAGGCCACAGAATTTGGGTCCCTTCTTTTAACCTCTCACCATCTCTTTGCAGAAACCTTGGTTCTATGACATGAGGAAAGTTTGGGAGGGATATCCCATACAGGTACGAGATGGGTCCTGACTCTTTACATGAGGTGATTAAAGAGAATCGCTGTAGGACAGGATTAGGACGTACACACCCTTGTGAAGAGAGCATCTCCGGAACACGCGGCAGAAGGGACTGGAGTCATAACACAGTGCTAAACACAAACTCGGGGGCTAGAGGGCTGGGTTTGGAGAGGTGAGACTCTTGCGTCCAGTTGCTCTGGTGTCCCTCACCTTTCTCTTTCCTCTCTCCCAGAGCACCATCCCTTCCCAGTATTGGTACTACATGATTGAACTCTCTTTCTACTGGTCCCTGCTCTTCAGCATTGCCTCTGATGTCAAGCGAAAGGTAGGTCAAGAGGCTGTGCCATTAAGCCTAGGAGCCCAAATGAAGCCCTGGGATGAACAGCCTCCCCCTTGACTTCTGGGTGCTTTGGATGGAGCTGTGGGATACGTGGAACTAACAGTGAGGGGGAGGAAACAGAACAGTGCGGGCTAGGAAACCAGACAAAGTCCTCAGGAGACCATCTTTTCTACAGGATTTCAAGGAACAGATCATCCACCACGTGGCCACCATCATCCTCATCAGCTTCTCCTGGTTTGCCAATTATGTCCGAGCAGGAACTCTCATCATGGCTCTGCATGATTCTTCTGACTACCTGCTAGAGGTCAGGCTCCCTGGGCATTTCTTCACACCTACAGACCCTGGTGCAGGTTCTCTGTTCCTCTATCCTTGATTTGGGGTGATGGGGGGGTTCCACATTCCAGGGACCAAGGCGGTGGGCAGCACAGAACCAGTGTGCTAATGGGCTGTACATGTGACTGGGAGAGTCAGGAGCCCATGATGACAGATGGGGGCTATCTATGCAGTCAGCCAAGATGTTTAACTATGCGGGATGGAAAAACACCTGCAACAACATCTTCATCGTCTTCGCCATTGTCTTCATCATCACCCGCCTGGTCATCCTGCCCTTCTGGTGAGTAGGTGGCCGGACTGTACTCCGGTTCTCAAGGAATCAGAAGTCTTGCCCCTCTTCCCTATTTATCTGTTCTCCACTTAACCCCTCCTTGCTGTGCTCACAGCTCTGGTCTCTCCCTTCCCGTCCTAGGATCCTGCACTGCACTGTGGTGTACCCCCTGGAGCTCTACCCCGCCTTCTTTGGCTACTACTTCTTCAATTTCATGATGGGAGTGCTGCAGCTGCTGCATGTCTTCTGGGCCTACTTCATCCTGCGCATGGCCCACAAGTTCGTAACTGGAAAGGTAAAGGCTGTCTCCGTATTTTGTGGGCCCTACTACCCTCCACTCCAGAAACTGCCCAAATTCCTGCCCATACCAGTAACCCTCTAAAAACTACTGTGGGGCTCTGGGTACAGCTGGAAAAATTGTATCTAGAGAGAGCCAGTCCGTGGGGGTTTGTAACCCTTTCCACCCTTTCCACAGCTGGTAGAAGACGAACGCAGTGACCGGGAAGAGACAGAGAGCTCGGAGGGGGAGGAGGCTGCAGCCGGGGGAGGAGCAAAGAGCCGGCCCCTAGCTAATGGCCACCCTATCCTCAATAACAACCATCGTAAGAATGACTGAAACATTGTCCCTGCTGCCCCTCAGATTACTGCATAAAGCCAAGGAACTACCCCACCCTCCCCACAGGGTCACTTTAAGCCCTGGGGAGAAAGGAGAAAGAGGAGAGTGTTCTTCTCTGTGCCCCCACCCCCTGCTTCCCTGTCACCCAGTTGCCTTTAAGCCAAATTCCACCCAGCCTGCCCCCAGGAAAGGGGAGGTCGGCTGTATCCTTTGTTAGAGGGGGGATGGTCTTATTTTCCTCTCTATTTTCCAAGTTGTCTGTTCTATTTCAAGACCCTTCCTCAGCGCTGGGGATGGGGTTACAACTCACATTCCTTATTCTTCAGAATTGGGCCCTAGCTGTTTGCCTTTGACTCCCTGACCTCCAGAGCCAGGGTCGTGCCTTACTGTCCTACCTGTGGGCCTCATTCTGCCAAAGCTGGACCAGGGCTCACCTTTCTAAGCTCCCTAACTCGGACCAGAAACCAAAGCTGAGCTGACTTTAACTTCTTCCCTCCTAAGATACAAATGAATTGAGCGTAGGAGGGTGCACACGACCCTTATCCTACCTCTGCCAAAAAGTGGGGGCCACACTGGGGACTGCTCAGTCTTGTTACTTCTCGGCCAGCTGTCCCTGCAGTTACAGGTCCAGGATCTTACTGCCTCCTTTCTCTGGCCTCTTTCCCTAGGCTAGCTGGTTTGGAGTAGAATGGCAACTAGTTCTAATTTTTATTTATTAAATGTTTGGGGTTTTGGTTTTAAAGCCAGAATGACAGCTAGCACCTGGCATTTCAGCAGAGGGACCACTTCAGACCAAAATGTACTGTTAATGGGTTTTTTTTTTTTTAATTAAAATATATTAAAGATTAAGTAAAACATGGCAACAAGTGTTTGAGACTATTGAGAATTGAGAAGAGGGATCAACTAAATAAACTAAGGTAGTCTTCCTCATGCCTTCCTAATGGTTATGTAACATTTTAAAATTTCATATGGCGAATAAGAAAAAGCAGAGAAGGGTCAAGACTAATGACAGCTGCCCACTGGGAAAAATGGGGAAAACAGGCCTCTCATCAAAAGACCCAGAAGTGGGAGCTGAGGGAGAGAAATCAAATCACAATCTTAGTTTTAACATCTTGTTAAAAGACTTTCAAGAAACAATACAAACCAGGGATAGTAAAATACACAGCCCTCATTGCAGGCATAAAGTCTGTTAGAAGCATGGACACAAACAAACATAGGATGGGAAGGGTGAGCAACAGGAGGACAGAAGGGACGTCAGGCCCAGGGTAGAGTGGTAACCTCTCCCACCCCAGGTGCCTTAGGAGGTGGAGGAGGGGGCCTGCCTGCTAGCACCACAGTGGAAGAGATCTCCTGATCCAGAACCCCCATTTCTATCTACTAGGAGCTGGGGGCATAGCTAGACTGGAGACTTGGGTTGGGGGGGGGGGGTCAGAATTCAGCAGTCACGAAGACCCAGTTCCTGAGGAAAGGGCAGTTCAGGAAGGGTTCAGAAGGTTAGGAAGGAGGCTGCCCTCTAAAGAAGACGCCCTCTGCATTCGATGGCCCCACAGCAGCACAGCAGCTCCTTGCCTTCCACGCTGCCCACCTCGTAGTTGTAGTCCCAGGTGAGTTCTGTCCCAGCCCGGATTCTCCTGAAAAGGAAGAAAAGGAAGGGGGTGGTGAAGACAGCAAAGAACCCAGGCGCCTGGGGTGGCAGAGCTGTGCAGGTGGAGCTGGATCACAGACAGAGGAGGGGCCTTTAGAATTTCAGTAGTTCTGCCCCTTCCCAACCGTGGGCTGCTTTTCCTACCCAGCCATCCCCTTTCCTGACTCCTCCTTACTTGCTGGCAAAAAAGGCCACCCAGGGGAAGCGAAGATCATGAGTATCCACGAAGACATTCTGGACAAACAGGTTGGGGCTGCAACTGTGCTGTAGATTTAAGGACAGGATCCAGTAAGAACTAAGGAAGCAGAATCTGGTTTTATGGGGTGAATGAACGTTGGATGAAAACAATGCCAACTGATCCTCCACATCACAGACAGAAGTTTTCAAAGAAAGCCACCTCTTTAAGATCCTCTGAGATGAAGAATTTATGGCAAGAAGAGGTGAGTTTATGTAGCTGCACTAAAAGAACTAGAAATTTGAGAACCATGGGATAATCAGCACATACAGGTGAAGGAAAGGGGTCTCACATTGAGGTAGCGGCCCAGGTTGCCTTCAAGCTTGGCATCAATGATGTAGCAAGACTCCTCACCATCGTAGAACTGGCGTGTGTTCTTACGAACAGGAGCGCTCTCCCCCTTTTCCACGGACGCCATGTTGGTTGACTTAATGGCAATCCCATGGGTTGATTTAAGAGCAAAACCCCGGGTTGATTTTACTGCCACTTGGCGCTTCATTGGACCTAGACAGGAAGGAGAACGGGGTTAGACCCGTCCTGCCTCATGACCAGACACTCCACTTGCGTTTTCATCCACACCAGTGCAGCCCTGTAACACCAATAAGCTGGGACTCTAAGGCAAGGAGCCTAAGGGGCAGCTTTTTCAAGCAAGATTAGATCTACTGGCTAAAGGAGCTGAGGGAAGAGTAGGGAACTGGAAAGAAGAGAGGAAGGGGACGTGTTAAACAAGGTTAACAGTTTGCTGGGAGTCAGGGAGCCCTCCTAGAGATGCTTCAACTCTTAGGATCTGAATTCCCCCCCCCAACTTCTTTAGCTTACTTAAAAAAATCCTCTATCCCAACTTTCCTACTGGTTCCTTCCTATAATCCCCCAAATTCTTCCAGACTACCAGACATGTTCTTCTTGTCCTCAAAGTCATCCCCTTCAGAGCCAGAGGAGATGGTCTGGATATCATCACTGTCAACGGCTGTGGCTGAAGTCTGCCCAGCAGTGGGCTTTCGGCTGGTCCCACTTTCCCCCTCGCTTTCTGTGCTGCTGGACAGCGTCAGGATATCCTGGAGAGGCAGAAGGTGAAAAGAAGGAAGAAGAGTAAATGGGGGGGCCCCTTTGAGTCCTGCCTATGGTCAGGCAGGAAGGAGCTAGACTAGAGTAAGATCAGATGTTGGATGAAGGAAAATGAGGCAAGAAGTCAAGGCCAAAGAAACAAGAAAAGACCTAACAGTAATTATGGTGAAGGACTCGATGAGCTAAGGACAGCGTTCCTTTGCTCAGACTCTGAATAGAACAGAATGCTGGGTGAGGTACAGCTCGAGAAAGGCCACTTACGTCAGCACTGGACTGAGCGGAGGCCACGAGTCGTCGGCTCTGATGCATACTAGTCTTACTTGGTGGGCGGCGAAGTCCTTCAGTCTTCACAGGAGAAGGATTGTACCCATAATTTCGAGAGCTTTCAGTAACTCTGATGAGAGAGGAAGACATGAGAGGGGTCGGGTTATTGGCTGTTTCTTAGGTTACTTTTGTAGGCTTGAGAGAAGGTAGATTTGGAAACAGGTCAAAAAAAGAGGCACTTACATTGACACCTTGTTTCGGTCATCAGGGTCCTGGAAAAGAGAACAAGTGAAGGGTTAACACGTTGATCGCCACGTCACCCAGATCTGGGTGATAGTCGTGTTTCCTCATGGGCACTCGATCCACAGGGGTGATCAACGTGTTAAACGTTTGCATCTCAAATGACCTCCAAAGACCTTAGCCAGTGAGAGGTACACTAAAGCGGGGTGTGTATGGAGAAACTCCTCTGCAACTTGACAGTAACAATCATTTTCATCAAGAAGCCCCCTTGGGAGGGGTCTTGAACACTTCCCAGCAACAGGGCATTAGAACACATTCACGGAAAATCCCATGAGCAGAATCTTACAAGGAAGAGGGATACGGCACCACCTGTAACGTGGTAAGTTTCAACGTCATTAAAAATGTATGTAAAGCCAATTATTTGTATTTCTACTACAATAGAAGAAAGTGGTGATGAAAAAGCAATTTAAAAAATTACTTCTAAACCCTTCGCTTTGGAATGAATCAGATATTCTCCCTGCAGCAGGCTGATTTTAAAATAATTTGGTTCTTTAAACAAACAGCAGGAATGTGCTGGGTAGAGGGGGGATATTAATCAGGTTTCCCACAGAAATAGCCATCAAGTAAATAACGTACATGTGAAGACTCATGGTGAGATGGCATAAAGTTTGTTACTGAACCGAAGTTACACAGAAGTCATGGTTCTCAGAGTTCCCTGCCATTGCTTACCTCTTTCTTGGCCTGCTTGACGTCGCCCTCATCCTTGAAGCCCAGCCCTGAGGTGGAGGCTTTCTCAGCCTCCCCTCTGCCTCCCCCAGCCCGGCCTTCCCCCCCTTCACTAGTCTTGAAGGATGAACGGCTGTCAGAGTCAGCAAAGCCACCTTCACTGACACTATTGCAGCTCAACCATGAGGCCACCTTGTTCTTGGGTGTCTCTTCAGAGGAAGGTGGATTGCAGCCACCTACAGGGATTGGTGGAGGGACAGGAATATGTGGGGGCCCAAGGTCGGGGGGGCGGGAGTCCTTGGAAGGCATCTCAGACACTCCATTCTCCTTCTGGCCCCGGGTTTGCCTCCGGGTAGCATAGCTGCGCCACACTGAGCTGGTGCTGAAGTCCTCATCCTTACAGAAGTTATCATCTGAGCTATCGTCATTGGACTCTTCGGGGTCCTCTGTACCGCTGTTGCCATCTTCCTGGTCCTTCAAGTCTACACCACTGCTGTCAGAGGAACAGGGGGCATCGCTCTCATATCCTTCCTTGAAGTTCTCCACGCTCTCGATGTGGTCCAGATTGGCAAAGTACTCATCACCCATTTCCAGGCCCTCCTTGTCTGCAAAGTCATCTGTCAGGATTTTGCCTGGAAATGAAGAGAAAGGCCTCCCAGATTGAAAGAACAAGGTTCATTCCATCAATATGCAGCCTACCAGCACAGAGAGCCAAATCACCTCCATCGTGGTCTCTCATTTCTGTGTGACAGTACCTCCTCCTTAGTGTCTTAACTATGAGAGTAAGGGGAGCTCACTATAGCTTTAAATCTTGCCCTTTCTGCCTTCCCATTCTTCCTTTTTACTTTGTTTACCTAAAGAGAGTTTTTGAGTTATGCTAAAAGATCTCCGGGTGCAGTAGAGTGATGTAGGAAAAAGTGATACACTGGACTCTACTATCATGTCTCTCCTCTGAAGCATCATGTCCACAATTTCATCCCTTTTCGTTCTTGTCCTCATGAAGCACTTTTGCCCCTTCCTGATCCACCCAGACAGGCACGTCACTCATGTTCTTTACAGAAGAAAATCCTGGCCTCCTCTTTCTCCCAGTTCACATGTCAAGTATCTTATTCTAATGTTAACTTGTCTTTGACTCAACTTCCCACCATGTCCTACCCTCAGAAAGCGACCCTTTCATTTCATCACCAACCTGCATAAATACAGACAAAGGAGCCTTTCGCAATGTCATCCAAGCAGCGGATACCCCAGCCCTTGTTCTGGGTCTTGAAGAGCTGCAGCCGAACCTGCAGTCCATGCTGCACCAACCGGTTTGTGCACATGTTTGGATCACATTTGCAGCGTTTGTTACATTCATAAACCCTGGGAGAAGGTCACAATAAAAATCAATCCTAACATGACCACTGGAGTATCCATTAATATCCACAGAACTGTTATGATTCTTAAGGTATCGTCATTTATTAGGCAATGATCTAAATGAGCAGACTTACTGAACTGTCTATGCTCTTTGATTCATTTGGAAATATAGCCCAAAGAAATAACTCAGAAGAGGGAAGGGTGATTGATACAGATGTTTACACCACCAGTTAGTAACGCTGAATACCAGAGTGTCTAACACCTAGAGAAAAGCTAAGCAAACTATGACAATGAATACAGATTGAAAGCCATTAAAATTAGCAGACAGGCTATGTCAGTCTGTAGAAACAGATGCATAAAAGAAAGATACAGAAGAAAAGCAGAAGCCCACATAACAGATACTGAAAAGGACTACAGAGGAGAAACGAACTAAAGTTCATGGGATTTTTGCTTTTATAAAAATGATTTTCATTCTTTTATTCAGTGAACATTTATTAGATACCAAGAATTGTGCTAGACACTGGGAACACAATAATGGAAAAGATCATCATCTCTCCTCTTGGGGAGTTCGCATTCTGTCTAGTTTAAGTAAGGTACAGCTTAACTATTTAAAAAATAAACTACCGAAGTTAATCAGATCTAGCAAACGTCAACATTAAAGGAAGATGACACAGTTACACCGAGAAAACTCATTTTCGGGTATCAGTGTTTCTGCTTTATCTACTCAGTGTTGGGATTTTGCTTCTTTTTTCCTGGTGTGTAAATTTAAGGGAAGACAACTGCTTTTGGAAAGATGTCAACAGTACAAGCAGTTAGTTGATGACATCAGTCAAATCCCTCTGGATGAAGATGGTAAGAGCAGCTTCAATTTACTGGGCATTTATACTCTGTGTCTGGCACTATGTCAATGCTTTACATACATTCTCTTATTCTATCCTCAAAACAGTCCTATAAAGATCTTTTTTTGACTTAAGAAAATACTAAAGCATAATATACACAGAGAGAAATACACGTGTAAGTCTACAGCTCAATAAACGTTCACAAACTAAACACACCGTGCAGCCAGTACCATACCAAGGAACACCTCTGCCAGGCCCCTTAAGACCCCACTGGGGTTGGGAAGGCTTTAGCGCTCATATCCTCTGTCGACTGCTGATACAGAATCAGCCTGGAAGGGACAATGCCAGAACCTGAACTCAGGTCTAATCACCACCATAGGACACTTTCAGAGTAGCTATACTATTTCTCGTTTACTCAACAAAATGTCTTGAGTAGTTACTGCGCGCCACACACTTGGTGAATCAGCTGCTGGTGATACAATGGTGAGCAAGAGAAACAAAGTTCCTACCCTCATGAAGCTTACATTCTAATGCAAAAGGAAACAAAAACAAGTCAACAAAGTAAATGTAAGTTGCTGCACATACTACAAAGGACACAAACAGAATGCTCAATGCAAGAATTCAAGGAGTGAAAACGACCTAGTTTTAGAGTGACCGGGAAAGGTCTCCCTGAGGAGGTGAAATTTAAGCCGAGAGCTCAAGGTTAAAGAAGATAACTATGCAAACGGTAGTGGAAGAATGCCAAGAAGAGGGCACAGTACGTACAAAGGCTCTCGAGGCAGGCTGGCAAACACTGGGTGAGCCGAGTCCAGGCACTGAAGAGTATCAGTGCACTTGGAACAGTTTTGGAAGGAGAGAGATAGGAAGGGGCCAGACAGTACACTGTCTTTTGATCTGATCCAAGATTAATAAGAGAATAAAACCCAAAATGTAATGGGAAGCTAAGAGTTTTAAGCAGGGGAGTGACCTATTTGTGGTATTTGAAAATATTTTTATGAAACATTACAAACAAGGAAAGAAGATATAATGAACATTCATCTACTACCCAGCATTATCAAATCTAAACATTGTTACAAGATTTAGTTTTTTGTTTATAATAAAAACATAAAGGATACAATGCAACTAAAGCTAATAATTATCTTTTCCTTCCCTTAGTTTTTAATACGCATTCAGCACAAATCCATGTCCTGATTTCCCCGGTGGTCTCAACCTCCTCTGAAGACACTCAGACACATCAGGTTTTCTATCCAGCCCCCTTCCCCAGAAGTCTCTTGAAGTAAATCTGACCTGCTCTCACACTGCTGTCTGTTCTCTACACCTGGTGCACAGCTGTCAGCCTGGAAGCCCCCTTCACTTCACTATCTCTGGGATTCCCCTCACTCCTCTTTTGAGCTGGATCCTCTTTTTCCTGGATCAGTATGCCTTCCTGTCCCTTGACTTTTTTTCCCCCTCATTTTACTAAACACTTCCAGTAATTTTCTGAGAAGAGAAATAATGGAAAAATTGGGGGTATTTCATGTCAAAAAGTGTCTTTAGTCTACTTTAACCCATAGCTGACAGTTCTCCTGGGTTCAGAACTCTAGGTTAGAAATAATTTCCCTTAGAATTCTGAATACAATTGTCCTTAATTGCCATCTAGCTTCCAATGCTATCTTGAGAAGGCCAAAGTGACTGTGAATTTTTATTTCTTTTATGGTCTACTACTCTTCTCTACAAGTTTTTAAGATTTTCTTTTTGTCCTCAGTATTCTGTGGACACAATGATCAATCAAAATGCTTTAGCGAGGATGTGTTTTCATTCATTATGCTAGGACCTGACTGGCCCTTTCAATTTGGAAATAGAGACCCTTTCATTATGAGAAAACATCTGAATTATTTCACTGATGCTTCTCTCTTTTGCTCTCCCCGTTAATTATGTATCTTGAGCACTAAGCTTATTAGCCCCCACATTCATATACATCCGAGTTACCACATGATATCTTTTCATTGTCCTTCTCTTTCCCTGACCTGTTCTTCTCAGTCTCACGTGTTGGCTCCACCTCCTCTGCTCCATCTCTAGGCGAAGAGCCCAGGGCTTACTCGCGGGCCCCTCCTCTTCTCCAGTATCAATGTTCTCTCTAGATGAACCCATCCAGCCTTTGAGTATCACTCTGGTGCTGATGATTCCTAATTCCTTATGTCCAGTCCTTACACTTCTCTCCAGAAATCTCACTGCCTTCCTGACATTCCTACTTGGGTTGCCTGACAGGCATCTCGAATTTAACATGGCCAGAAAAGCAGCAGAATTTCACTCAGACCTGCAACTCTAGGTCTAGTTTTTCATCTCGGTAAAAAGCAGACATTCACCTAGTCGCTCAAGTGTAAAATTTAGGACTTGTCCTTGCTTCTGCTCCTTCCCTCCCATTCCACAGTCAGCCTTTCTAGTTCTGCAGCTCTACCTCCAAATGCATCCTCAGTCTACCCTCTTTCATCTCTACTGCCACCTTCCTCCTAGTACAAGCCCCAGCAACCACCACTTCTCACCCAAATTCCTGAAATTATGTAACTGGTCTTCCGAATTCTACTTTTGCTTCCCTAGAGACTTAATTTTCATAGAGAAGTCACAGTAATCTTTAAAAGGCACATCATTTCCCTGCTTAAAATTCTCTAAAGGCTTTCTATCGCATCATGAATTTGATTCTTATTTTTATTCTGATTTACAAAATCCTATATAATCAGGTCCCTGTCTACCTCTCCTCTCTGAACACATCTCACTTGCCAGAGTAAACCACAATTTGTTAAGGATATTCATACAGCTATGAAATTAAGATCATCTTTTATTGCAATTCAAAAATTGCTACATATTATTCAGTCATTATATATCTTCATTTCAAGGAAAGCCCAAGAAAGGAACAGTGCTGGAAATTCAGTAATTAAGATTTAATTGATAAAATGTCTGTTTCAGTTATTCTATTTTGGGCTCCAGTTTTTAGAATTCTGATGGTTCTCACAAGCACAGGAAAAAAAGAGTTCGGTCTCTGAGGGGCTTCAATTTCCCCTGGCTACTCACCCCGTGGGCAGACACTCTTCTAGTCTCTTGTACTGGTAGCCAGAGTTAGGGTTGACCTGGCCACCTGGGGTGCAGGCTGTGGCCTGGATAGTTAGCTGATGGCAGGCACACTTGGACCTGTGTAAAACAGAAAAGTACAACAGCAAGAGCTGTGAGGCTTTCTTTAGAGACAAGAAGCACTACTAAATAAAAGGATGGGGACAGGGTAGTGAAATTTCTTTTTCTTCTCCCATACATGTAAATGAGAAAAGAGAAGATAGTTAAAAAAAAAAAAAAAATGACAGAGTGAGAGTAAGATAAAGAGACAGATAATGAAACAGGATGGAGGGAAGTAAAGGGAAAGGAGAACCAGAGGAAGAAAGACAAGACACATATGCCCAGGGTTATGCAGTGAGGCATGTTAGACCTCGGCCTCTCTCTCATAGCTTTCATGGAGGCCTGACAGCAGGAGCTCCAGCCGAGGGAGGAGGTAAAGGGTGCTAGGGTACCAACGACAAAACCACAAAGGAAGGTAAGGAAAGGGGGGAAGAAATGCTGATACAAGGCAAAGGAAGGGATGAAAAGAAAGGGAATCATAAGAAAGTTAGAGGTAGGGCCGGCAATTCCTCTACCAACTCACTTGTCCCGGCACCCATCTTTGCAGTCACATCCAACCAGAAATTCAGGGCCTGTGTTAATGAAAACACCTTTGCCCGGAATTCGTTCCTTGCTGTAGGCCACCTGGGGTGGGGGAGTGGTGTCAATCTCATTGACACAGGATAGGGGAACATCTTCCTTCCCATAGGTGATGTCCAAAATATAGTAAAAAGGCTTATAGGGCTGAAACTTTCGGTCCACAAGAACATATGGATCCAAACAGAACATCTCCAGGAAGAGGAAGTCACAGCCAGTCTCAAAAAGGTAGCGCTCAATCTCCTGCATTGTCCGAAGGCAGAGCCCACAGGGTGTCTTATAGATAACATGAAAGCCCATCTTGCGGTTGACTCGGCGCCGGGCTGTCATCCGCCGGAAGTCATACAGTAGTGGGACTAGGAGAGGGTTTTTGCCCCGGTACTGCTCACTTCTCATAGGTCTGACTCGAGACAGACAGGTATAGCTGCAGACGTGAGGTAAGTAGAAAAGCTTCTCCATGGGGGCGCGGTAGGAAGGCTCTGCCGGGGCCCGCTCCAGCATGCCATGGAAGGCTGGGGGTGCTGGGGGAGCCGGGGGTGCTGGGGTAGAGGGTGTTGAGCCTAAAGGTGATCTGCAAATGAGATGCAAGAGATCAGATAAGAAGGCAATGGGACCTCTCTGTTGTATAATCAGCCCAGCAGCTGGCTAAGCCACTTCTCTAATCTTTCAAAAGGCTGTATTCTTGAAGCTAAAGACGATACAAGAAAGTCAGATTTCCCCTCGCCTTACTAAACCTGGACAATGAAACACCATGGTTACTCATCACTGACAGTATCTTTATTTCAACAGAGTACATTTTCCTAACATTTTTTTTGCCTGTGAATTATGGAGGTAGAGTCCAGTTTCCTACCAATGCTTGCTTTTCCTGCTACGTGTCCTGTAAGTGTCCTTACTAACTCCCGTGATTCAAGGAATGAGGCTACAGAGTTTCCTTTTTATTGTAATGATGACACCACATTCAATGAGCAGTTTTAACAAATAACTTTCTGGTGATTTTGTATTTTTAGGCACCTAGTTTCTAACTCAATTATTTTTACGTTCTGTTTCTTGGAAACTTCCAGGGTTAAAGCTTTCTTCTCAAGTCCAAACTCTTTATGATCACAATCTTAACCAGGCCCCTTGTCGCCAAGGAACCTCCCTATACAGTGACCACTCAGTCCACACTGCCAAGGCCCCAAAAGAGAGCCTGAGATTTTCTCACCTATACGCCTGATTGATCCCAGGTTTCCCACCAGGGGCATTTTCACTGAGTGCAGGGGATGTAGGGGAGGAATGACCAGAGCCCACAGATCCTGGCCGGAAGGATGTGCTCTTTTTGGCTACCTGCTTCCGAGATTGGGCAAGCTGGCTTTCCAAGCTTCTAGATGAGAGATCATATAGTAAGGGATACAGAAAATACAATGTGAAAGAAACTGGCAAAAGAGAAGGAATAGCACTCACTCATTGTCACCTGCATGGGGGGACAGAGGTGGACCAGGTGGGGCAGGTGGGGCGGGTGGGGTAGGTGGCACCGGTGGGGCTGTAGGCTGTGGAGGTTCTACTGGCTTGAACTGGGTGCCAGTACTGGCTAGATCCTGAGTATACTGGACCACAGGACCTTTGCTCCTCACAGCACCTACAGAAAAAAGGAAATCGACCATTGAGAAGAGCTGTGTCATTTATATTCATGATACACCTGATCCTCTATTTATGTAATATAAACAAACAACGATGGAAACATTTTGACCAAGTGCTAAGACTGTTAGATCTCATTATTTAAACCAATGAATGGGAATACTGGAATAGATTTTACCTTCCTGCCTCAGACAATTTACATTAATTACATTATACTTTGGTGAAATTTTTAAAAAATGCATTCTTTGATCAACTAATGTTGTTAGGAAAAATTAACCAGAAAGTATGCCAGGAACATACAAAAACAGAAACAGTTTTGGGCTTAAAAAAAAACTGACCACAGATAACACATATAGCAGATAATTCTCGTGTGGATAACAGAGGTAATTACAACCACCAATACTCCTAACAGAAGCCAGTTGTTTCATACTTTTATGTGGCTTTTAGAACAAATAAGAACCACTGTGTGTGGAGGCAGCACCACAGATCCATCACCACTACTGGAAACTACTCAGGGCATGTGTCCTATTTCCAGTGAGTCAGTAGTGTCATCCTGGCAAACAAAGGACAGTCACTGTATGTAAATCCCTTTGCTGGCTTGTCGATTTCTTCGCTCCCTAGGGTATCTTTCAGGACATACCCATGTTCGGACGTGTCCTGAGCTGTCCCCCTTGCTTCTTCTCCAGTGCAGAGGCTGAGGATGTCTTCATGCTGAACATGGGCTCTAGCCGTGTAGAGCCGCGATAGATCCATTCACATCTTTTGTCATCCTTGAGGGATTGGGAGGAAAGAAGGGTTGGGGGGAAATGGGCTAACGGCCAGAATCTATCCTGCCACTTCTGAAGAATATACACTTGTCTCCCTTGGGGAAAATCTCGCTGATGAGTCCTGAAATCCTTAATCTAGTCGATAAACTTATGTGCCAGGCTCCAAGATAGGAATCAGGAATATTAAAAAAAACCAAAACCATAATCCTTGTCTAAAAAATTACAGGGGACAGATGTTTATAATGAGTATAAGGAGCGTACCAAGGATCATAAGGCCTTAGGATCAGAGGGCTGAGATAACTCAGAGAAGACATAATTCTAAGAAAGGCAGGAGAGGTGAGGACAGGATAGGCACAGGAGGTCTAAGAGTTTAACGGCCTTGAAAGATCACCAAGACCTCCAATTCCCTGACCGCTCTTTTTTGCCCCACTCTGCTACCAAAGCCCTAACCCTGGGCTAACAGACTAGCTGACTTCTCTGTACCTAAATGCATCGTGGATACTCCTAGAGAAAAAAACAAAAACATCATCATGCAGATTAGTGTTGGAATTAAATTCAGGGAATTTATTTCCAACAACCACTCACAGAGGAACAAAAAAAGACAAAGCAAAATTTGACCTAAAATAGTGAGAACAGGTAAGAGGATAAGAAAGAGAAAAACTATGGAGTAGCTACAAAATCATCCCACTATTGCCTCTCAGGCTCCCAAGTCCCACCCAGACCCCTGCCTCTGAAACTCCAGGCAAGAAGAGTACCAGGAAGAGGATTCTGACTAGGCTGCCGTCCACCTCCTCGACTCGGGACTTCCACCACGTGCCTTCCCACTCAGTCTTGATAAGCTGGCCACTCTTGAGCAACACCATGGGGCGGTTGGGGTAAGCAGTGATATACTCCTCTATGAAGTCTCGGCAGGAGATGTCTTCTATGTCCTCCCAAGTCTTTTTCACTGTCCCAAGGAAGAAGCAGGACTGAGAGAGGGCAGGTAGGGCATGTCTTGATAGGGAAAAATGGTTGGCAAGGAGACGTTTAGTATTTTTCAAGTTGGGAGGGAGAGAAAAAATAAATGAAGAAATCATAACCTCAAGGGAAGCAAAACCAAGACCATTTAAAAGTACTGAACCTAATGTGTCAATGTACGAACAAACCAAGTAAATATTAAATAAGCAACATGCAAACATAGGTGTCACTCATTTCTAAAAATGGGTATTTCTTCTTAGATAAAGTCAAGTGGAAATTCTTGCTAACTTGATGTAAGTCTAAAAGTAGATCGGAAAAGATCAGGTGGCACCATGAAACTGACTTAAACAAAACCTGCCCTTCCTTCTCATATCTATCAGGCTTATCAGGGACCCTGAATGTATTTACTGCCAGGTTATGTGGAAACACAACAGTGTTAGTTGACTCTTCTGCAATTAAAAACAGTTGCTTCTGTAGGAGTCTGTCCCTAAGCCAGAGCTGCAAGCATAGTGGACACTATGAAGCCCCGATCTAACTCAGCTTCTGTAGAAAGCACTGTGCAGACTACAGACTTATACAAATGTTAGACTAAGCATGAGACTAAGAAAGAAGTAACATCTTCTCAAACTTAAATCACTTAGGAATGAAATCAAAACACATCTACAATGTGAGCATCAGTCATGACCTTCTAGTTGTCTCACTCTTTGGCTGCAAAGACCTAGTACTCAAGATGAGCAAATAAAACTATTTCTCAAAGGACATTTAATCAAATTTATGCTCTTTGATACTAAAGTACCATGAACATTAGGGCTTTTCAATTGGTTGTCTTAAGAAGAAATACAAGGTAGAAGAGGAAACAGAATGAAGGAAGAAAGGAAGGACACTCACGTGGCCGGCAAATGGGATACAGTTCAGATTGCGTAACATAGGAAGCATAGCCATCATCAAAGAAAATGAGAAACCTGTAAGGAAAGAGTGGTGGTAGAAAGATCAGGGGGCTGCGTTACTTAACGTGACCTACAGAAGTTACCTTTTCATAGCTTCCACTGTTCTGGACCATAAACAGAACACACTCCAGGGAAGATGTGCCAGTGCACTACTTCCTTTCTACTACTCTTTCTTCCCACCCCAAGAGTTCAGAATTCTCCCTTAATCTAACCAATATATTCCCACTTTTCCAAAAGCTGTTTATCCTCATTACACTATCAGATTCCTACTCTGCCGAAAAATACTCGTCTCCATTTCTTCCCTCTACCTGAATTCTCTATTCCCCTAACCATTAATCAATCTTGCTGATTCTTTCCCTAGTTTTCTCCTTGAGAAAAGGAAAAAAAAAGTGGGGAGAGCAGAAAAAAAGAATCATCCACATGACTCCTGTGGCAAAGAAAGACAAAGGGTTTCTGGCCACTGGGGACCAAGAACACAAAAGCTAATTGTGAGATCTGGGCTATGGCTTGAACAGGGCAGGTGCTGTGCTCCCGGCCTCCACTCTCTTTACCACCCTCTGTCCAGGTACCTGAGCTTGTTTTTGACGTTTGGTGTCTCAGCTACAATGCCAGCATAGAGCCAGACCTGATTCCCATCTTTGTATTTGGCCACTACTCGACTGCCCACATACAGCTTGTCAGCAGGAGGGTGGTAATCATAGGCAATGTGGTTCCCTGACAGTAGACTCTTTCCTTTGTTGTCAAATTTCACCTTGTACTTCTTTCCTGGCCCTGAGTAAAAGGGAAAGATAAACAAACATTTTAAAAAAACCATCAGTTTCTGTGTAAATCCTGGTTGCTATTTGAGAGACAAAAGGCAAGGCTATGGGGAAAAGAAACAATCGGCAATGGAGACCTGCAGCTTGTCTTTCATTAGTTCTTCCTTTAGCTTGAACATACCAACCGTCTGGATGGCAATGAGGGTGCCTTTGTGCCACGTCTTAGTTCTCTTCTTGCCCAGAATGCGCATGCTGACTATGAGGTCACCATCTTTGCTCAGTTCTCCAGACATCTGACTCAAGGTTCCTAGGAAAAAAGTAAAGTTGTTCTAAAGAGATACAGGTTGGGGAGAGAATGGAAATACAAAGACGGTACTGGGTTACTGGGGCACATGGGGTAATCTCTGATCCTCAGCCACTTTTGCGGCGCTCTTGGCCACAGGCAGAAATGTAAGACACAGCTGACAACTACTTATGCTAAAAGGAAAAACCTGAATAATTGAAATTCACATGCAATTCAGGACCATCCCACTTTAAAAAAAATATTTCCAATTCCTTATCAATAACAACATTAACTATCACTCACTAAATGCCATGTAGCATTTATAAAACATTTTCCTGAAGGGGATCTCTTAACAGACCTATTCTACAAACAAAGCTTCCCTCAGACCTCTTTTTAAGAGTCTGAGTTATGGCCCTCTCTCTAACTCCCATCTGGGAGAAGAAATCATGAGCATGGAGCTAAAAATATATTTGGATAAAACCATCACACAGTGGAAAACCAGGAGTCAAAAAGACTTAAGGAGACAGCAAAGAAAACCTGCGGTGTTAAAAAGAACTCAACAGAGGTGGAGAAAGACTCTGAAATGCTAAAACAAAGCCAGTTAGCCATGAGATCTCTGTATGAATCCAGCCCCACCGGTACTGAAGTACCTCCTGACCCTGACCTTTGTGTAGATCCTGGGAACTGCTCTTCTTGTTGACAGCATCCATGAACTTCTGGACATCCTGAGCCGACTTTCTTAAGGCAGCCATAGCTTCACGGAGCTGTAAGGAAGGGGACGAGGGAAACAAGTGTTAAAATAGTAAAATAGGTTAGAAATGATTTGACAGGAAGAACTTGCCTTTTAAAAAAGAAAAACAGAATGAATTCTGTTTAAAAGCTTGTTACTTTATCAGGCAGAACTGCCCTTTCTTACAAATCTGGTTCAGAAATCTGCTTTAGGAAGCTTTCCTTGATTAATCTCACCTAGTCGATCACTGCCAAATTCTACACTCACACAGCACTCAGTGCCTGTATCTATAAGGAACTTTTGCACTCTTATAACATCTGTTAGATGACTGCAACCCACCGGGCTTGCAGGGTAAATGATTATATGTTGATGGCTGAATTGACTGAATGGTCAGGCCAAAAGTTTCTCTCATTTTCATATTCTTATCTCTCAACCTTCTCTTACCCATCCCAACTCACCTTCTGGTCTTTTGGAGTTCTGCTCCCAGCATCCCCTATGGATGAGAAAAACTCTGAGTATAAGAGACTTATACATAAGAACTTCCAAGAAATCAAGAACTAAGCTACTTAAAAGCATTATCACGGAAACATTATTGGTAACAACTGAAAACTAGATCTAGGTACACATATCTATGTACAAGTACCAAAAGCATCCAAAAAAATACACAGCAAACAGATGGCTGTGCTTACCTGGGGATAAAGTGCTGGGACAGGTGATAGTCTATGGTATTTGGGGGTTTTCAAATATTTGAATTCTCACAACAATATTTATGGGTTATTTGAATGATTTGAAAAATGAATTGTGGTTAATGAATTAGGCAAAAATGTTTATTCTTGAGTAGTGCTGTCCAACAGAACTTTCTGCTATGACAGACACGTTCTGTATCTGTACTGTCCAATCTGTTAACATTGGCTACTAAGCACATGAAATGTGGCTAGTGCAACTGAGGAAATGAATTTTACATTTCATTAACAAAATTTAAAAAAAAAATTCAGGTATAATTTGCACACCAAAAATTTACCTTTTTGAAACATTTAATTTAGCGGCTTTTCAGTATATTCACAAAGCTTCATAACCTTCACTACTATCTAATTCCAGAACATTTTCATCACCCCAAAAAGAAATGCCATTAATGAGTATGGGGTTTCTTTTTGGGGTGATGAAAACACCCATTAGCAGTAACTCCCCATTCCACCCTCCCTCCTACCCGTCTCTATAGATTTGCCTTTGCTGGACATTTCATATAAATGGAGTCATATTATATGTGGTGCATCATACAAGATTCATCCATGTTGCAGCATTTATCAGCATTTAATTCCTTTTTATAATTGAGCAATATTCCACTCTATGGATACATTATATTTTTCCTTATCCATTCAACAGACAATGGACATTGGGTTGTCTTCACTTTTTGGCTGTTATAATGCTGATATGCACATTTGTATGTGAGTTTTTATGTGGGCATACATTTTCATTTCTCTCAGGTGTACAGCTAGGAGTAGAATTGCTAGGCCATAAGGTAAACTTTTGAGGAACTGAGACTTGTCCAAGACGACTATACTTAGTTCAGAGGCGCAAAAAAGAAAAAAAGCCCCAACAAGGCAGCTGTATCATTTTACACTCCCACCAGCAATTTAGAGGGTTCCAGTTTCTTCACATTCTTGTCAACTCTTATTACTATCTTTTTTATTATAGGTATCCTAATACATATGAAGTAGTTTTGACTTGCATTTCCTTAATGACTAATAATGCTGAACACCTTTTCATATATTTATTGGCAGTTTACACATTATCTTTGAAGAAATATCTATTCAAATCTTTTGCCCATTTTTTCAACTGGGATATTTGTCTTTTTATTCTTGCGTCTTAAGAGTTCTTTATACGTTCTGGAAAATACTAGACTTCACACTTCACATAATTTAAACAGCCACATGTGGATAGTGGCTATTCTACTGGACAGTACAGTTTTAGAGATTTATAACATACATTTAAAAACGGAAGGCAATGGTGGTAACTTCTTAGTAAATTTTTTTTTGAGGGGGAGGTAATTAGGTTTATTTATTTATTTTTAATGGAGGTACTGGGTATTGAACCCCGGACCTCAAGCTTGCTAAGCACGCACTCTACCCCTGAGCTACACCCTCCCCTGAAATGGTGGTAATCATTTTGCAATATACAAACATATCAAACCATTATGTCTTACCCCTTAAACTAATACTATATTACTTGCTAACTATCTCAGTAAAACTGGGGGAAAAGGTAGCAAGGAATAAATATGGAACAAACGAAAATGGAAACCAATGTAAATGACCTAAAAAACCAAAATGGTTAAATAAACTATAACAGATCCAAATGAAGTTCATAAAGAATCTTCAATAATACAAGTCAATGCTAATAACATACTAAGCTTTAAAAGTTAGGATATAAAATTATTTATTTGATATGAACACAACCTTGGAGAGAATACAGACACACACCTGTGCATGTGCACACATTCCTCAAAGAGCTGTGAATATGGCATATGATTAACATCTGCTATCTCAGAACTCCACAACTGTAAAAGGCTTCAAAACACACGTTCTATATTTGAGGAGGAAGGACAGTTGTTAATCTTGTGGGACTTTTTATTTTTACTTTAAAAATATATTTAAATATACACATGTGGCAAAAAAATTCAAACACTATAAAAGGACACAATGAAAATTAAGTCTTCCTCCCACCCCTACTTTTAATTACTCTCCTTAGAAATAACCAGTATTAAGAGTATCTTTTGCAACCAAAGATATTCTGCAAGTGTACATACGTATTCTAGCCCCCTTCTTCCTTTCATACTCAATACACATTTTTTATGTTGCTTGTTATCCTCACACTTAATGTATCTAGGAAAATATTCCCTATCAGAGCCTATAAATCTTGATTCTTTCTTCCCCATTTTTATTTATTGTGGCAAAATACACATGACATAGAATCTACCATCTTAACCATTTTTTAAGGGTACAGTTCAGTGGTATTAAGCACATTCATGTCATCGTGCAACAATCACCATCATCCATCTCCAGAACTCTAAGTCATCAAGTTAAGACATGAGGAACAGTTCAGAGGGAGTGTGGGGGAGTATAGAAGACATTAGTTCAAAGTGATCAACTGTATGAAAGCTCTGAATTACATATTAAACTTTGCTAAAAATATAAGCAGAAACTTTATACCAATAAATTGAATAAGTAAGAAATATAAATAACTAGAAAATTACAAGTTACCAAATCTGACTCAAAGAAACAGAAAAGCTTTGCACAAAGAAAACAGAAATCTAGATGGTGTCACAGGCAAATTCAATCACTTAAGAAACAGATAATTGCAACTTTGCAAACACTTCCCAAGAATTAAAGAACAAATACTGCATATTCCGTTCTGTAAGGCCAACAAAATCTCAATATTAAATTCACAGAAGGGTAGTATCAAAAAAAAAGTTATAGGTCTATGTCTGTTATAGAAGTGAAGATGCAAAAATCCTAAATATCAGCACAATAAATCCAGCAATGCTTAAAAAAGATACCATATTCAAGCTAGATTCATTCAAGGACTATAAGGTTAGTGTAATAGTAGAAAACTTAGCGATTTAAAGAAAAAATTCACATAACCATTTTACTAGATGTAAAAAGCACGTTCAATAAAATCAACATCTACTTATGATAAAAACTCCCAGAAAACTTAGAACACAAGTGCCATAAACTGACAAATGACAGCTTCAAAAACCCGTAACAAGCAATCAGCTTAAACAGTGTAAGGTGGAAACATCCCCTTTAAAGAAAGCCAAAAGACAAAGAAACTCACCATCATCACTCCCATTTAACGTTATACTAATACGAATATGACAAGAAAAACAAAAGACTTATTTTCCATAAGCAAAGGAGGAAAAACTGCAATTATTTTTAGCTGATAGTCTACATAGAAAACTTAAATGAAATCACAGAAATAAAATTTAGTAAGATAGCCAGATAGAAAAATCTATATGCAAAAGTCAACCACATGTCTACCAGCAACAACTAGTTAGAAATGTAGTTTGGTTTTTTTTTAATATTTATTTTTTCTTTACATTTTCTAGGTGACTTTATTTTTTAAATTTAAAAAATTTTTTGTAGGGGGAGGAAATTAGGTTCATTTACTTATTTTTACAGGCAGTACTGGGGACTGAACTCAGGACCTTGTGCATGCTAGTCATATACTCTACCATTTGAGCTATATACCCTCCCCTCTGAAATGTAGTTTTTAAAAAAGATATTTTTTGTGGCTACTGAAAATGGTAGTTAGGGATAAATCTGACAAAAGATGTGTAAGCTTTCTGTGGAGAAAATTAATCAACCTTACTAAAAAAAAATGTTAAGGACTAAAACGATTTTTGTGTGGAAGAGTTAAATACTATGAAACTATCAATTATCCCTAAATTGATCTTTTGATAATGTTAATGGTTTTGGGTTTTTTTGGTGGGGGAAGAAGTAGGTAACATAACAAGTTAACTCTCAAATATAAATATAAGCTCAACAGGTGAAAAAGAATTAAGACATCTGTGAAGAACAAGAAAGTGAGGTTACTAGAGTTAACAGATATATGACTGGATAAAGAAGTTCTGGTATGTTTATACAATGTAATATTCCTCAGCTATAAAAAAGAATAAAATAATGTCATCTGCAGCAACATGGATGGGCCTGGAGATCATCATTCTAAGTGAATGAAGCCAAAAAGAGGAAGAAAAATACCAATATGATATCACTCAGATGTGGAATCTAAAAAAAGAAAAAAGAAGACACTAGTGAATTCATCTACAAAACAGAAACAGACTTGCAGATAATAGAAAACAATCTTATGGTTATCAGGGAAAGCGGTGGGAAGGGATAAATTTGGGAGTCCAAGATCTGCAAATATTAACTACTACATATAAAAATAGATAAAAAATAATCTTTGGTATAGTATAGGGAACTATATTCAGTATCTTATAATAAAAAATTTAATGAAAAAGAATATGGGAATGAATATATGTATGTATATGTATGACTGGGATATTATGCTGTATACCAGAAATTGACACATTGTAACTGACTATACTTCAATTAAAAAGAAAAAATTAACATGTAAAAAAACAGATATAAACATTTATAAAGCCACACTGATTGGACAGAACTGACAAAGGAAGAAATGAAAGATCAATGAAACAAAGAAAAGTCCAGAAATAAACTCACATATACATAAGGAAATAATTTATGATAGAGTAGGCAATGTAAATCATAAGAGGGAACTCATTTCAATAATGATGCTGAAAAATTGTTTAATAACAAATATGAGAAAAGAAAATACCTCAAATACTACACAAAAAATAAATTCCACTTGGATTAAAGACTTAAATGTGAAAGACAAAACTATGACACTTTCAAAGGCAGAAGGAAACTTTCAAAGGAAGAAGATCTTTACAGACTCAGGGCAGTAAGGATATAAAAAGCAACGACCATAAAAGAAAATGCTAGAATTAGAACTTCTGTTTATTCACAAATAACATAAAAAGTAAATACAAACCATAAGCTTGGAGTGATATGTACAATTCATAACTGCAAAGGACTAGTAATTACAACATAATTATAGAAATAATAGGAAGACATCCTATGAACCAAAAAAAGACAAATAACAATTGAGCAAGAGACATGAATAGACATTTCAAAGAAAAACTACAGATGACTCACAAACACATGAAAAGATTCTCAAATTCATTAGTAGTCAGGGAAATTAATTTGAAAATCACAAGAAGTGTCTGCAAGGATGCGGAACATAGGCCACTCTCATCCACTAGTGGTATAAATATAAATTGGCACAACCACTTCTGGAAAGCTGTATGGCCACTAATTATCCAGTAACGTTGAAATTTCCGTATCCTAAGAACTAGCAGCTCTACTCTTACAGTACATAACCTAAAAAGATTCTTGTACATGTGCATCAAGAATCATGTACAAGAATGTTTAGAGTATTATTTATGATTGCAACAAAACTGAAAAGAAATGAAATGTCAACTGTTAGGAGACTAGATAAACTGTGGCATATCCACACAATAGAAAACCATACTGCCCTAACAACTGAACCAAGCATCACACATCAGCATGATGTTGAAGAAGTCACTGAAGAATGCATACAGTGTCTAGGATCCCATTTACACAGTTCAAAAATAGGCAAAACTATAGCACTTCTGTATATGAAAAGAGTGATATGAAAAGGTTGGACAATTCTCCTATGCAGAAAATAAGTATAAAACTAGAAAATTGTCAAAAACAATCATTTCAGGGCACTGGAAATTGACCAAAGGCAAACAATAGCTTGAGAAGGATTTACTCCTGTAAAACTTCTGAAGTTTCTGGTAACAAAGGTGGGAGTCTACAGATCTCTCCCCAGGGGCAGCTCCCATCCCCACTCTACCTCCAGCTTGCCAGGCAAAAACTGTAACTTTACCACTGAGGTGCTAGCCATGACAATAAGCAGCTTTGAGGCTGCAGCTCTTGCTTAGGGTAAGCAGTAAACCAGTCAGACACATAACAAGGAGGTTCTAAAAATGAGAGAGCCACAGACAGGCTTCGGTAAGTTCTCTATATATTCTTAGGTGACTGCTAAACTATGCATACGTACAGAGGACCCAGGAGAGCCTGGTAAAAAATGAAACCCAAGGTCAAAGAAAAAAAATCACAAAGGAAATTAAAATGTGTAAGCTGAATGAAAATGAAAATAAAATGTATAAAAATTTATAAGGTGCAGCAAAGCAATATGCTTAGAGAGAAAGTTATAATTTTAAATGTTTATACTAGAAAGGAAGAAAGGTCTAAAATCAATAGTTGAAGCTTCAACTTTAAGAAACTAGAAAAAGAACAAATCACACCTAAGAAAGTGGAAGGAAGAAAACAATAAAGACCTGATGAAACTGATGAAATGGAAAACAGAAAAACGGTAAAGAAAATAAATCAATGAACCCAAATACTGGTTCCTTGCAAAAGAGCAAAAATTGATAAACGTGTAGCTAGATTAATCAAGAAAAAAAGAGGAGATCCAAATAACCAACATCAGGAATGAAAGGGACATCACTACAGAACCTACAGAAATTTAAAAGGATCATAAGGGAATACTATGAACAACTTTATGGCAATAATTTAGACAACTTAGATGAAATGGAGTAATTTCTAAAAAGACACAAACGAACAAAACTCACCTGAATAGGAATATAAAATCTAAATACACATATCAGGTAAAAAGAATGGATCAGTAATTAAAAACCTTGCCACAATAAATTCAATGTGATATCCTGGATTGGATCCTGGAACAGAAAAAGTCCAGAAACTGAATAAAGTCTGGAGTCTAAATAAGAGTAATGCACCAATGTTTGTTTCTTAGTTTTGACCAATATATAACATGGTAACCTTTTTTTTTAAATGGAGGTACTGGGAATTGAACCCAGGACCCTGTGCATGCTAAGTATGCACTCTACCACTGAGCTATACCCACTCCCAGCTATGGTAACATATTAACATTAGAAGAAACTGGTGAAAGGTATGCAGGAACTCTCTATTATCTTTGCAATTTTTCTGTAAATCTAAAACAATTCCAACTAAAAAGCTTATTAAATTTTTTTTTCCATTAAGGAAAAGTTCAGGCCAAGATGGTCTCATTGCTGAATTTATCAAACATTTAATGAAGCAATAATACTATTCCACACCACTCTGAGGAGGGAACACTTTCCAAATCATAAGGCCCATATTACCCTGATACCAAAGCCAAAGACATCATAATAAAACTATAACCAACAGCCCTCATAAACATAGATTCAAAAATTGTTAACAAAATACTGGCAAATCCAATACAGCAACATATAAAAAGGATTATACTCTAAGACAAAGTTCATTGGAGGAGAGAGGGTAATTCAGGAACAGAAGGTTGGTTTAACATACAAAAAATAATTACTGTAATACACCCTACTAATAGGATAAAGGACAAAAGCCATATGATCATCTGAGGACAATACAGAAAAAGTGGCTGACAAAATCTAGAATCAAATCTAGTTACGATAAATGCTCTCAGCAAACTAGGAATAGAAGCAACTTCCCTCAATCTGATAAAGGATATCTACAAAACACCTACAGCTCACATTATAACTAATGCTTAAAAATCAAAAGCTTTTCCCCTAAGATCAGGAACAAGGATGTCTGCTCTCAAAACCTTTTTTTCAACATCATACTGGAGGTTCTATCAAGTACAATAAGGCAAGAAAAAAATAAAGAGACATCCAGATTAGAAACGAAGAAGCAAAATGACTTTATTTGCAGATAGTATAGGCTAATATATGGAAAATCCTAAGGGATTCACAAAAAACTTCTGGAACTAATAAGTAAACTTAATAAGGTCACAGGCTACAAGATCAACACACAAAATCAACTACATTTTTATATCCTAGCAACAAGCAATCCTAAAATGAAATTTTTAAAAATCCCATTCACATTAGCATTTAAAAAAGAGTAACATACTTAGGAGAGATGTACCATGTTCAAGCATTAGAAAACTCAGTAATTGTTAAAAAGGTAGTACTCCCAAATTGACCTTTAGATTCAATACAGTTCCTATTAAAAATCCTAGCAAGTTTAAAAAAAAATTTGGAGGGATAGAAATTGATAAGCTGATCTTAAAATTTATTTGGATTATGTACAAATATAAATGAATTTTGAGAACTTTCACTGAGTGATTTTAATACTCACAGTAAAGCTACAGTAATTAAGGCAGTGTGGTGCTGGTATAAAGATAGACATTTAGATCAATGTGACCGTCAAATACATGGCCAGCTGATTTTTGACCAGGGTACCAAAAGGATAGTCTTTTCAACAAGTGGTGGTGGAACAACTGGATACCCATGAGCAAAACAAATGAACCACCCTCAAACCTTACCTTGAAATTTTTATTCTTTAAGGGATACCATTAAGAAAATGAAAAGACTACATCTGGAAGAAAATGTTTGTAAAGTAGATCTGATAAGTGAATTGTACCTAAAATACAGTAAGTCTTCTAAGTCAATAATAAAAACACAATTCAATTTTTTTAAGACAAGATTTGAATAGATATTTCCCCAAAGAACATATATAAATGGCAAATAAGTATGTGAAATGACGCTCAATGTCTCTAGAGAAATGCAAACTATAATCACAATGTGATACTGCCACACATCCACTACAATGGCTAAAATAAAAGACTGACAATATCAAACACTGACAAGGACATAGAGAAACTGGAACCCCCATACTTTGCTAATGAGGATGTAGAAGAGTATGGCCACTTTGGAAAACAGAATGGCAGTTTCTAAAAAACTCATACACTTACCTTAAGACCTAGCAATTCCACTCCTAGGTGGAATATCCAAGAGATGTGAAACATAAGCCCACATAAAGACTTACACACAAATGTTCATAGCAGCGTTATTCATAATGGCCCCTAACTGGAAACAACCCAAATGTTAATCGATTGAGGAATGGATAAAAACATGTGGTATATCCATCCAATGGAACATCATTCAACAAAAAAGGAACAGACTACTGATACATGCAACCACATGGATGAACCTCACAAACATTATGATAAATGACAGAAGGTAGATATAAAAGATGACATATTGTGATTCCATTTATTTGAAATTTCTAGAAAAGCAAAAACTTTAGAGAAATAAAGCAGATCAGTGGTTGTGAGGGATGATAATGGAGACTGATGACAAACAGGCACGAGGAAACCTGGGGTGATGCAAGTGCTCTAAAACTGGATTGTGGTGAAGACTGCACTACAGTATAAATAATTTACTAGAACTCAAATTGTACACTTAAAGTGGGTGAATTCTACAGTACGTAAATTATACTTTAAAAAACTATTAAAGAATAGACAAAACCAAATTAACTCTTTTTAGATACACACGTAGGGGCTAATGCCATCTACAAAGAAAAGCAAGGGAATTCAGAATAGAGGTTACACAGAATGGAGAAAGGAGAATAATTCAATCAGCAAGTAGCAGATAGGGAAAATCTACAATACTAACAACCTTCTATTTTCTTCTGTAACAGACAAGGCCAACAATTTAGAATTTGGAATACGGAGTTAGTGAGGATGGTTTCTCCTCTCTTCTTTTATCTCCTGTCTGCACATCTTCCCATTTTTCAACTTCATCAGTCCTGAGGCTTTCCTATCCATAGCCTCATCTCTTACCTGAATCAATACTGAGGACATCATCATCTTCATCAGGAATCTCAATTATTTCTGTAGGCCGGGAAGCTTCATCCTCAGAGCTACTGTCCCGGTACTGTAGTCCCAGTTTGGAATAAAAGTCCTTCACCAAAGACTCACAGTTAGTCACTGCCCTGATATTGGAACACATGTAAAAAAGGTTAAAGCCAGCAGAAGCAGATGTAAAAGCCATTAGAATTTCTGTATGTATTTAAGTATACATTGGCCTCAATTTAAACAGGCATATTCCAAAGTGTCTGTTTCGAATTTAAAATGCTTTTCCCATTAAAAAAAAGTTTAGTGGTTTCTAGATTAGTTCTTCAAAAATCAAAAATAAGCCCAAAGCATGGTCCTTTCAACTTAACCTCATTATTTTCCTGTTTTGTTTTTTTTTTCCTAACTGTATTTTTTGGGGATGGGGAGGGAGGTAATTACCTTGTTATTTGAAAATGTGTTCTAAGTGACAACTAGGGCACCAGAAACAAACCTTCTACAGGTTGAGGAGTAGAAATCGGGGTCTAGGAACTTATTAATGCTTCATAGTTACATAAAACAGCAGATCTTTACAATATGCATTCCCTAGATGAGCCTACTAAGAAAACAAAACAAGTGTTCTGAAGTAGAATGAAAGCTAAAAGAAGGGAAAGGGACTCAAGACTTGGGATTCCCCTACTGCTGATCATATACTAGCCTCTGATGAATGAATATATTATATGGGTGCTTTTGTGAGGTCAGATTTTGGCCCCTAACCTTTGAGGAAGAGTAAGGTTCTACACATCAATACCTTGTAAAGTATAAAGTGCAAAATGTCACAAACAATTATACTTTAAAAATGTCTGCCAATGGATAGATTTCCTATTTCCCATATGGTTCTTACCTGGATGCATCATCAAAGAGCTGGTCAACATGGGCCACCTCGGATTCCTTCTGTATCACCCATGTCTCTAACTCTGCTAGTTGCTTCTTGCGCTGCTGTACACAGTCCATCTTTTCCAGTTCTTCATCGATGAACTGCCGAAGTTCCTCCATAGAGATACCCAGCTCCTCAACCACTGCCTGTTGCAGTTCTGCAATCTCTTCAGACTCCACTGCAGCGGTTGCTGCATCCAAACCAATGCACTCGGGGAGGGAGGACATGCTGTTGTCCTCTACATGGAGCAGGAAACTATAATTACTTTTGGAGTTATTAAAGCCACAATAGAGAATTTCAGTCCCCTAATAAAACTCATCCCTACTGTGCTACTTGTTATTCAAATATACGTAGTTAGGTTTGATTCCATGTTCTCTCTCCCCATTCTCCAGTATCTGAATGTCAGATTTTGTAGTGTTCTCATCTCGTGTAGGCTATAGACTGTAGGCCTGAATAAAATGCAAAATTTGAGAGGGCCTGCAGAACATATATTATGCAACATGGAGCTGCCGAAAATAATGTTTTAGGAAACTGAGGAAAATATTTTTATTGAGGAAAATATTTCTGTGACTTGCGTTAACTGACTAATGAGATAAATCTTTGTTTGCACGCTATGCCTACTTTAAGCACATATCCCCACCTGGAGAGGAGGGTTTGGTCTGTAACTCACTGATTCGTTGTTTTTTCACTTTTCCCCTTGCATTACTTCGCTTTCATGAGGAAATTTACTTTTTAAGAAATCTACATTACTTAAGCACACAAAAGCTTGCAGCAAAGAGGTTCCCCCAAATAAAGAGAAATAAAGCAATTTGGGAATAAAATGTGGCTACCTAAACTCGACAATTCAAATACCCCCCATACATTGGTTTTAACTGCTTTTATGATCAGTTAAAGCAAAACTGATGCCAGGGTGCCGTGCGACCCCAGCGCCAGTTCTCACCGCCTCCATTTTCCTTTTGCCCACACATCGCCCACTACCCATTTTAGGGGTGCGTCCCACCCACCCGCAGACCCAGCTCAACCCCGCCCCCGCTAGTCTCTCAGGGAAGACTTCCTTCCCACCCTCGCCCGACCTCCTACCACAAACAAAACATTCCAGACAAGCCCTTCCAAATACCTCAATTAACAGTGTTTCCCACACCTCCCTGCTGCCAGCTACGATGGCTCTTCTCACCAACCAGACCCCAGACTCACGACTCAGGGGTCCGCCTCGGTACGAAAGAACGAAACCGAAGGGAAAAGGGAGCAGGGGGAGGGGAAACAGCGTGAGGGAGGGAAGGGGAAGCAAAAAAAGACGCCGGAAGCAAACCTGAGGTGCCGTTCCGGTCGCCACGACGGTAGCCTGACGGGGTCAAACCCAAAGCCTCAGGGCGCCCCTCAAAGGCCGAGAAAACTCAGGCGAGTACGCGTGCGTCAAAGCAGAGCCTTCCAGGGCACACGTGAGAAACGACTGGCAGGGTAAGGGAGGCGTGGCCCGTGTAGGCCCCGCCTCTTCCACCCCCAACACCTGATGGTAGAAATAGCTAAGTTTATTGTGTAAGGGCTCAGTAGGCAAACACTGTTAGGTTTAGATTTTCTTCTCACTTTTACTTGAGTTTGTTTTCTTATGTAAGTCGTACAAATTGTAACAAGTCGAAGAATATTAAGATGTAATAAGAAAAACATGAAAATATGCTCTCCACCTCTGTCACTTAACTGCCCCTGATCCATTGAGGAGGTTTTCTAGGCTTGTGTGTACAAGGTCAAACGTGGATTTTTTTTTTTTTTATGTTTTGTTTTCACTTAATATGTGGACATCCCTTGAAGTCAATAAAAGGATAAATGTTGTCTTTTTGACAGTTGCATAATACTTCATAGTATGGCTAAACCATGTTTAGAAATTAAAACTGTTTTCAGTTTTTAGCTCCTGCAAATAATGCAACAATAAGCATTAACATCCTTTTGCAGTTCTACTCTTATTTCTGTAAAGAGGTTCCCCAAAAAGGAAGCTCAGTAAAAAAAATGTACTTTTCCTCATTTTTATTAGAATCTCCCGTCAAATTACTTTTCAAAAAGATTGAAACAATTTTTACTTCCACTAGCAAATCTCTAAAAGTATCTTTCCCCCCACACCCTCATTAGGACTAGATGTTAACTGTTTAATTTTTTTAATTGGTATGTGTTAAACTAATACCTGTATCAGGACAGACCAAGTTATGTTACAAAAACAACTCCAAAAGCTTAAAACAAAAAACACGTATTTCTTGCTCACACTGTGTCATCATCTCTAGAAAGTTGACAGTGGCGCTCTGCTTATAGCTCATAGCTACTCAGAAACCCAGGCTGATGATTTGTCCTGCCATAAGGAGAGAACACTAGAGGGTCTCACATTGGCAATTAAAGTGACTCAGGACACTAATTTGCAACTCATTGGCTTGAATGAGTAATAAGGCTCTACCCAACCACAAAGGGGCCAGGAAGAACAGTCATGTCTCATCTCTGGAAGGAGGGAGAAGCAGCTGTATTTGATGAACCAGCACTATTGACTACCACAGAATCTCATTATTGCTTTAATTTGTTCAGCTAGTTTTACACTAACTGCACCTAACTTTATTTTAAAAGTATAAAACAGAACCTTCTGTGTAAGATTGGAAATAGGGCCCAAGCAGCCAGGATCATCGAAGTTTTTGAAATCCTCTCCAGCTGTCCACATTTGCACTTGTGCTCATTTCACTTGCCCGCCAGTTTCCTGGGACCACTTGAAGTGGCTATTTCCAATTGCTAAGACACCAGGAATTGGGGTACAGAGAAATAAAGGTCTCCTCTAGATATTTGAAATTCAAAATGTTCCTAACTTATCTCATGATGGCATTATTTTCTAACCTGAGCTAGAAATTTTAGACATACTACTTCTTACAAAACACACACATGCATCATATTTGTTGAGTGTTTACTTCATACCAGGCACTGTTCTAAGCATTTTACAGTTATTAATTTATTTAATCTTCATCATAATACTAAGAGGTAGGAACCATTATTATTGTCTCCTTTTTTAAAATTAAAATTAAAAAATTGAGGTATAATTGACATACATTATGTTAGTTTCAGATGTACAAAATGATGATTTGATATTTGTATATATTGCAAAATGATCACTACAATAATTCTAGTTAACATCTGTCACCAGCCATAATTTTTTTCTTGTGATGTGAAATTTTAAGTTTTTCTTCCTTAGCAATTTTCAAACATGCAATACAATATTAATTTTTCCCAGTTCTTTCTTTTTTTTTTTTTTTGGTATATATACATTTTAACTGAAGTATAGTCAGTTTACAATGTTGTGTCACAATATAGTATTATTAGCTATAGTTGCCATGCTGTACATTACATCCCCATGACTTCTTTATTTTATAAGTAGAAGTTTGTACCTTTCAACAACCTTCACCCATTTCTGACTTATTTCACTGAGCATTATGCCCTTAGATTCATTCTTGTTGTCACAAATGGCAAGATTTCATTCTTTTTCGTCTGAATAATATTTCATTGTATATATTATTGTCTCTTTTTTATGGATGAGAGAACTGAAGCACAGAATTAAATTTCCCAAAGCTACAGAGATAAAAAGTGTCAGAGCATGGCAGTTTGGCCCTACAGCTTGTGGTTTTAAACCATTATGTAAGACAACTTGTTTATCCTAGTTCGTAAATGCTTATTGTATCTTTTCCCTCCTTTCCATTTCCTATTCTACTGCCTTTATTTAGTTCTTATTTCTTGCCAAGACAAAATAGCCTCCTAACTGGTTGGCCTTATGTAGATCAGTCCTATAGTAGGTCCCATCATGTCACTCCCCTGCTTTAAAATTGTATTTTCTTTATGTTCAAACTTCACAATATAAAATTTGAGGCTCTTCATAATTTGGCCCCAACTTACCTCTCTGGCCCGTTTCCCATTTCTCCCTTCACGCTCCTTATTGTATGTTATTTTTCCACCATGTTTGTGCATTTCACTTTTACATCTCCATACTTTTGTTTACTGTGATCTGTCTCCCAGAATGACCCTTCCCTTTCTGTTGGTGAAATATTAATTATCTACAGTCCAATTCAAACATCTTCTCTGTGAAGTTTTTATAGACTAGCAGTTGTCAAAGTTTAGCATGTATCAAGCTCCTGGAGGGCTTCTTAAGCCACAGATTGCTGCCCCCCACAACACCCTTGGGGTAGGTCTGGATAGAGTATGAGAATTTCCACGTCTAAGATTTTCTGAGGTGATGCCCATGGTACTGGTACTGGGACCAGAGTATAAAAATCACTGTTCTAGACCATCACTCACCCCGCTCTGGAATTGGTTCCTGCCTCTGGGCTTCCATTACCTTAGTTCCTTTCCACTTGGGAGTTATCTACGTATGTGTGTTTCCTCTGTTGGTTTGTGATTAATGCAAGGCTGAGGTCCTGTTTTAATCATCAGTGTTTCCCCTACCACCTGACATGCTGCCCTGTGCACGAGGTGCTCTGTAATGTGTGTTGATTAAAGGGAAATCTTTGCTCTGCTCTGATTATTTTTTTAAACATTTTTTTATTGAGCTATAGTCATTTTACAATGTTGTGTCAAATTCCAGTGTAGAGCACAATTTTTCAGTTATACATGAACATACATATATTCACTGTCACTTTTTTTTTTCCACTGTGAGCTACCACAAGATCTTGTTGTGATTATGTTTTTATTAGTTAGCTTCTTCCAGCTTTCTGATGTGTGTGTGTTGGGTGGGCTGGGGGTAGAAATGAGCAACGACGAATATTGAAGAGAAACAGGAGCTATTTGGAGCATCATATTCCAGTCTGATTTCTTCATTGCCCTGAGAAGCTGAAGCGATCAGTCTAGTAGATCTGCAGTAGGACTCAGGAAGTGTCTTCTAAGGACTTGCTACTAAACGTGCAATCGGGGAACCTGTTAGAGATCCTAAATCTCTGGCCCCACTCAGGGTGTACTGAATCAGAATCTGAATTTTAATAAGACCCCCCCCTCCAGGCAATTTGTTTGCTCACTGAAATTTAAGAAGCACTATACTATATAGGAAAAGCAGGTCTGAGCTGTATAATCCTTTCCAAGGCAGTATTTAGGGAGCCAAGCTCTGGCTTTGTTTTTGTTAAGGGCTGAAGACTAACTCTTGTCAGAGATGGTCACGACCTGATATATATGGCTCACATTATTAAAATTTACAAATTATTGAAGTAGACAGATTATTGGCAGTTTAATAATGTAAAGTAATAAATAACTGATACACCAATTGGAATGCTCATGTTGGTGTCCTCAGCACATTCACTCCTGTAATCCATTGTAATATATTGAAAAATCACAACCACATGCTACTTGGTCATGAGAAATCATAGTATTGGGGCCAAACCCTTGGAATGCCAAATGATCCTTTCCTTGCAGACAGGGGAAATTAGATCATTATTTGAAGGTTATTGTGTGATCTCAGAATCAAAACAAAGGAACATAAGGATTAAGAACTTAGAGGGTTTCAGACATCAGGAAAGTAATATAATGAGCAAAATGAGGTCAGTGAGGGCTGTAGTCACCTGGGAAATACATGTCTCCCCTACAGGGAGCAGACAATTTTTGTCCTGTGTGACAGATACAATGCTGCCAGATTGCCAATTTTTCAAGTGAACTTAAAAATCCATATTTTTTTTAAATGAAAGCTTCTGAGTTTTGAATGTTGAGAATCCATTCAAAAATTTTGTAAATTCTGCAATACTCTAAGTCAGCAACTCATCCTCTAGGAATATTATATACTTTTGAAAGATCATAAAGTACTAAATTATCTTCTGCAACATTGTTTGGAATAACAGAATATTTAGAAACAAAATAAATTTTCATCAGCAGGGGTTGGTTAAACAAATTATGGAACACTCAAAGGCATACTGTTCAGCTGTTTTTTTTTTTTAAAGGCTAAGGAAGATCTTTGTGCATTGATATGGAGTGATCTTTGAGATACATTATTAAATGAGAAAAGCAGGTGCAGAGCATGGTTTTATACTATGCTATTGTTAAATATTGGCAAAAATGTACATTTTTCTTACCTATACATAAAACATCACTGGATGGGAGGGAGGGTATAGTTCAGTGGTAGGGTGAATGCTTAGCATGCATGAGGTTCTGGGTTCAATCCTCAGTATCTCTCTTAATAAATGAATAAATAAACTTAAATTTCCCCTCGCCAATATCGCTAGCTAGATACCTAAGAAATTAACACTGGTTGTCTCTGGGAGGGTGTGGGACAAGAGTAGGAGTAAGGGTTTTACATTACACTATTTTATACCTTGTGGATTTTGAAACATGAAAATGGTTAGTTTATTCAAAAATATTACTTTAAAAATAAAAACAAAAGAAGAATGTCTGGAAAGATACACAGATATGCAAAAACAAACTACCATAATAGCTGTTATCTTTAGAAAGAAGGATTGGGAAACAAGGCAGTATCTAGGAACCTGCAGCATTTTTATCCCAACGTACTCCTACTCATGCTTTGTAGATTGCACTGGAAGGAGTCTGGCCCAATAAGACTTCTCTGCAGACCAACTGGGTTTCTAAGCTGCGACTTTAGGTAGATGAAAGGAATGTTTAAGGACACCAGATTAACAAAGATAATGAGGGCAATAAAAACAGGCAGATCCAAGGTCTGTGGGCTGCAACTCCCTGAATCTCCACACCAAAGACTATCTGGCTACTGGAACTGGACATATTCTGCTGTGCAATGGTGAAGTCGCCTGCTCTCCTGAACAGCATTCACGTTGGCTCTGTCTGAGTTTGCCTGGGGATGCTCCTCTTTTCTCTGCTTCCATAGATGATCCACTTCTTCTGACTGATGCATTTTTTCCCCCTTAGATTACTGGAGAAAGTAAGATAACAGTCAAATCTGTGACTCTCTAGCGACTGTATATTGATGCTGTCATTCATATATGTTTGTCTTGCATTTATTTTAAGGGTTAGGGAAAGGTTAATTTCTTTTTTTTTCCTTTTTCAGTTTTATTAGGTAGAATTATTACAGTTCGACTGCGCATACACATTATAGGAAAAGATTAATTTCTGAGTTTCTGGAGGGGACACATGTAACCCTCAAGCAGTGACTTCAATCTTAATCTGTTTTTATTTTACCCTGACCTACACTTTACTCTGAATTTCTTTTCATCAAATTTCTCTCTCCAGTTTAACCAATACTGCACCCTTTGTTCTGGTAAAGGCAAAGTCTAGTGGCTCCATTGGAAGGCTTTGGTTTCCCTGCTTTCATTTTCAGCAATCCTGAGAACTTACTCAGGCCAAGGAGAGGGGAAGCCCTGCTTCTGGGAGTCAGGAACAGACACAATTATCAAGTCTCTATCTAACAGTGCATGGCTAAAATTATGTCTCCATATCATTTGGCATTGCTACTAAAACCTGATCCAGTATGGTCTCAAGGATATATGTGTCCTCTGAAGTGACTGCATGTTGGTCCAAGTCCCTGCACAATTCCAAATGATGCCCCACAGCTAGATTCCAAGGTTATGGCTCTCTTAATTCACAGCCCAGGCTAGGTCACTGCTGCCTAGAACATCTGGACCTGAGAGCTCTAATCTCTATTATTTACTGTGCTAGAAGCAGTCCTCTTGAGCCAAACCTGTGTTGAGCCTTGATCAGTGGCCTAGATGCCACCTTTCCTTCTAGTGAATGCTCTTAGGGACTTTCCTGCATGGTAGCCATAGTTGAGTCTACCAAACTTCCCTAACTTCAGACTTTGGAAAGTAGGGATTATGATTTCCTTCTCTTTTCTATTAAAAGGTCCCTGGGAATTAAAAAGCTTTTTTTTTTAATTAAAAAATGTTTTTAAAAAGTCCCTGGGATGATGATTGTGACCATAATCATCATGTGTTATGTGTTAGTTTCCCATGACTGCCATAATAAATTATCACAAACTAGGTGACTTAAAACAACAGTAATTTATTCTCTCAGAGTTCTGGAGGCTAGAATTTCAAAATCAAGGTGTTGGCAGGGCTGCACTCCCTCCAAAGGCTCTGGGGAGAATTCTTTCTTGCCTCTTCCAGCTTCTGGTGGTTCCAGGCAAGGATTCTTTAGCTTGTGGTTGCATAAGTCCAATCCCTGCCTTCATCTTCACATGACCTTTTCCTCTATCTCTCTGTGTCTTCTCCTCTTCTGTCTTTTATAAACACATTTGTCATTGGATTTAGGGCTCACCCCGTTAATCCAGGATGAGTTTATCTTAAGATCCTGAATTACATCTGCAAAGACCCTTTTACCAAATAAGGTCACATTCATAGATTCCAGGGGTAAGGACGAGCATGTCATTTGAGGGCCCCTTTTCAACTCGCTAGATGTTATTTTCTAGAACAGGAAATTCGGGCAGAGAGAGATTAAGGGATTCACCCAAAGAAAATAGTTCCCCTCTGCCACAGAGCTCTGCCCACATGAGAAAGGCAGAAGATTTTATAAAACTTCACACACTAAAAAGGTTCTGTTAGACTCTTATCATAGGACAGCTGGTTCCTGCTGGCCTTATATTTGCGTAACTAAAGGGACTTCATAGGACCACTCTAGGAGGGCTTCTAGTTTTACCAAGCATCATGACATTATATTATATTATATCATAAAATTATGGCCAACTGTCTTTTCTTGAGAATATTAGGCACCAAAGGATTGAAACCCATGGCCTTATTTTAATAAGTTCAACCTGTCTCTGTCCCACTTTGGTAACAGTTTCCCCGAATAGGAATAATTCAGACTGGCTGTGTTTCATCTCTTTTATTATTCTCAACTCACCCTCACGTGCCCATTGTGGAAGGCAAGAGTAAGAAGGCTAAGAAATAGGGAGGTGAAATAATATAAAGTCTGTGTCATAAATGTCTGCATAGGGATGGGGGTTATAGCTCAGTGGTAGAGCGCGAGCTTAGCATGCACAGGGTCCTCAGTTCAATCCACAGTGCCTCGATTAACAACAAGAGCAACAACAAAAACAAAGCCTGTATAAAAAATTTCAAACCTCCTGAGAAGGAAAGTCTACCAGGCTTCTTCACAGTTCAGCTCAGAGATGTTTCTGTGGCTGTGGAGCTGGCCTCATAGGGATTCTTCACCAACTTGGCACAGCGAAAAATCATCACTATTAGGAACAGGAACAGAAGAACAACAAAGGCGATGGCAAAGCCTTTGTCTACATCAACACTGCTGGGCAGGCTTGACTCATCCATGGGAACACACCCTTCCCTCTACCCTGGTCCAGCTGTAGCTACTTTCTCAGGTATATCTTCAGATCTGTCATATTCCTAGACAAAAGAGGATATAAAACAAGTTTATTGGTTTGTATGTGTGTGTATGTGTTTTCTTAATAATGATATGTGGAAGCCAAAGAGAGTTTTCAAAAAAAAATTAGCAAGATTTAAGAGGCATTTATGAAACTGATAACATCAGGTGACTTAAAATGTATACACACATGTAAAAGCTGGAGAAATACTCCAAGGCAAAATGTTAGCAAATGTGTATAACTCAGAAATCAACTGTGGCTTTCTTGCTCTCTAAGATCCAGGTAAACTTATCTTGAACTCCCCAATTCTGTTTTACATCCAAATTGTTCTTTAATATTTTTTCAAATTCTAAGAGTACTTACTGTAACTAATTTATTGTGGAGTCTTAACTTACTAGGTATGAACATAAAATTGTTTTACTTTTTCTAATCACTATGTTTGTGCCGTCAGTCTCATCTCTTAATGAAAAATCAGGTATGTCCCAGAAGTTATCAATTTCAGTTATTAAAACTTAATCCACCAAAACAATACCGAAAAGAACAAAGTCAGCAGACTCCCTCTTCTAAATTTCAAAACTCACCATAAAGCTACAGTAATTAAGACAGTGTGGTATTGGCATGAGGATAAACATATAGATCAATGGAATAGAGTTGAAGGTACAGAAATAAACTCATTTATCTATTGTCAACTGATTTTTGAGAAGAGTGCCCACACCATTCAACGAGTAAAGGAAACAACTGGATAGCTATATGCAAAAGAATGAAGTTGGACCCTTACTTCACACCGTATATAAATATTAACTCAAACTAGATCAAAGACCTAAATGTAACAGCTAAAATTCTAAAACTCTTAGAAGAACACAAAGGAGTAAACCTTCATAACTTTGGCTTTGGCAGAGGATTTTTAGATATGACATCAAAAGCACAGGCAACAAAAGAAAAACTAGATAAATTGGACTTAATCAAAATTTAAAACTTTTTTTTTCGCTTCAAAGGACACTATCAAGAAAGTGAAAAACTCACAGAATGGGAGAAAATGTTCACAAATCTTATATCTGATAAGGGACTTGTATCTAGAGTACCTAAATATTCTTACAATTAAATAATAATTAGACAACCCAATTAAAAACTGGGCAAAGGATCTGAATAGACATGTCTTTAAGGAAGATACACAAATGGCTAGTCAGCACATGAAAATGTGCTCAACGTCGTTAGTCATGCGGAGTTACTAATCAACAGGAATAAAATGTCAGTGAACCCAGGTGATTAAGCTCTAGAGACCTGCTGTATGACCTTGTATGTATAGTCAGTGGTCATGTATTGTACACTTAAAGATTTGTTAAGAAAGTAGATCTCATGTTAAATGTCCTTACTGTAAGAAAATAAAATTTGAAAGGAAGAAAGGAAGAAAGGAAGAAAGGAAGAAAGAAAGAAAAGAAAGAAAGAAAGAAAGAAAGAAAGAAAGAAAGAAAGAAAGAAAGAAAGAAAGAAAGAAAGAAAGAAAGAAAGAAAGAAAGAAAGAAAGAAAGAAAGAAAAGAGTTTGGATGAAGCAGCCTGTGGCAACAGAGAAGAAGGCAGAGTTGAGACTGAATTGCTCAAGGGGGATTTTTTTTTTTAAGGACCCAGTATGGACCCCAGATAGGGACAAGACTTCTGTTGGAGGGGGGAGCGGGGGGTCACATAAAAGAGAATCTAGTCCAAGAGGGCTTCCTGCTAGAATGAAGTTACCTTAACAGAAAATGGCTGGAGGTGAACTTGGATTCAGCATTGTAAAGACCAGCCAGAGGAGAAACATTGATCTGGAGGGATCTGCAGTTAGATAACTCTAGTGAGGGAATTTCTGAGGAGCCCATGAAAAGCACATCACGAAAGAAAGAGCCCTGAACCTGATCCAAGCCGGGAAAGAAAAAAATGCCAATAGATTTGTTTTGAAAAATGGTTCAGTGGGTCTTTTGGTTACACATAGAGAAAGCTAAAATATTGTTTTATAAAAGATTAGTTGGGATGGCAAGGAGCAAAATTGCTCTGTGAAACAATATCAAGAATTGTGTTCATAATGGGCAGAGTTGTTCCTCGGCAGAGAAATGTAAGGAAGTTGTCCTAAGACTTAGGATGAGATACAAACCAGTCTGGGGCACTCCCTAACGGCTGGAAAATGTGGAAAAATTAGTGGCTATCTGTACTATCTTTAAGATATAAATCTCATTCACACATGTATCATATGATTCATGTGCTTTATCCTTTCTACAGTGCTCTTTCAGAGCAGGATCACGAGTATTTTTGTGTTCCACATTTCAGTGGTTTCTCGCTCTCTGTATCTGTTAATATCCCTTGGGGTCTACTTCCAAAATATTTCTCAAATCAGTTCCCTTTTCTTTATCCCTATGGCCACCACTGTGCTCTAGGCCATCAAATGCTAGACTCCTGGAAATACTCTCTGATTTCCTGAAAACACTCTTATTCTCCTCCAAACCACAAAGCAATCTTTAATAAACGTAGATTGACCAGTCTTCTGATTAAAATCATTCAGAAGCTTCCCAATGTTGTCAGACTTCTTAATGGGGTTGAAGGCTGTCCATGATTTGTTTCTTGCCACTCTCTCCCTTGTACTATTTGACCTAGCAAGGCTGGACTTCTCACATGGGTTTTGCATGATCCTCCTTTGCCTCCAGGTCTTTTCTATTAACATTCTCTCTGTATTATTCCCCTCCTTCTATATTCAACTTCCAGGCATTGTTTAAATGTTAATTTCCCAGGGAGATAATCTGGTAATTGTCACTACAGTTTATTATAATTACTTTAGTGTCTATCTTCTCTAATAAAATAGTAATCCTACATGAGAGTAAGAACCCTATATAATTTGTTTTTTATCTTAAAAGTCTGGAATATATTAGATGTTCAATAAATATCTGTTCAATGAATGAATGTAGCAATATACTTTGCTAAAGTGTGCATGTAAAATTGTTTGTTGAGTGAATGAATGTGGCATTGAATTAAGAAAGGAGAAGACCGTTGTTGATCTAAAAGAAAATAGTGTCAGCAGAATGGTAAAGAAGGAAATCCAGACTTTAGTGGATTAAGCAGGGAAAGACAGTGAAGAAATGAAGACACTAGGACTTTAAATCATTTATGAGTTCAACTAGGAAGGAAAGAAGTAGAATAGCAGCTAAAAGCCTATTGCAGAATCAAGTGAGAGATTCCTTTTCAAAGGCAGAATAGAACGGTATCAGGTAGGATGTGTTTGGCTGCAAGTGACAGAAAAGTCCACTTAAGTGAGATTAAACAATACATGAAATTTATTGACTTATGAGGCTGAAGTCCAGTGTAAGGCTAACTTTAATTATGGTTGGATTCAGAGATTCAAGGCATTATCAGGATTCTGCCTTTATACATCCACCTTTCTTGTATGTTGATTTTTCACACAAGCTGGCTTTCCTATGGTAGAAAGAATGGCTCCAGCAAATCCAGACCTCACATATTCCCCCTTCATATTATCTCCTCCTCCCCAGCTCCAGAAGAAGAAAGAATACCTTTATGTTAGTCAGGATTCTTGTTTGCAAGCAATAGAAATGGAGTTTCTTTTACTTAAGCAGAAGGGTATTTATTACAAAGACATCAGGTAGCTACCAGAATCAAGCAGGAGAACTGGTCTTATAAAACAAGCAGAAATCCAAAGAGACCAGGCATTGGGAACCACAGCCAAAGTCAGCACCGGAAAAGTCTGGCTGGGCACTGTCAGCACTGGACTGCACCACCACCGGACACTGCTCTTGCAGAACACTACTGCTACCATCATTGGATACTGCTGCCTCTGCCATGCCTGAATTATAAATCGTGTCGTCTTTGTGTCACTCAATATTCTAGTCCTGGCTGGAGCATCCAGCTGGTCAGAGGGGAGTCACACACCAGCACCTTAGCCACCGTGGGGTGGAAGAGGGGATACTTGGTTTCTCTAGGCTCTGTAGTGAAAATGAGGTTCTGTCTCTCACAGACTCACATAAAGGAAGACTTCCCTCAAATAGAAAGGTTTTTGGGTTGAGGAGACAAAAAGTGACAAACATCTATTTTTTGGTCTTGGCCCCAATCCAGCTATATGCTGTTTATAAGAGACTCACCTAAAATTCAATACTAATATAAAACACTCTTATTAATATTCTTAGCAAAATAAGGGTGGAAGGGAACACCTTTAACTGAAAAAGGGTATCAACAAAAAATGTATAGCAAACATCCTACTTAATGGTCAAAAGTTATAAAGATTTTCCTTTTAAAATCCGGAACAAGACAAAGATGTTTACCAGCTTCACTTTCATTCAACATCATTCTGGACGTTCTAGCCAGTGCAGTAAAATTAGATAAACAAAGAAAAAAAGAAAAAAGGCATAAGGATTTAAAAAGAACAAAAAGTTTATCATTCACAGATATTGCCTACAGAAGAGTCTACAAAAAATATGAGAAATAAGAAGTTTAGCGAAGTGTCTGGATAAGGTACACAAGTCAATTGCATTTTAAAATTCTAGCATCAAACAATAAAAAAATGTAATTTAAGAAGACATTTATAATAGCATAAAAAATAAATCTAATGAAAGTTGAGCAGGACCTGTTTGGAAAAAATTATCAAACTTTACTGAAAGTTAGTAAAGAACACCTAAGTAAATGGAAAGATATGCCATATTTATGAATTGAACATGGTAAAGTTGTTAATTCTCCCCAAATTAACCTTCAGATGCAATGCAACTCCACCAAAATCCCATTAGAGTTTTTTAAGAATACTGACAAATAGATTTTCTTAAGTGTATATGGGAGCTCACAGGCCCAAGAATTAAAAAGACATTCTCAAAACAAAACAAAACAAAAAAAAAGAATAGAGTGGGGAGAATTCCCATATCAGTTAAGACAGTTTATTACAGAGCTGTAGTGTTTTTGACAGTGGGGTATATGTGCAGGCATATATAATAGACAATTTGAGCAGATTAGCAAGCCCAGAAGAAATCACATATTTAGGGAAACTTGTATAGCAGAATGGGCATTGTTGATCACAGAAAAAGAATGGACAATTTTTTTTTTAGTTCTTATTTTTTATTGAAGTGTAGTCAATTTACAGTGTTAGTTTCAGTTGTACAGCAAAGTGATTCAGTTACACACATATATATATATATTTTTTCCAGATTCTTTTCTATTATAGCTCGTTACAAGAAACTGAATGTAGTTTCCTGTGCTATACAGTAGGTCCCTACTGCTTATCCACTTCACATATAGTAATGTGTTATCTATTAATCCCAAACTCCTAATTCTTTCTTTCGGAAGCTTATAGTCCAATATGGGAGATAAGACATATCTATACAACTATGACACAGGTATAAAGTGATAAGTGCCAACACAGAAGGTAGTGGGCCCATCTGAAACCGTCTGCCCCACCCTTCTCCTTCAGCGCATCTATATGGCTATTGTGGGAGCTACCATGTTCTGACATGGCCCCACCATGCTGGCTGCCACAGTTCAATGATGTAGGGTAGGCACCTGAGCTGGGCCAATGCTCTTCTCTTGAATTTTTGTAATTGAATGGGAAGTATATCCTAGCACATACTAGGTATTCAATATGTATTTGCTGATAACTGAATTGTAATTAGAAAAGCAATTTCATTGCAGTTTTAATACTGTGCCACTGTCTTTTACCCATTTGTATGTACCTTAGATGTCACTTTCTGGATCTGTGGTGCTGAATACAGTGATATGATGCTGAATACAGAATACAAGACCCACGCAAACTCAAGATTATTCATCAAGATACTTCTGGGGGGAAGGTATAGCTCAAGTGGTAGAGTGCACAAGGTTGGATCCCCAGTAAGTCCTCTAAAAATAAATAAATAAATAAAATAAATTACATCCCCCCACAAAGAAAAAAAAAGAACTTTCTTCTATAAATTATCACTAGTAAAGAAAAATAATTTGATCACATAATTTTCAGTAGAGATGTTAAAAAAGCTTGCCAGTATCCTTAGAGCGATTTGCAAGAATGTGGGAGCAATTTAAAAAAAAAAAGATACTATACTTTTATTGCTTGAGATAAGACTATAATGAGCCTTGAAAGTCAAGGTAAAGAATTTGAATTTTATTCTTCCAGGCATAAGGGAACAATGGAAGGATTTTGAGCAGATAAATGCCTTGAGAGCAGGGGCCATATCTTACTGTGTAGCCCACTGACTCTACCTGGAATGTAAGCTCTATGCGTTAGGTCTGTGTCTGTCCCCCTCATGGCATAGCTTCAGTGCCTAGGGCAAGGCTGGCACATGGTAGGTGTCTAGTACACCTACATAAATGAATTTATGTATATAACAGTGCCTGGCACCTTGTGCACATACATTTCATGCTTGTTGAATGAAGGAAGGTAAATAATCAAAGCCATACTTTGGGAAGATAACTAGCAACCGTATGTAAAGGGAATTGGGGACAAGAAATAAAAGACACCCCAGGGTGGAAAAACAATGAGGAGGAGTTGTAGCAGTCTCAACAAGAGGTAACAAAGTTATAAACTGGGATGACAGTGTGAGTAACAAACAGGAAGGAATGGATGTGAGATTGTGAAGGAGGATTTGAAATGTTTTAGAAATTAAATGAACATGTGAGAGGAAGTGATAAAGACAACTCTGGGGCTTGAATTTGGTTACAAGTAGGAAAACTAGAAGAGATGAGGGAATTTCAGGGAGGGGGGTTTACAAACAGCCTCGTGTGCTACAGAGGAATGGAAAACCTTCACTATCTGGAAACTGGAAAACATCAAGTTGTCTTTGATTCTCCTTCTCCTTCTCTAATTAAATTTGAATCCCTGAACTTTTAATCGAAGGTCTATAATTTACTTATTCAACCTTCTCACTCATAGCTGCTAAATTCCTAAAAGCTAATTCTGCTCCTGTTAGGCTGGTATCTTTTCCTCTTTCTCCGTTAAAAATACATTCTTATCGAAGCGAGAAAAGAGAAAGGATGATGGTATTTTGCTTCTAAGTATAACATGTATGTTCTTGGCTCTTATTTTCATATGCAAGGATACGATCCAGCTTTTATAGAGCCGGAAGTTTATACACGTTGGAGGCGTCTCTTTAAGAAAAAGAGCACAAGGTTTTTGATACAGAATGGGAAAAAAATCACAACAAGTTATTGGAGATATGGATATTCAGTTTCCATTCTGAAACCTCTTAGATAAAATAGCTCTTCTTGACAGATACAATGACAGATAAAATGGTAAATTCAAGATCTGTTTCCCAAAGAAGAGACCTGCCCTAGAATTTTTTTTAGTGGCTCTTAACATTCCTGTTTTGTTTGAGATCAGTAGTAGCACTGCTCAGGACCAGAGTAGGGAAAAGGAGGTAGGGCATGAATCTATTGGTTTATGTAAAATGTGGTCCTGCTAAAGTAGGAAACAGAACAAGCAGTTATTTACAAATCTGCAGCAATGTCAGTTCCTCTCTTACTTACCACTTCCCAGAAAGATCAATCCCCTTTTCCTTTCCTTGTGTTCTCTTCCCAAGTCACTTAATTTTCCCACCTGTAGTGCCCTATATTTCCTTACCAAGAAACCCCCCAAACTTAAAAAGACTCAGCTTTTTTCCTGCCGTAAATTTTGTCTGAAGGGAGAAGTGATGGTGAAGAAATACAATCATGAAGCTTTCTTACTATAATCCCTAAAATCAAAGACAGCCCTCTAGCTAATAGGACAAACAGAGGTCCCCCAAGTTTGCCTCAAAACAATATGCCCAAGACATCCCCTTTCAGATAAAAATTTCATTTTTCAAAAAAAAAAAAGCTCTAAGAAAAAAGCTGTTCACTTCCCTCAGTCATTTCCCTAGTGTTCCCAAAGCTCATAGAAAGGTGTTATTAAACTCAGAAGAATTGTTGGAATTATTTCCATAAAAACTTCATCAGGAAGGCAATATGGGTAGTTATTTACCTTCTGAGAGTGATACCCAAGGCTGGCTGTAGGCAGGGCTCCTACTTAAGCACATCTCTCTTGGCAGCCTCTCTTCTTTTCATCAGCCCCTTCTTACAAAAGGAACATGGTTGGTGACTCTCTCCCTTCCCCACTGCCGCACTGAACTCAGAACCTTCATGAATAGTTCAACTAAAACAGGATCAAATTTCAGACACTCCCATAGTGAGTGAGAAAATGATCCCGCTAGATTAAATTGGAGCCTAGATCAGTAGAAGTATATTTCCACAACTCTGCCAGGGCTGGGGCAGCCAAGGTTAATAGCTCAAGTAATACCTTCTAAGTAGGATCACATGGGTGGTAGGACATGGGTCAGTAGCCAGCTTTTTTTGGTCTGTGCAATGATTCTCTGCACTAGCAGCATCACCAAGAGATTGTTAGAAATGCAAATTCTGGAACCGTCATTTCAGCCTTAACGAATCAGGAACACTGGAGGTATGGGCACCTGGTTTTAACCAGCCTTCCAGATGACTATGATGCATGCTCGAATTTGAGAACTACTTGTCAACAAGATCAGTGAAGCTTTACAATCTTCCCTTTTCCTCGAAAATAATTTACTTAGAACATCTGGATCGGAAAAGTCAAAGCTATTTCACTTAGCATTAGTTATTATATACATACACATACCTCAAATGCCAAATTGACTATTTCCTCTAAGATTTTATTTGGTTCATGGAAAAACTTCTATAGGACGTGTGTGTATGTATGTATGTATGCTTATAACTATACAGAATATTTCTGGAGGGACACACTCCAGGGCTTCAGGGTGAGAATTGGTTGCTTATATTGTAGCATGTGTATATTAGCAATTCAAAATTTCTTTTTTTTCCAGTAGATAAAAATTCAAAGTATTATCACACCTTAAATAAGGAACTCTCCTGAACAATGTTCTTTATTTCATAAAAATATTTATTGAGTGCCTACTATGTGTCAGTCACTGTATTAGATGCTGGGGACAGGATGGAGAATGAGTTATGGTCCCAGTCCTCGAACTTTTATTTTCCTGAGTAATACTAATTATAGCAATTAAAAAATATTTTTAGTTTCCAAATTTCTCTTGCCCTTGACCATACCATCTCAAATTATGTGAAAGAGTTGAGGGAAGGTAAGGGTAGTAGCTCTTTCTTTCAAGGGTAGGAAAAACTAAAGCCTGAAACAAAACCAGACTTTGGGGCTCATTGCAATAGCTACCATTTATTCAGTGATGGACCTTAAAACAAAATTGTGACAGCTTTCTATTTTTTTTTATAATTCTAAATGTAATATAAAGTCATATCACATACAAACACTACAGATATGCATACCAAAAGACAGCAATCTCCTATTAATTCCATTCTCCAGAGATACACTGTTAATAGATTGGTAGATTTCACCAGGACTTTAATTTCTATATTTACCATAGTTCATTATTATTTACAAAAGAATACTTAGCTTTTTCATTTAACAGTGTATCTTGGATATCTTTCCATTTCAACACATATAGATAAACGTCATTCTTTTTAATGGTTGCTGAAGACTCAGGTATTCCATTACATACATATCCCATGGTCCATTTTCTCTATTAGTAGATATTTGGATTGTTTCAAATTTCTTATTATTATACTAACATTGCAATGGATACCCTTGGACATATTTCTCTGGTCACTTGTGGAAATGTTTTGTGGGATAAATTCCTCAAAATACTAGAAATATAAACACTGGGTTGCAGGATATGAACATTTAGAATTTTAATAGGTATTGCAAATTACACACTAAAAAGGTTATAGCAGCTTATGCCTTATTCCAGTTTTTTAACAGTGTCACCAATACAGGTTACTTTCAATCTCTGAAATACTCATCCAGCTAATAAGCAAAAAATAATATCTTACTTTTTTTTAAAAACTTGCTTTTCCCTAAATACTATGGTAGTTGAACTTCTACTGTTTGTGCATCTTTTGTAAATTTCCTACTATACCTGTCCTTTCCCTTCTTTTGATTGGCCTACTCATCTTTAATTATTGATTTGAAGAATATATATATGCATATATATATTAAAATATATTTTTACTTACAACTGTGATTTGTGTTGTTCCCAATTTCCAGTCTCCGCCACTCCCACTCTCTCACTTTTGAGTCTGCTCTTTATCAACATCAGCTTCCAGAATTCAACCTCCTTTTTCAGCCCAATAACCTCTTTCTGGCTTCTCTTATTTCTTTGACCAGTCTCATCCCCTTCTACACACTCTTAAATTGTGCTTCTGCCACTCTAGAATCTTCCATCCCCAAGATACTGATCTAATTTGTCAATCACTTCTCCAGTTCTGAATAAACTGCTCTGTTTACCTTCTTTCTTCAGGCTTCTGAGTACTGGCAGAGAAAGTACTAACAATGCTCTGTAGTTTGATGAAAATTCATGCCTTCTCACTTTGGGCCCTCAGAGCATTTGACAATATTTGTATTCATACCTTTTTAGTCATAACACTTCCCAACCAATTGCCTACAGTTGTACAGCTACATTCAGCACCATTTCTACCTCTTATTCTCAGTAGAAGTTTCAGCTATTATTTCTCTTTGAGAATTGAAGCCATTGTGCATGAGTTGTCAGCTTCTCTTTCTAGTTCAAAATGTCTGCACATTGTCAGTAAAAGGCTGTCTTGGTTTTTCTGAGAGTAACGCTTCCACACACAGCCCTAACCTATGTCCTTGTCCCTGCTAGCGTCCGTCTTGCTTGTTTTCCTGAGCACATACATTTTATTGCATTTTTAATTTGCCCCTTTCCACAAGTTCAGTCTACTGACAAATTTTTCTATTCCTACCCCTACCCAATCCCTCACCCCAGCTACCACTCAATTACTTTCTCTTCACATTTCTTGAGAAAGTGATGTGTGCTATTTACTCACTTTCTATTCATTTCTTACTCATATGAACTGTGGTTTTTACTCTCTCTACTCTCCTTAGATTTGTTCATCTCATCTCTGAACATGTGATGCTGTTGCCCAAACTCTTTTATCTTGAAGCTCTTTTGGCTTCCATTGTCCTGCTCTTTCCAGGCTGCCTCTTCCTTCTTCCATAATCTGAAACAGGTATTTCTTGAGGTATTCTTTGTGTCCTTTTTCTTATCCTTGTTAGTTTTGGTGCTGTTATTCCTCCGACCACAAGTTTCTTGCAGTTGATGCACAACTTTAGGTCTAGGTCCCTTCCTTACTTTTGGGCATATGCCCTGTGGTTCCATATGCTTAATAAGCATTTTCACCCGGCTGTCCCACCAACCAGTCCAACAACTGAACTTCAACTGAGCAAATCTGAACTTTCTGTTAGCATCCGTCTCTGTTATTGATATCATCCAGAAGCCTTCTTTGACATCACAGCTTCCTTTCATTCCATATACAATTACATGGTAAGCCTTGTTGATTGTTCTGTCACAACAGTATTCATGGCAATCATATTCTTTTGAGTTTCATTGCTCTCTGTCAAGTCCTTGTAATTTCTCCCCTAGATTTCTGCAGCAGTTGTTTACCTAAGTGGATCTTCTGCTTCTAGTCTCTCCTCCCCAAAATAACCTGGATCAGTGTTCCTTAAAATTTTAACTTCCAAGAGTAGGGCTTCCAGATAAAAAGATGAACAATTTTTTAGTATAAATGTCACACGCAATATTGAGAGAATACTTATACTAAAATATTATTTGTTGTTTATCTGAAATTCAAACTGGACAATTTGCATTTTTGTTTGCTAAATCTGGCAATTCTATCTGGAGAGCCTACATAAGATGGATAAATCTGCAGACCACCATTTTAAGCGATTAAAAAAACTGACTTACCATAATAATTAAGGTAACCAAAAAAACCTGTGACAGTTTAAAAATTAATAGTGGTAATGGTAACTGTTTAATATCACCGAAATATAAACTGAAAATATAAGCTGAACAGTTGGATCTAATACAGATCTAGGATCATGGGGCACATCTAATTGAAGACTGCTTTCGGTAGAGTCAGATCCTAAGTAGAAGAGCATATGGCAACCTCAAAAGTTGAATGCTTCAACTTGGGAGAGAGCAGGAGTTGTAGTCAATTGCATGGGTTGCATTTAGCTCTGGAAAGCATTTTTTCCATTCAGCTGCAAGATTTGGATGTGGTTTAAAATATGTTTAGTGATGTGTCATCCATTTTTTTTCTCTGATGAAGAAAGAGAATTATCACGCATTGGGAAATAAATTCTTGGCAGTTAAGTCATTTATGTAACAGTCTGGTTTTTTTTACAAAATCCTGATACTTTGTTCTTAACATTAAAAATCATGGCATTTACAATTTGAAGTAAGAAGTTCAAGTTAATAGAAACAATAAAAATATTGCTCAGATAAACCATTTGAACAAGCCTACTCAGAAAGATAAAAATAGTTTTTTATTATTATCTGAATAGTAAAGAAGGGATTTTTACTCCAGCCCTTATTTAGAAACTTGTGAGAGCACCTTCCCGATTACTGGCCTCCATGCTTCATTGTGGAAAAAGCAGTCCGATAACATTTGCCTGTTTCCTCTCAAAGGTTTTGCTTACTGGCTGCTATTTTACTATATTTAGACTTTGTACTAATTTGTTCTATGAATCAGAATCAGGAGAAATTGTTTGACTACTGTTTTCTGAATAAAACAGAAAGTGGATTGTTTGTTTACTGTAGGAATAATACCCTGTACACCCAAAGCTACAAGTCCAACAGTTTTGATCACAGGCTACCTTTTTCAGATTTTCTGATACCTCACAAAATAATGTTTTAAATGAAAAATTTTCTAGATGACAATGTCTTCTGAACTTTTGAACTTTTAATTGTAAGTCATGTAGGAAGCTTTGGGGCCTTTTCCCTTGTGTACTGCATATATTCTGTGAAATGATTTATATTGTGTACATCAGTTGTGTCCACTTGTAAGATGAACATCTGTTAGCAAGTGCAGGGCTGATGTTGTCGTTTCAGGTTGCATACCATGATTCTGTATGATATTTGATTAGGGACTTTTTTAAGTTTTATTTTTTATTGAAGTATAGTTGATTTACAGTGTTAGTTTCAGGTGTACAGCAAAATGATTCAGTTATATATATACTTTTTTTCAGATTTTTTTCCACTATAGCTTATTATAAGAAATTGAATATAGTTAACTGTGTGATACAGTAGGCCCCCGTTTATCTATTTTATGTATAGTCATGTGTATCTGTTAATCCCAAACTCCTAATTTATCCCTGCCCCCCTCCCTTCCTCTTTGGTAACCATAGTTTGTTTTCTATGTCTATGATTCTATTTCTGATTTGTAAATAAAATTTGTAGTTTTTTATATTCCACATGTAAGTGATATCATACAATACTTGTCTTTCTCTGGCTTACTTCACATGATATGATAATCTTTAGGTCCATCCATGTTGCTGCAAACGGCAGTATTTTGTTCTTTTTTATGGCTGGGTAATATTCCATTTTATATATATATCTATATATCTATATCTATATATCTATATCTATATATCTATATCTATATCTATATAGATATAGATATATAGATATATCCCATTATATACACACACACACACCACATCTTCTTTATCCATTCATCTGGCAATGGACATTTTTGATTAAGGATTTTTGCCTATAGCTTGTTATATTTTCTCCAAGTGAAACATTTGTTATTAACTTTATAGCTAGTTCCAGAAGTATCTCTGAAACAAAGTGACTTTTACCATTTTTTTTAAAAATGAGGAACATAACTTGATCTTTTTTAATCCACAGATTCATCTGTTTCACTCTGGAAAACATTACTTTACATTTATTCTGGAAAAATACATTTCTTGGGAGTGAGGTTATTTTATTTGGGTCAAGATTGACTTGAAAGCTTTGATGGCTTTCCAAGTCACGGACAGAATTTCCTAATAGTGTGTAGTGGTCAAGGGACAAATGGATGCTAGCCCAATAAAATTTAATTTTTAGATATTCATAGTTGTACTTCCTATTTACTAAAATTTTTTTCCCTTTGCTTCTTGGATGAACTTACCACATTTAAAGGCACATAATAATTCATATTCTATATCTGCACTGCTGTCTTGTTTAATAGCTAGCTACCTTTACTACATAATTTTGAATTAAATTACTTGTTACTTTTTTCACCACTGCTTCTTTTGAGGAAATGATTATTCTTTTTGGTGAATAAGAAATACAACACAAGAAAATGGTAACAAAGAAAAATTTAATTTTAACAAATATAAACAATAATACACAAATTATATTAAAATGCCTTGGTTGAGATGAACTATACTGTTAACTAAATGAGAGAAATGGATCTCTGTAATCTCTGTAGTACACATAAAATCTACAAGAATTAAAGGTGCTCAATAGCATAATGGGATTTCTGTTAAAATTAGAATTAAATTTATATTAGATAATTTGTGAGAGATATGTGAAAAGATAGTACATTGTAGTGCTAAAACAGGGGTATGAGTGGGACATATTCCCAGAGTCAGACTGTTTCAGTTTGCCTCCTGTACCGTTACTTACTAGCAAGGTGTCCCTCGCTTAACCACTTTGCTTCTGTTTCCTTATCTGCGAAATGGAAATAATAGAATCTACCTCACAGTGTTGTTGTGAGGATTAAATGAGTAAATACTTACAAAGCAGTTTGGATATTGTTCTCAATGCTTCCTATCGTTAGAAAGTAAATTGTGCAATCCTCATCTTACCACTTCCCTACTAAAAACCCATCACTATGTCCCTATCATTGATCAAAGTAAGTTATTCCACTCTTAATCAAAATACCTTCTTTATATATTACCTCCTGTTTTGGCTGTCAGTATCTCCCTTACCAGACCATAAGTGCCCAGATCCTCTTACACTAAAGGTCTATAGCTAGCATTCAAAACTTAGTTACTGAACTTTTTCACCAGGGACAAAGGTCCTTAAAAGAGAAAAAAACCAGAAAGGGTTAGAAATCATTAAGTGAAGTTTAAACTTTAGAGCACCTAAAAAAGATTTACAAAACAAATCGTCTGCACAGTGGCCGGCAAGGCGAATCCACCACCCAACGGCGCTTTTTAGTAAAATTGTTTTTCACTGACGTCACTCAGTCACTGACCTCTAACGCACAAGAGGCGGGATTAGGGAGACAGCTGGACTTCTTCCTCGCCCTCCCTCCTCCACTGGACCCGCCGGCGGCTCTGTGGCCAGCCCTGCCTCTGGTCGATTTGGCGTTTCCATTGGTCAGTTTTCCCGAGGAGGCTGGCCTTGGGGCGACCACGCCTCTCCATGGGCGGGGTCTCTCAGTCGTAGAAGCTGGGGACTGTGGTGTTGCTGCAGCCGCCATCTTGGATTCCGCGGTAGCGGTGGCGGCAGTAGGGCGCCGCGTCTGGGGAGTGGCTCTCCCCTCCCCCTCCCCCCGGTTCGGTGGCGGCGGCTCCTCCCACTAGGGGGGGTGGTGCAGCGGCGGTGGCATCTGCGGCCATGGCGGCGACTACTGCTAACCCCGGTGAGGAGACGGAGTACTGGGGTGCCTCTAGAAGAGGAGGGGCCGAAGGGGTTGGCAGCCGGGGGGACCCAGGACTGAGGGGCCGTAGTTGGGGCCGAGGGCGCTGGGGTGCGCGGGGGTGGCTGGGGGACGGGGGGAACGGTGGGGAAGGAGAGTGACATGGGGGAGGGGCCCGACCCTGGGGAACTGGGGAGACCCGAGGTGAAGGGAGGGAGGGAGCAGGCGGGTGGGATTTGGGGATTCCTTGCCCAGAGTTCTGTTGGAGCGGCTATCCGCGCGGGGCTAGGCTGTCTCCGGTCTTGTGGCGGCGTTCTGGTGTGCGATGTGGTCCTGTTTCAACCCTCTGCCCACTGTGGACCTGCTTGATGCCCAGTAACTGTGGGCAGAGGGGCTTGTTTTACTTCAAAAGTAGTTTGGACTCCTAAGCACTGGACCACTTTGCTGTTTAGCTTAGATGTTACTTCCAGACGTTTGGATTTTAAATTTTAAAAATCTTTGATTTTACACTGGGTTTCTCTTAAAAAAAAAAAAAAAAGCTGTACCTTCTCCCCCCCGCCCCCGAGCTGCCTTTGAAACTTGTGTTTATGAATTAAGAGGTGCCTTTAGTGTCTTTAAGCTGCAGACATTTGTGTAATGTTTGATTTTCAGGATGGATCTTGCCGACAGCATGCATCCAGGACTTCAGGTTTAAATCTTATTAGATGTAGGTCGAGACAGTTCCCGTTCTTTGAGTAAAGTTCAGTTCCATGCTGTTTCTCAGTGAACATCTCTTCTAAAGGGGGAGCTTGAACATTTCAAAAAAAATCTAATCAGTAATGTCTAAGAGATGGAGTGGGGTGTAGTGCAGCAGGTCTAGACAGTTCGGGTCTTCAAATTCCTAGTCTTCCTTCCACTATTACACAGTTATTTCTCCCTAGGAAGTATTTAATTTTAGGAGTCCTAGTTTACCTTGCTGACCTTGGTCATTTCCCAGAAATACCTATCTTTGATAGCATTAAAAAAGAATTGAAAGGTAAGGGTGAATAACTTGAAAATACAGGAATGGGAGGGATTCACTACTGTTCCCTTGTTGAAATTTAGATTGGATTTTTTTCGTATCTCTGAAAGGCACTATTATTTTGCAATACCCAGATTTTGGCTGTTACAGTTGAATCACTGTGAAATTTACTGTCTTGCCTACCAGGTTTCTGGGAACAGAGCTATTTAAAGAAGTTAATTTGTCATATGTCAATATAATATTTTAAAATCTCTTTTAATGTTTTTAGAGGAAAAGGAGATAAAATTAATGGCTAAAATTCCATTGCAGGAAGTGCTGAGTGATGGAATAAAATTGGAAAGTTGCTATTATTATGGCAAACCTGACCTTGGAGTAAAATAGCCTATCTGTTAACTAGGGAGTAAATAAACAAGATTTAAAAACTGATAACACATTGCAAAATACTTCTATAACCTTAGTCAAGTTGCTAAGCATTTCTCTTATTAAGAGGTGGCCTGAGTAAACAAGTGCAGTGCGTATGTCAGAACCTTTTTCCAGCAATGTGGGTGGGGTTGCTTTATTTTGTTTTTTAAACAACAGTAACCAGAATGACAATCTCTTGACCACATTTTCATTCAGTATCAGTTTAAATCTGTAAGCAGAAAATAGCATTTATTTGTGCAGAATCCTTGCTAACGATGAAACTGTTATTTTGTTTATTGCCCTTTGGCAGCCTGCTTCCGCAATTTTTAGATTTCTTCTTTGATGTTGAAGAATTCTCCCATTTATTCCAAATTATTGATATCAAGGCCAACACATAATTAAATTAGTATATGCATTTTCTTCCTTCATTTCTCCTTTTGGCCCTTTATATCAAAAGGAAGAGTCCATAGCTGCAGTGTGGACTTTTGGTAACCTGTTGCATTTTGGGAAATGAAGACCATGAATGTAGGGACACAATGTGGAAATGTACTGTGCTAAGTGAAAAGAAAGTTGATGGTTTTCAGGTCAGCATTCTTTATTGCACAGTCAAAACTTTTTCCTTAGAGCCATTTTAGGGACTGGGGACATCATATCTATTTCTTTTTGAGTTTTTTCCTACTTTGTCTTTTTGCTAGTTGTTAAGTTTCCTTGTAGCTCTTGTTTGTTCTGACGTCACATATGTCTGCAAAGGATTTTGATAATAATTATTTAACTCATCTCAGCTTCATTTAAGTTAATCCTTAGCGTTAATAACAATACTTGATCATTTTAGTCATATTTATAGTATGATTTAGAGACTGTTGGTGGCCCTTCAGTGTCTTGCAGGGAACCTGGTTCCTTTGCATTTTTCAGTATGTCTTAACATGGTGCTGGATCAAAAGAAGAGTAAAATATGGTTTATACCCCAATCTCTAAGACTTACGTTGAAATAATAGTTCTAATGTGGTAGTGTCTTTTTTTCCACGTAATTGATAATTCTTCATATTCTATTATTTTCCATTACTTCTACTTACCGAAGTGGGTGGGTAGGTGGGCCATGAAGTCTTAGGCTATATCTTTCTTGTCTATGGAACATTAACAATTTTGAGGAACACTTTTTAAATTGTACGTGTAATTTGTCAATGCATTGGCTAAGGCACTGGTTGGGAACAGATTCTTATTTGATTTACAATTCAGTATTCAAACCAGCGACGTTAATGAGTTTGTAGGAGTGCAGGTTTTTCTCCCCTTGATTCTGGTGTTCTCTGGACCTCTTTTGTGCTGTTAGGTACCATTTATTGTGGATGGAGAATGGGTAGAAGGCAAAGGAAGGAACAGTTGTTTGGGTTTGTAAGGCTGACATTTAGGAAAACTTTTTCTTTTCACATATTTTTTACCTCCATAAATAATAGTTTTTAAAGCATCAATTTACAGGTTTCTTACCCAGTACCTTTACTTACTCTCTTAAGATACGGGAAAATAGGAGTTTATGCAATATAAAATTAAGATGCCAAGATACTTTTGAAATTATATTCTATTACAAAAACCTTTTTGAAAAGTGTTTAATTATATTTTACTAATTCAGCAATTGAAATACAATTAACATTTTTGAAAAAAACCTTAATCCATATACTTTGTATGCTGTTAGATTTGTGGCATCAACCTGCATCTTTTCTGTTTTCTTAGAAATTAAGACGTAGATACTTCGGCATTTTTGGAACTCCAGTTTTCTTGTTTTGAAATGGTGGTCTCTCACCTTAGTTTTTTGTGTTCCAGCCCTACTCCTCTACTCAACCGATCCACTAACAGATGAGAATAATATGTTGCTTTATGGATGTTTTGTGAAAGTCTTCTGTGGTTCTCTGCTATGGATGACTTTCTTCTAAGGCAGTAACAATAGAAATTTCCACAGTGCCAAGTGGTGGTTGATCTTCAAAACCTAAATTGCAACACTCAAGGAAACTAAAACCTTTTTCCTTTATTTTACTTAGGCCATGACATCTGGGGCATATTTAATTTCAAAACTAGTAAAATTTGAGTCCTTGATTGTGGAAACTGTCTTTGGAACCATCTTTTTTTCTCTTTCAGGCTATTTACAATATTTATTTTAAATGTTAATTCCCTAGCAGTATAGTCCTGTATTTGGGTGCAAGGGTGACATTTCTGTCAAAGCTATCTAGTGTCTCTGTGGTTGTATAGCTGATTTCATTTAGATGTAGCAATAAAATAATTCACTTAAAGTCCTGAAATGCAAGCCTGAGCTCAGTGGAGTCTTTTTGGCCCAGCATCCACAGCCAATTATAGGCCCTGCTTGTAGAGCCATCTGTTTTTAAGAATGCTGCCTAATGTGCCATGATGTCTTCAATAAGTAGACATTAATGAACGTTGGTTTTGAAATCAAGATAACCCCTGCCATTTTACATGGAAGGAAACCCAGAGAGAGGAATGGGCACATTTATTAAACGTTTGTTAAGTTCCTACTATATGCCAGGTTGCACTTTCCTGTTTTTTTTTTTTTTGCTATTCTTTGTTAGAAGCCATCTCCCAGTTTCCAGATAGATTCTCTAAATTTGCATCTCTTTTCATCATTTCTGCATTCTGTGTTTGCCCCTTCACATTTTAACTATAGCTGAGTAGACAAACTAAGTTTATAACTTTAACAACTTAATTAGAATTTAAGTTCCATGAGAGCAGGACGCTTTACCTTCCTTGTTCATCACAGCTCCTTATTGTTCACAGTGGTGCCTAGTAGGTAGGACTAAAGTTCAGTAAATGCTGAATAAAAGAATGTTGTAAGGCCTGGCATTGGAGGTTCATATCTTTATGCACTAACATGAAAATACCTTTGAAAGGATAACACTAATTAAGCCTGAATTAATTTATAATAGCTAACATTAATAATTATATGCCAGATATTGTTCTAAATATATTATCTCACTTAATCCTCATATGTATTATCTCATTTAATCTTTATAACAATCCTATGAGATGTGTTAATATCTTTGTTTTACAAATGAGACTAAGGCACAGGGTGAATAGTTTGTCTGAAGTCACATAGCTAGTAGGCAGTACAGACAATTTGATTGCTGGCAGTTTATCTGCACAGTCAATATTCTGTGTTTTAGGAGTATTTTTCTTTTTTTTAATTGAGTATAAGTTTTTTTTTTTTTTTGGTAAGTTTCAGGTGTACAACATAGTGATTCACAATTTTTAAAGTTTATATTCCACTTATACTTACTATAAAATATTGGCTATATTCCCTATGTTGTACTATAGATCCTTGTAGCTTATTTGTTTTATACAGAGTAGTTTGTGCCTCTTAATCCACTACCCCTGTCTTGCCCCTTTCTTCTTCCCTCTCCCTGCTGGTAACCACGAGTTTGTTCTATATCTGTGAGTCTGTTTCTTTTTTGTTACATTTACTAGTTTTATTTTTTAGATACCACATATAAGTGATATCATACAATATTTATCTTTCTGTCTGACTTATTTCACTTAGCATAATACCCTCCAAGTCCGTCCATGTTGTTGCAAATGGCAACATTTCATTTCTTTTTTATGGCTCAGTAGTATTCCATTATATATATATTTATTTATCCATTGATCTTTTGATGGACACTTAAGTTGCTTCCGTAACTTGGCAATTGTAAATAATGCTGCTATGAACAATGGGGTGCATGTATCTTTTCAAATTAGTGTTTTTGGGGTTTTTTTGGATAAACACCTGGGAGTGAAATTGCTGGGTCATATGGTAGTTCTGTTTCTATTTTTTTGAGAAACCTCCATACTGTTTTCCGTAGTAGCTACACCAGTTTACATTCCCATTAACAAGTGTATAAAGGTTCCCATTTCTCCACATCCTCACCAACATTTATTGTTTGTGGTCTTTACACAGTCAACATTTTTTAGTCTAAGTTATAAGACTTTCTCCGTTGTGACTTAAAGTCACTTCCTACAGAAATGTAGTACAGTGGATACTTTTTGAGAAGGAGGAGGGTAGGGCATTGTCTTTTTTTTTTTAGATGAAGAAGGTGAAATACTGTATCAGGCAGTGAGGATGGCACATTTGCTTAGATGGAGAGGTGAGTGCAAGGTGCTAAAAAGGGAGCTAGAAGAGTGCTGCAGTTCCTAAAACCTTTTCTATAACTTCTTATATTCTTTTCTCATAATTGTTTTTCAACTCTTTAAATAATTTTCAAGGTTCTTGCTGGACTCCTTCCCTCACTATTCATAGCTCATAATTGTGCCTTTCTGGTGAGCTGCTTGAATTTGTCTTCAGAGACACTATATTGCTTATTCTTTCTCACTGACTGCTTCTTCTTTGTCCCTTAAGCCTGCTCATTTTCTTTTTCTTATTCATTATGCTTCTCCCTTTCTAGTCACACTTCTAGGGCTGGGACTCTTAATTGATTCATTAATTAGTAAGCCAATCAACTTCTGTCATTTCTGTTTGCCTACCTACCTACCTCAATTAAACATTTATTTGGTAACTACTCTATCTCCTTCCCCTCATTTTATATATTGAAGACCCTTCTAAAATTTTCATTCTAGTCTTCTCACATAAGCTTCTTTCCTGTATTTTCGTCTACTTAAAAAAAAATCTCTATTTGAATAATCTTTAACATGTTATTTATGTATTATGTTCACCAGTATTTCCTTCAAATCTGCTGCCATTCTTCTGTATATTTTGTGACATCATAGTTTTTCCAGTTTCCCAGGCTAAGCAATTAGAAGTGCTTGGATTTTTTTTTTAATGTATTTATCTGATTTGTTATCACATCTTTTTTTTTAAATAAAAAATAAACATTTTTAAACATAAGAAGATATTAAAGCATATAAAACATTTTAACTATAAAATATATATTTAAAATAGATTTATTTACACATGTTAAAGGTTATTTTAATCAAAATTATCCATGCATATATTTAAAGACTTAGTTTTACATAATTTGTTACAAAACAGCAGTCTACCCGCTTCTCTCAGCTCCTTCTCCCCAGTATGTCCATTTTTATCTCTTTTAACCAACCTTTTAATTTTCGTTTAAATAAAATGTCCCAAAAGTAAAAGACACAAGTTTTCAAATTGAAGGGACCAGTCTAGTGAATGAAATCATGTCCACATCAAGGCACATTATCATGAAATTTCAGCATCAGATAAGCTCCAGAGAGAAAAAAAAATGGTCAGGTAAATTATTTTTAAGGAATCAAATTTATTTTGCTTCTCAGTAGTCACACTGGAAGATAGATGACAATGGAGCAATACCTTTGAAATTCTGAGAGAAAATAATCTCCCAACTTAAAATTCTATACCTAAGCAAACTGTCAGTAAAGTAGAAGAAGGATATTTTAATGCACCCAAGGTATCCTTTTTATTCTTTCTTAGGAACTTGCTAAAGGATGTACTTTACCAGTAGGAGGGAGTAAACCAAGAAAGAGGAAACATGGAACACAGGAAAGAGGCAGGCGAAAAGTGAATCATCCATTTTGCATACATATTGCTGTTAATTTCCCTGTTTTCAGTGTGGTACCGTCACTTTCAACTTTGCCTGGTGTTCCCCTGACCAGAGGATCTCTGGTTTACTCTCTCTAGAGAATAAATCAGCTTTTGACTGAGTGAAGTATGGGCAGTTTCCCTGTTAGAAGGAACAGCAAGAAGATCTGGTAATCCACCTACTGCTTAAAAAGATATTGAACAAATCCTTTTTATTTTTGTTTTCATTTGCCCTGCCCTCTACACCTCTCCACAGAGGTACCTGGGGTCACCAGTTTCTGAGCCTGGGGCATTTGATGTGTAAATAGGGTTAATTTTCTGCTTTTTCCCTTGCTGGCTTAGAATTCAGTTCTTAGGGTCTTTCAAGGCAATGGTCCCAGTTGCCAAAAATTTTCTTTTTTTCTTCCTCCCATTTTTTCCATTCAGGTGATTTTATATCTTGTATAAAATCGTTTTTCTCCTTTATATTATCTGGGGGCAGGGAGGGCAGAAGAGTAAAAAAGTAGATGTATATACATTTAGCATACTATCCTTATTCAGAAGTTGCATAGTTTAGAATTTCAGAGGTTTCTTTATCTTTTCATCCTGTTTTCATACTAATTCAGGCCTTTATTTCCTCATTTTTGATTAGTCTAATTTGTTTCCCTGCTTCTATTCAATTTTAAATCTGTCAGATTAATCTTTTAGTTTACATTTTCTTCTTGTCACTCTGACTTAAAGGTATGTTTTGACTTTCAGTTGCTGATTGAATCAGAATTAAGGTTTCATCTTGGCATTTAAAGCCTTCTTTCAATTGGATAGCACTTGACGCCTTGTATTTTCTCCTGAATGCAGACTCTGCTCTTTGTAGGCCTGTTTCCCTACAGCCCTCACAGCTATTTTCTTATCTCCCTTTAGGATTTGCTCATGTTCTTTTATCCATGTGCAATGCCTTTTTCCTCTCCTTTACTTTTTCTGAGGCCCAGCTTGACCTGCCTTTTTGAAACTTCCTAGCTGGCTGGCTGCCTGCTTTATTTCCTTTAGTTTTTCCTTCCTGTTGAGTACCTTCTGTGTGCTGCGGACTGCTAGGGACCTTAATTTAAACCATCTCAGAATTATCTTTTCTTTCTCTAAATTCATCTAATTTTTAGATCTCATGTAAACCTATTACTGAAAGTATGGAATTTATTTTTTATGGGAAAATTTTGCTTTTTCTTAGGAAAGTTACATATACTATTTAAAATTTATATAGGGTAAACAAGAAAAGGTTAATGATTATAACATATGAAATATACTCAGTCTTATTAGTAATAGAGAAATCTACCTTAAACCAACAGTAATAATCATTTTATACCTAGAAAATTAGTAAAAATTTGAAGGATTGCCAGGATCCAGTGCTGTTGAAGTTATGGATAATTTGATACCATTGGTGAGGCCTTTTATTTGTATGACCTTCTTGGAGGGTAATGGGCAGTTTTAAATATGCTCCTTTAAATACAGCTAGTCATTTTCAGAAATTTTTTGGCTTTGTGGAAATACTGGCATCTGTGCTCAGAGATATACAAAGATATTCATTGAAACCTTATTTATGATAGTGATAGTTTGGATGTCAAAAATATATACATTTGTGCTATGAAGTACTGTATATTTAAAAAATGAGCTAACTCTGTATTTATTGACATGACACACTTTCTAATATATAGTTACATGGAAAAAAAGTTTCAGAATAAATATAACATGTTCCCTCCCCTTTGCTATGCAAAAATTACTAAAACCTTGTAATACATGGTGTGTAGAAAAAGGACTGGAAGGGTTCATATCAATATTAACATCAGTTTCCTGTGGAGGAGAGAATTGGGGTATATGTGTGGAGGATTTTATCTTTGTTTGCTTTTGTGTTGTTGAATATTTTTAGAGTCTTCTACATTTGATTTTCTGTATATCCATATTTTAATATATTACTTTTATAATGAAAAAGTTAGTAAAGACAAGATCAGTTACATATTAGTGTTTGATGTATTTTTACAAAGCTGCTGTTAAAGGGGTACTTACAGTGTGTCAGGTGCTGTGCGAAGCACTAATTTAATCTTCCCCAAAGGTAGGCCCTGTTTTTAGCTACATTTTATAGACTAACTCAGAGATTAAATAATTTGCCCAAGGTCGTACACATGGTAAATGGTAACCCTAGGATTGGAATCTAGATTTATCTAACTTTAGAGATTAAGCTGTGTTCTCTCAGGTTTTCAGTGCATGCCACACACATAAGCACACACACACAAATTTTCTTTTTAAAAAATTGGGATCATACATCTTCTGACTGTAAAAGTAATACACGTTTAATATAAAAGACAAAACAATATGGGTATGTAGAAAATCAAATATAGAAGTCTCTAAATGCCATCCCAGAGATAACCACTGTTAATAGTTTATTGCATAACATCTGCTCACTCCACTCTAGCCATGATGTCATCCACACTATTTCTAGAACTTAACAGGCATGCTTTCACCTCCGGGTCTTTACACTCTGCCTGGAATGCATTTCCCCTAGATACCTGCATAGTTTATTCCCTTACCTCCCTCTGACCATTCCTTGAATATTACCTTTTCAGTGAGGCCTTCCTTTATTATCTAAAATTGCTTGAACCTTTATATACGTCTCAGGTGGCTTCCCCTCATTTATTTTTCTCCACATTTATCACTATATAACATACTGTTAGCTCAAACCATATAAAATTTATGTTTATCCATTTTTTTACCTATAAAATCTCAGTTTAATATTGTCAACTCAATTTATATTTTAATTGTTTCTCAATTTTCTCTTTCTGTCCCACTAACGTGAAATTGTTAAGGGTTAAGATTTTTGCCTCTTCTGTTTATCGCTTTATCTGTAGGATCTGCAACATGCAATAAGTGTCAGATGAATTCTTCCAGGCTTTTGTTATGCATATAGACTTTAAAAAGGATTATATTATTTATACTTTTCTGTACCTTATCTTTTCATAATCATAAATGGTGGATAACTTTCAATTTCAATGATATAGATCCACCAAAAATTTTTTTTGCATATTGAAATTTTTTTATTGTGGCACAATACACATAACATAAAATTTGCCTTTTTAACTATTATTTAGTGTTCAGTTCAGTGACATTAGTATAGTCACATTGTTGTACAGTGATCACCACCATCTACCTCCAGAACTTTTTTTATCTTGTATAACTGAAACTCTGCGTCTATTAAACATTTATTCCCCGTCCCCCAACTCCTCCAGCCCCTGGCCACCACCATTCTACACTCTTAATGAATCTGCCTATTCTAGGTACCCCGTATAAGTGGAATCATGTAGTATTTGTCTTTTTGTCACTGGCTTATTTAACTTAGCATAATATTTTCAAGATTCATCCATATCGTAGCATATTGCAGAATTTCCTTCTTTTTTAAGGCTGAGTAGCATTCCATTGGATGTATATGCTACATTTAAAAAAATCCATTATCTAGGTGGACACTTGGGTTGCTTCTACCTCTCGGCTGTTGTGAATAATGCTGCTATGAACGTGGCATGTACAAGTGTCTCTTCAAGATCCTGCTTTCAATTCTTTTGAGTATATACCAAGAAGCAGAATTGCTGGACCATATAGTAGTTTGTTTTTAATTTTTTGAAGAATCTCCATCCTGTTTTCCATAGTTGCTGCACCAGTTTACATTCCTACCAGCAGTGTACAGGAGTTTCAGTTCTCTCCCATTCTTGCTAACCCCCCCTTTTTAAAAAATTTTTTATGGTAGCCATCCTGATGGGTGTGAAGTAATGTCTCATTGTAGTTTTTTTCTATTTTCTTTCATTGAAGTATAGTTGGTTTACAATGTTGTGTTAGTTTCTGGTCTATAACAAAGTGATTCAGTTATATATATGTATATTCTTTTTCATAATGGTTTATTATAGGATATTGAATATAGTTCCCAGTGCTAAACAGTAGGACCTTGTTTATCTATTTTATATACAGTAGTTTGTATCTGCTAATACCAAACTCTTGATTTAGCCCTCCCTACCCCTTTTCCCCTTTCATAACCATAAATTTATTTTCTGTTTGTGAGTCTGTTTCTGTTTTATAAATAAGTTCATTTGTATCATATTTTAGATTCCACATTTAAGTGATACCATATGATATTTGTCTTTTTCTGACTTACTTCACTTAGTATGATAATCTCTAGGTCCATCTATGTTGCTGCAAATGGCATTTTTATGGCTGAGTAATATTCCATTACACACACACATGCACACACACACACACATCTTCTTTTTCCATTCATCTGTCGACAGACATTTAGGTTGCTTCCATGTCTTGGCTATTGTAAATAGTGCTGCTATGAACAATGAGCTGTAGGTATCTTTTCAAATTAGAGTTTTCTCCAGATATATGCCCAGGAGTGGGATTGCTGGATCATATGGCAACTCTATTTTTAGTTTTTAAAGGAGCCTCCATACCGTTTTCCATAGTGGCTGCACCAAATTACATTCCCACCAACAGTGTAGGAGGGTTCCCTTTTCTCCACACCCTCTCCAGCATTTAATATTTGTAGACTTTTTAATAATGGCCATTCTGACCAGTGTGAAGTGATACCTCATTGTAGTTTTGTTTCGGATTTCTCTAATCATTAATGATGCTGAGCATCTTTTCATATGTTTGTAGGCCATTTGTATATTCAGGGAAATGTCTGTTCAAATCCTTTGTCCATGTTTTAATCAAGTTGTGTTTGTTGTTGTTGCTTTTGAGTTACAGGAGTTCTTTATGTATTCTGGATATTAATCTCATATCACATATATGATTCACAAATACTTTCTTCTGTTCTGTGGGCTGCCTTTTTACTCTGTTGATAGTGTTCTTTGGTACACAAATATTTAATTTTGATGAAGTCCAGTTTATCTTATTTCTTATCTTTTGTTGCTTATGCTTTTGCAGCATCCAAGAAATTGCCAAATCCAGTGTCATGGAGCTTTCCCCTTTGTCTTATAGTTTTATAGTTTTTGGTCTTACATTCAAGTCTTTGGTCCACTTTGAGTTAATTTTTGTGTGTGTGATAATGGAAGGAAGGATGCAGCTTCACTTTTTTTTGCATGTGGATATCCAGTTTTCCCAGCACCATTTGTTGAAAAGAATATCTTTACCACTTTGGAAAGGGTCTTGGCACCCTTGTTGAAAATTATTTAATCATGTATGTGAGGATGTATTTCTGTTCTCTCTACTCTATTCCTTTGGTCTATATGTCTGTCTTCATGCCAGTGTCACACTATCTTGATTACTGCAGTTTTGTGATGCATTATTATTTTAATGATGGCTGTTTGAGTACTTTCTTTATCCAGTATGAAAGCAGTTATAATGCTTGGGCTTGTAATAAAAGACATACATAAAAGAGGTTTTTTGTTTTGAGGTTAGGTTCAGTTTATTATAAATATAATTTGGAGGTAGATTTTAGGAATAATAAGTAAAATATTTAAAAAAATCCAAAGTGTTTCATATTTTAGACAAGGTAGCAATATGATGAATTATTGTTACCAACATTTCTTTTTGAACATTTTATTATCTATTCAACTTTTAATACTTCCTTTATCATTTCTCTTTTCCTCACTCATATGTTTTATATCATTTCTCCTATTTCAGGAAAGGAAGTCACTTAGAAGTAGGTTTTCTATAAATCAGGGAGATTATGTTGACTGATTAAAGTATTTACTATTTTACTGTAATTTCTGTCAAATTATGATTTTAATAGAAGGTACTTGTATTCAGTACACTAAGAATACTCCTTAACTCTGCTACTCTTACATCACACTAAGTTCCTCTTCCATTTAAAAGGAGTAAGTAAGTTAAATCCAGAGTATGTTAAAAGAATCATACATCATTATTGTATTAGTTCCCCAAGCATGCTGTGACAAATTACTACAAACTGGAGGGCTTAAAACAATAGAAATTTAATCTCTCCAACCAAATGACATTCTGGAAAAGGCAAAACTACAGAAACAATAAAAAGATCATAGTTTCCAGGGGTTTAGGGAGAGGGAGGGAGGGAGGAATGAATAGATGGAGCACAGGGAATTTTTAGGGCAATGAAATTATTCTGTATGATACTGTATTGGTGGCTACATGTCATTATGCATTTGTCAAAACCCATAGAATGTATAACATCAAGAATGAACCCTAATGTAAACTATGGACTTTGGTTGATAATAATGTGTCCATGTTGGTTCATCGATTGTACCAAATATGCCACACTGATGAGGGGTGTTGAGGGTAGGGGAGTATATGTGTGTGGGTGGGGAGGGCTATGTGCAAACTCTCTATATTTTCTGCTCAATTCTGTTGTGAACCTGAAACTGCTCTAAAAGAATAAAGTCTATTTTTTAAAAAGTTACATAGTTTTATATTTTACATATAAAGCCCATGATCCATTTTGATTAATTTTTATAAAATGGGTCAAGGTTTGTTGTTTTGTTGGTTTTTTTTTTTTTTCTTTTTTCTTTTTTCTTTTTGCTTCTGGCTGTCTAGTTGCTCTAGTACCATTTGTCGAAAAGGCTATCTTTCCTTCATTAAATTGTTTTTACACTTTTGTCAAATTCATTTGGGCATATTTATGTGAGTCTGTTTCTTGGTTCCATTGATCTATGTCTGTCCCTTTGCCAGGGCCACACAGTCTTAATTTCTGTAGCTATATTAGAAGTCTTGAAATCAGATTGATTCTCTTCTTCCACTTTTTCTTTGTTTTAGGTATTGTAGTTCCTTTACTTTTCCATATAAATTTTAGAATAGTCTTGTTTATACCTACAAAAACATCTTGGTAGAATTTTGATAGGTGTTGTGTTAAACCTGCATATCAGTTTGAAGAGAATTGACTTCTTGATGTTGAGTATCCCAGCCCATGAACATTGTATGTCTCTCTATTTATTTAGATCTTTGATTTCTTTCATCAACATTCTTTCAGCATGCAAGTCCTGTGCATGTTTATTTGATTTACACTAAGTATTTTTTCCTTTTAAAAATGATTATAAGTGGTTTTGTATCTTTAAGTTTTGGTGACTGTATTAATTGCTAGTATATAGAAATACAATTGATTTTTGTATATTTATCTTGTATCCTGCAACTTTGCTGAGTTCACTTTCTTATTCTAGGAGTGTTTTTTGGTTTGTTTTCATAGATTCCTTAGGATTTTCTACATAGACAATCATTTACTCTGCAAATGGGGACAATTTTATTTTTTCCTTTTTGATCTGTATGTCTTTTATTTCCCTTTTTGCATTGGCTAGAACTTCCTACACTATGTTTAAGTATGTGATGAAAGTGAAATTTTTTCCTAGTTCCCAAATCTTGGGTAAAAAGCACTGTCTTTCACTGGTAAGTATAATACTAGTGGTAGGTTTATTTTTTGGTGGATTCTTTTATCATGGTGAGGCTATTTCATTCTTTTCCTACCTTTCTATATTTTTATCAGGAATAGGTGTTGAATTCTAGCAAATACTTTTTAATGCGTAAGTTGATAAGATCATGTTATTTTCCTTCTTAGCCTATTAGTATTGTGAATAATGCTGATTGATTTTTAAGTATTGAACCAGTTTGCTTCCCTTGAATAAATCACACGTGATCATACTGTATGATTCTTTTGCATATTGCTAAATTCTACTTGCTACTATTTTGTTAAAGATTTTTGCAATTTTATTCATAAGGAATATTGAGCTTTCATTTTTTGTTTGTTTAGTTTTTGTACTGTCTTTGTATGGTTTTGGTATCAGGGTAATAGTAGCTTCATAAGATGAACTGGTAAGTGTTCCCTTCCTTTAGCTAGTTTCTGGAGGATATTGTGTATAATTGTTGTTAATTCTTTAAATGTTTGGTAAAATTTTCCAGTGAAATTATCTAGACCTAGAGGATTTTTTTTGAGACTTCTTAAATTATTAATTCAATTTCCTAATGGTTATGGGGCCATTCGTGTTACCTATTTTGTGTTTGGTCAGTTGTTTTAGTTTGTGTTTTTTAAGGAATTGGTCCATTCAACCTAAGTTGTCAAATTTATGTATATAAGTTATTCTTAGTATTCCCAGTTATTTCTGATTTCTTCTGGGTCTGTAATGATATCCTTGTTTTCATTCCTGATACTGGTAGTTTAGTGTCTTTTTGGTCTGTCTTGCTAGGGGTTTGTCAATTTTATTGATCTATTTAAGGAAGTAACTTATTTTTTATTTGTTTTTCTGTTGTTTAATTCATTACTTCATGTTTTCTATTATTTCATTCCTTTTGCTTGCTTTGGGTTTCTTTGTTTTTTTCCCTAGGTTCTTTTTTTTTAACTTTTCCTAGGTTCTTGAGGTGGAAGTTTAGATGATTTGTTTGACTTTTCCTCTCTTCTGATATAAGCATTTTAGTGCCATAAGATTTCCTCTGACTATATAGCTTTTGCTGTGTCCCATAAATTTTGCAGTATTGTAATTTCATTTTCATTTTAGTTCAGTGTATTTTTTTTAATGTCCACATACTTTATTAGTAGTGACACATTTGTTGCAGGACAGTTGTCCCTGCCTTATAATCACACACTTGTGTGCCAGACCCCAAGTCTGAAATCTTGAGGTCTAGAAACAAGTTTATACATTAGGTCTACACATGTTTCTGTCTTTAAATCACTTTTTTTTTGTTTTGTTTTTTTTTAAGATTTTTTAATTGAGTTATAGTCATTTTACAATGTTGTGTCAAATTCCAGTGTAGAGCACAGTTTTTCAGTTATACATGAACATACATATATTCATTGTCACATTTTTTTTTTCGCTGTGAGCTACCATAAGATCTTGTATATATTTCCCTGTGCTATACAGTATAATCTTGTTTATCTATTCTACATTTTGAAATCCCCGTCTGTCCCTTCCCACACCCCGCCCCCTTGGCAACCACAAGTTTGTATTCTATGTCTATGAGTCTGTTTCTGTTTTGTATTTATGGTTTTTTGTTTTTTAGATTCCACATATGAGTGATCTCGTATGGTATTTTTCTTTCTCTTTCTGGCTTTCTTCACTTAGAATGACATTCTCCAGGAACATCCATGTTGCTGCAAATGGCATTATGTTGTCAGTTTTTATGGCTGAATAGTATTCCAATAGTTCAGTGTATTTTTTATTCCCTTTGAGACTTCCTCTTTGACTCATTGATATTTAGAAGTGTGTTGTTCAGTGTCCAAGTGAATGGACATGTGAACATTTTTCTGTACCAATGCGTATTTGCACTTCTAATAGCTGTACAGTATTCCATTTTCAATATACTGTATACTATAACTTTCTCAACCAATTCCCTACCTTTGATATTAATATTGCTTCTGATTGTTTGCTATTATGTATAACCATAACACTATGTTTAAGAGAGAAGACTCTAAAGCTAACCTCCCAAGGTTCATATCATAGATCTTCCACTTACTAGCTTTAGAACCTTGGGTAAGGGATGAGGTCTATATGTCTGATTTTGTGTGTGTGTGTGTGTGTGTGTGTGTGTGTGTGTGTGTGTGTATATCCTTGATATATATTTAAATGACAAAAGCAACTTGCAGAGCAGGATTCCATTTTTATTAAGAAAATATGTGCCTATTTTTGATTAGAGAGATGTATATAATCTGAGGGAAAAACTAAAATAAGATGAGCTCATCTGTTACCAATGGCTACTTCTCAGGCATGAGACTGAATTGAAAGGAGAGGGGAAGGATAAAAAAAGGGGTAGGAAAGGAAGGCATAATGAGGGACTTAGAGTTTTATTCTGTATAATTTTTTTTGAGTATTGGAATTTAGGTGATTTTTTTATTTTGGGGTTTTACTGTATTTTCTAAATGAAATAAATGAAGAGCTAAGTTATTTGTTGCATGACTGAAATATGTAAACCAACTTGTGTGTGTATTTTTGATAAATGTTACGTCACTGTTACAGACTTTTTAAAGTGAAGTATGCAGAACATAATACTGCCTCTTCCAAACTGTACAAAGTTGAGGGAACTGAAGTGTAGGGAAATCTCTTTTTCAGTGTAAGAATTCAAGAAAATAATCTGGATATGAACATTTGGGTTTTCTAGCAAACAATTGAGATTTTATCCCTATCTTGAGCTTTTCTTCTAGCCAGTTTGATGGTGGTGATGATGATAGCAAGGACAGTCTTTTTTAAATGTTTATTTCTATTTTTCCCTGACAGAAATAACATCGGATGTACCATCACTGGGTCCAGCCATTGCCTCTGGAAATCCTGGGTCCGGGATTCAAGGTGGAGGAGCCATTGTCCAGCGGGCTATTAAGCGGAGACCAGGGTGAGTTTGGGTGTAGTATGTCATGAATGTCTCTCCTCGAAACCAGCCTGATTTTGTTAGTTGCTGAACCCTCTTGGCTATTCCTAACCCTCTCACTTCTTTTGATTACTTACTGCACTGCTATCAGATAATGTTCTTTAGTCCTTGGAGTTTTCTTTGTATAGAATTGATATTGATGTTTTTGTCTAAGTTTCTTGTAAGCAATTTTTTTTTAAATCATAAATCTCTGCAAGGTAAAGGACTACGGCTAAGCTCAGATTTCACTGTTGCTGCGAGAATTTCATTGCTTTCATTAAGCTTTGCACCTGCATTCTCAAAATCTTTTTGATAGGCTTAAAAAAATTTTTTTTAATTTAAAGATCTTTAGGCCATATAATTTTAAGTCATATAATCACCTGTAATTCTTCGGTAGGCTTTTTTACTTTTCTGATTTTAGAGAATGCTGGATTCTAGAATATTTCTTCTTTAAGTTACTGACACATTGCTTCATTTGGAATCTATAGAGTCCATTCCGTTCCAAAGTTATTTATTAAACACCTAATTAGTGTGAGGCATTGTGCTGATTGCTACTAGGATGCAAAGATAAATAAGGCACAGTTCTTGTCTCTAACTTGCTTATGCTCTGAAAGGGCTAATCATTATACACATAAATATAATTCAAGTTAGACTATGCAGGGGGAAGGGTAAAGCTCAAGTGGCTGAGCTCATGCTCAGCACCCAAGAGGTCCTGGGCTCAATCCCCAGTGCCTCCTCCAAGCAGAAATCAATGAAGAAACCTAATTACCTCCCCCTCATAAAACAAACAATACAAGCCACAATAGAATATGCCAGGTTTGCTACAAAAGGAACAGATACAGTGCTGTGTGTTCAGTATATGGAAAACACTGTTGGTTGGTAGAGCTTGGGAAAGGCTTCAGAAAAGAGGTTGCTTTAGAAAGGCCTGACGAATGGATAATGTTTTACCCACTTTTTGGTATTAAAATTTCCTCTTTTCTTTCTTTTATTTTTAATAATTATGTAGCTAATGTTATAGCTAGTCTTTAAGTTTCCTCCTACTGATGGTAATGAAAGAGTGATCCTTGGGTTAAGGTGGTAATTGAGTAACATTTTGAGACTTGCTATGTCTCCAAGAGCTTTATACATTTTAACTCAGTTACTGAGGCATAGAGTGAATAAGTAACTTGCCCAAGGTTCTAAAGCTAGTAAGTGGAAGATCTGTGATATGAACCTTGGCAGGTTAGCTTTAGAGTCTACTTTCTTAAACACAGTGTTACCATGATACATAATAACAAATAACTAGAAACAATATTAATATCAAAATTAAGGAATTGGTTGAGAAAGTTATAGTAAATATTATATTGAAAATGGAATACTGTACAGCTATTAGAAATGCAAATATGTATTGGTACAGAAAAATGTTCACAATATATTGAGAGGAGGTTACAGTGTATGTAATATACCAACTCTCAGAAAAAAATATATATAATGTGTGCATAGCAGAAAAAATGAAAGGATACTTATCAGATGTTTGGGTGATGGGCTTATGGGAGACTTATTTTTTCTTTTGTTTTTAATTATATTCATGTTTTCTGAAGCGAATACGTATTATTGGTAATCATGAAAATATAGAGATAATACACATTTTTAAAAAGAAATATTGGAATATATAAAAAGTTAGGAAGAAGAATAAAACTAACAATAACACTACTACCCAAAGTCATTTCTCATTAGTTTTTTAGTGTAATTTCTTCATTCTTTATTCTCTATGTAGATTTTTTAAGTAATTATAATCATATAATTATATAGTTTTATGTAGCCTGGCCTTTTCACCTAACTGTATAAAATAACCTTCTTTGACATATTGCATATTCTATAGAAACATGACTTTAAACAGTTACATAGAGAGATGCACTTAATTGCTATTTAGGGACATTTAACTGTTTTGAATATTTTGCTATTATGTATACTGCTCAATGAATATTTTTGTACATAAATTATTTTTCTATTTCAAGTTATTTCTTCAGGATAGATTCTTAGAAATGTCATTATTTGGTAAATGGTAGATTTTGACAGGTAATCCGGGGCTACAGAGAGGAAGAGGATTATGCTACGTAGTCCATAGAGAACCCATGTAGAGGCGCATAATAGCAGGTTATCTCACTAGTAGAGATGCCAAGATCACTGGGTTAAGGTAGTAACATGAGTAATGTTTTAGTTTAATAGAGTTTAGGGATTAATAGGAGATTGCCCTATTTTGTTACCTATAATTTTACCTAATCCCTTGAAATGAAAGTCACCTCTGCTTTCACTAAACGTTTAAAGCTTACTGATTGTGCTCCGCATAAGGCACTTTCCCATTCTCACTTGTTGTATATTTGTATTTGTCTAGGCAAAGAATCCCTTGAGTGCAAGTCTCTTGTTTTCACCTCATCTAGCATAGTATCTGGAATATAGCATATATTACATGTTCATTAGATGAATGAGGAAAGAAAGATTATTGAACAACCTTTGGAGGTCTTAAAATCACTCATTTATAGAATATCACTGTTTTGAAAGATGGCCAAATAGAAAAATGGGCCTTAATTATTCATATTAATTTTTCCTTGTCCTTTTTGAGTGAGTTCCTGCCCCTTTTGTAGAGGTTGTACTCTGATGTAAAGCTTTGGCAAAGATTGCTACCCTCTGAAAAAGAAAGTTATCAGTAGGCCCCCTGTTTTGATTGCCCAGTTACTTTGTGCAGTTTGGTACAACAGGGAAGAGGTAATACAGCTTTGCATATGACCACTTCCTCTTTTCCTTCTTCCATTTAGGTCGGTGTTCAGATAGCTTGTGGGTTTAGAATTTTAATTGTTTTAATGTTCTGCATTATCAGTAGGCTTATAATATTTATTGTTGGCTTTCCCCAGATTGGATTTTGATGATGATGGAGAAGGGAACAGTAAATTTTTGAGGTAAGATCTTGAAAAACTTTCTCTAGATTTCTGACATTGAAAATTAGTTCATTATCTTTATATTTCTGACTCATAATATTTTTGTCTTTAGGCCTAAGGAGAGTGTGTCATCCTAAAACTAAAGTTTCCCATCATATTATACTCCATAAAATTTTCAAGCATTTTGGTAATAGCTCCAGAGGGAGGGGCTCAGTGAAGAGAGGCAGAGAATTTACAAGATCCTCTGTATCAGTTATCTGTTGTTGTGTGGCTTAAAAAGAACAACGATTCATTATTTCTCACAATTCCGTGGATTGGCTGAGTGGTTATTCTGCTCATCTTGTCTAGACTTACTCTTAACACTATATTCAACTGCCTGGTCAGCTGGGAACTGGACTCAGCTGGTATGGCTGGGTATGTCTTTCTTTGTGGTCTTTTATCCTTAAGGAAGCCAGACTGAGTTTCTTTACATGGTGGTGGCTACAGTCCAAAGGGCAAGTTCCAGTCTAAGTGCTTATCAAGCCTCTGATTTGTATTGGTGTTTGTTGTTGTCCCATTGGCTAAGCAAGTCATAGGTCCAAATGTGACTCAGTGTGGGAGGAGGCTGTACCAGGTAGTGAATACTGCGAGGGGTCGTTAATGTACCAATTTTTCATGCCCTCTAATACCCACTGACTTGTCCTACAGAGCAGGGATTAGAATTTATATCCTTGAGTAATGAATATTCTGGAGCACTGAAAATGGACTTTTCAACATATTGATGAAGGAGTTCTTTCAGAGAAGGGAAGTTTTTATTCTTGCTTAAGGCCAGTTACTTGGCTTTGTTTTTAAAAGGAAAGCAATAAGAGGCAAAGAATGGAAGATAACCTTGACTGCAACATGTCTTTCTTTTTTTCAAAGTTGAAAATACTACCTAGGTAGTCTCTCCATTGCAGGGTAGCAGATAATTGAGAAATAAATAAATGAGTCCTATTTTAAAAGATTTTTTATTGAAGTATAGTTGATTTAGAAAGTTGTGTTAGTTTTTGGTGTACAACAGAGTGATTCAATTCAGTTGTACATATATATATTCTTTTTCATATTTTTTCCATTATGGTTTATTATAGGAAATTGAATATAGTTCCTTGTGCTGTACAGTAGGACCTTGGTGTTTTTCTATTTTGTATATAGTAGTTTGTATCTGCTAAGCCCAAACTCCTAATTTATCCCTCCCCACCCCCTTTTCCCTTTGGTAACCATAAGTTTGTTTTCTGTGTCTGTGAGTCTGCTTCTGTTTTGTAATAAGTTCATTTGTGTCTTTTTTTTTAGATTCCACGTACAAGTGATACCATATGATATTTGTCTTTCTCTTTCTGACTTATTTCACTTAGTATGATAATCTCTAGGTCAAGAAGCCATATTTAAAAATTACTTTAGTATGTGATTGCCCAGATTTCATTATTTATTTTATTAACCAAGTTCTTGAAAGTGATATAAACATTTTATTGCAAAATTTTTAAACAGTGCAAAGTTAATGTAGTGAAAGTACATCTTCCTTTCATTTCAGACCTTCAAAACTCTTTCCCTTAGACAACTATAGTTTCCAGTTTATTAAGTATCCTTTGAGAGGTATTCAGGGCACGTGTAAGTGTATTCAGTACGTGTATGTGTGCACGTACACACACTCACAATCTCCTCAGTGTTTGTTTTTCCACAGAGGATGCCCATATTGTAAAGTGCCTGCCATTGTTTAGTTTTATAATGCTTATTAGTTGTCAGTGACATCTATTATTTAAACTTAAAGCTTGTGTTTCTGGCTACTGGCTAGTTGCCAAATACTGCCAGCTACCCTTGAACACAACAACCGTGACTTGGCCACCATAAAGAAATAGTTGCAAAATTTTGGAGAAAACAATCTCCAAGAGAGCTCTTGAGACTTAATGAGTGTCAACAAATGTGAAGAGGGGAAGAGATTTCAATTTCTGTGCAAGAATAGACTTTTTCACCAACTTCTATTGAGGATTCCTCCAATTGGAAACCCAGTAAATACTATTAGTGGAACTATGTTGTGTATATGAATAGGATAGAGATAAACTAGTCTTATTTATTCCTGTTAATTAGCTCTAGCCCTAGAGTCATTGCATCCATTTCCACAAAAGTTAGTAGTCATAAACTGTATGCAAATCCAAAAAGATTCATTTGTCTTTTCCCCAAACGTAAAAAAAAAAGGTTGTCATAATTCATCTTACCAAGTATGTCATTATGTCTGAGGGAGTAGTCACCAAATTTCTTAATTTGCCCATCAGTACATTTTTTTTTAAATTGGAATTTTCCACTTTGGTCAATGAGTGAAAGTCTTACTTGCATTGTATCTCTAAATCAATATTAAATCTCCTTGGTGGATGCTATTTTTGAAAGTTGTACTTTATGACCTCTTTTTATCACTTTGTTCAAGTGTCATTTTGTTATATTTTTCAGACAACATCTATAAAATAATTTTTAACAATATGAAGGCTTTGAAATTCTAGGTACAATATCCGGGTTACTGGTATCTAGAATAATACTTCTCAAACAAAAGCATATACAGATCTACTAGGAACTCTTGATAAGATGCAGATAATCATTAGGTCTGGAACAGTGCCCAAGATTCTGCATTCTAATAGATTCCTAGGTGCTGCTACTGCTTCTAGTCCACTGACTACACTTTGTAGCAAGCATCTAGAAGATTCATTCTTGAGATTCAAAGTTAATATGTAAATTATAGGTGTCTTTTTTTTAGCTTAGGTCACTTTTTTCATAAAGAGTATAGCATCTAATTTATAGTGTATTTTGTGTCTTAGAAATAAACCGTTTGTCCTTGAGCTGCAATTCCACCACGTTTGCCCATCATTCTACTTCTGCTCTCTAGTTATTCTCAAAAACTTTGGAAGTTCTTGGGATCAAAGTAGTTGAGAGTTTATAGGCTATAAAGGAGCCAGTAAATTCTGGCTCTAACTTAATAACTTGTTTAACTGTAAATTTTGTGAGCCTTACCTATCTCCCAAAAGCACTTTCTGCCCAAAGTTGATAGATCTTTGTTATATCCTATGGCGGTGAGAAGAGGAAAATTTAGATCATTCAGAGAATAGTGTTTTTAGAGTTAGGTTTTCCTCTTTCATCACGTCCTTCTTTGCAGTTTCTGTAGTAGCAAACAGGATTTATTGGCTTATTAAGTAGAAGTCATTGAGATGAATGGATTGTTTCCTTAATCAAAACAATAAAGTGCATTGTTTAAATCATAAGTGGGGGGGTAATAGCTCAGTGGTATAGTGCACGCTTAGCATGCAGAAGTCCTGGGTTTTATCCACAGTACCTCCATTAAAGAAAAATCCTAATTTAAGACTATGTCCTAGAAACTTTTGCACCTCGTAGGAAACAGTGAAAAGGTAACCCATGGAATGAAAAAAAAATTGCTAATCATGTATCTGATAAGGGGTTAATATCAATAGTACATAAAGAACTTTAACAACCTGATTAAAAATGGGCAAAGGACTTAAATAGGCATTTCTCCAAAGAAGATATACAGATGGCCAAAAGCATATGAGAAGATACTTAACATCACTAATCATTAGAGAAATGCAAATCAAAACTACAATGAATAGGCAATATATTAGGATGGCTGCCATCAGAAAACCCAGAAGATAACAAGTGTTGGTGAGGATTGGTTGGTGGGAATGTAAAGTGGTGTGGCCACTTTGGAAAACAGTATGGAGGTTCCTCACAGCATTAAAAACAGAATTGTCATATTATCCTGCAGTGCCACTTCTGCTTATATATCCAAAAGATTTGAAAGCAGGATCTTGGAGAAATATTTGCACTCATATTCACTGCCCCATTTTTCACAGTAGCCAAGAGGTCGTGGAAGCACCCCAGATATCCATTGACAGATGAATAGATAAGGGAAATGCAGTATATACATCCAATGGCATATTATTCTGCCTTTAAAAAGAAGGTAATACTGTCACATGCTACAACATGATGAACCTTGAGGACATTATACTAAATGAAATAAACCAGTCACAAGAAGACAAATACTGTATGATTTCACTTTTATGAGGAATCTAAAGTAGTCAAAATCAGAGAGATAGAAAGTAGAACAGCGGTTGTCAGGAGCTGGGTGGCGGGAGGGGGGCAGGGGGATGGGAAGGTGGTGTTCAGTGGCTAGGGTTTCAGTTTTGCAAGGTGAAAAGTTCTGGAGATCTTTTGTACAACAGTGTGAATATAGTTGGCACTACTGAACTGTACCCTTTGAAATGGTTTAGATGGTAAATTTTATGTGACATGTTTTTTGCCATAATTGAGTAAAAGCAAAGCCCAAACTATCCCTAACCTCAGAGTAATGTTGACAGGGCTGACTAGCTGTGCCCACGTGAGATCATCTTTTTTTTTTTTTTTGGAATGTCTGATAAGTAATGGTGAAAGAGACATTAGAAACCTGACAAATAATAGTCATGGATTTTTAAGTTCTATGGGATATTGTTATCATGTTTGTTGCTTTGTGATAGCTCTCCATTGCTTTTTTTCTGTTGAATATTTTTACCCCTTTCTAGTTTTCCTTTCAGAGTGAAATAGATACAGCAAGTGTAATGCTTTGGACTAATCCTTTTTTTCTCCTTTAGGTGTGATGATGATCAGATGTCTAATGATAAGGAGCGATTTGCCAGGTAATGTAAGAGAGCATCCTGTTCCACGTTGTGGCACCAGGCAATTCAAGAACACTGAGTTTTAATTTTATCTCAGTGAGAGTTAATTTCTCTATCCAATCTCATTCTATTCTGAAAGCTGGCAAAACTTGGTATTACAATTATTGTTTATGTTTGGGTAACATGGCTTCAAACTAATGATATATTTTACATAGGGTTTTTTATGTACGTGATAGGTATCTGTACAGTGTGCATGCTGGGTATCCACAGGAACACAGACAATATGAATTTCTTGGTTACATTTATTATTAAATGGGTCTACAGAATCTATATAGGCAGTAGTTTTAGTCTTTTAAAAATGACAGGAAAGAAACAATTTATGTGAAGACTGGAGTTTTTATTGAAATAATTTTGTTTAAATTATCATTATTTCAAGATGATGAAAAGTGCTTTTCATTAAACAACTCCTCAGCTCAAATTTTGGTTTTATTTTTTAGAAAGTTTATTCTGTATGTTATTTACTAAGCAGTAAATTATTTTTTAAAAATTGAGTTTGCAGCCCCCTCAGAAAAATGAATACTCCAAAATCCAGTGCTTGACTGAACACTTACTATTTATTCTTTGCTGATGCTGCTGGGTGAGGGCCCATACTTTAAGAGCCATTGATGTCGGGGTCTAAGAAACATCAGAGTAATTTAAAGCTACTCTGAAGCAGCAAGATGCCATCATAAGCTTTGAATAAGATGATAATATATAAAATGCATGTGGGATTTTTCTCTAGTAGCATTATATAGGATTGATTAAACTGAAGCACTGTAGTCAGAGAGGTGGATAGGGGGCTGTTAAAACAATCAGACAGCTGTAAAATCATAAGGGCCTGGGCTAGAGTGTTGGCTGTAGGACAGGAGTGACTTTAAGAGGTTTTTGAAGAATTTGTTTATCAAAGTAGATACTTGTAAACACTTTAGGATGTGAACCATCTCTAAAGTAATAAATTAATAATAGATATTTAGGGAATAGTTTTTCTAAAGCTGCATTAAAAAGTGAAGCCATCAAATAGTAGTGATGAGACAGGTTCACAGTCTCTTGACCAAAATTCCAAAAAGCTATGAAAACGGGACCTGAACTGTTTTAGTTTTCATTTGTCCTGCTTAAGGAATTAGGGAGCAGTAATAGGAATTTTAGATATTTAACTTTTATTTTTTCAAACAGCAGAACTCATTCCTTTAAGATATGATTTGTTAAGCTAGTTTACCTCACATAGCCTCCTTCAGAATTCTCTAGAAGTTCTTCAAAAGCTGAAATGAATTTTCCTACCTTTTTGAAAAAATGATTTGTAGTTTGTTAAGGAACGATAATAACCCGAATGAACATGAAACTACACTTAATATCACTCCATTTTCTTTTCCTTGTCAGTATATATAAGTCTTCGTATGGTTCTCATCGTTACTATGTTAATTTTTGTCTTTTTTTCTTTTAGATGACCTTTTATAGAAACTTTTCCATATTGATAAAAGTCATTGTACTTGTCACCTTAAACAGCTGAATAGTCTTTCAGCCTATTAATGTGTCATACTTTACTTAGAGATTTTATTCTTAGTCTAGTTATGCTCAATCTCTTTATATATACTTAAGATGGAATTGATTACTGATAAACTGACCTGTCAACACCTTGATGTTTCTTCAGCTGCCACCAACCGTTATAGTATTTCAGTTATCTGGAAGAATTTAGTGGTAATCTTTTGCAGCCGCCTCCAGGGAAGGGGGAGTTGATACTGGGATCCAGCAATGTTGTAGCTTTATTACAGAGAAATTTATTACAGAGAAATGGGAAAGTGACTGAATAGAAATTCACTACTTCAGGACCAAATCAGTGATAGGGATATACCAGAAACCTAGCTCTTAGTTTTATTTATATAATTTCTCTAGTGGGGGAGAAAAACATAAAAAAATTTTTAAACATAAAATAATTTCTCCAGTGAAACCTGATCGGTTATTTTGTCTGTGAGTGCACATGTGATTGTATTTGTGATCAGTTGTTTGACATTCTTATCATGATTTACTGTTTGATTTTTTTCACTATAGAATAGCATATGTGGATATCATTTTCTTTCCAGTTTGGGAGCAGTGTGTGAGAATGGTATTCCCTTGTTTGGTTCTTGTTCAAACTGTATATACTTTGTCTCTAGAGAGTATGATTGTCAGAATGCTTTTCAGATTATGCTAATTTATAATGAATATTGGCCTTGCTTTTTTGTTGACCTTTGTCCTGTAAGTTACTTTTTCTTTATCCTAATAGATGGCTTTGTAGAGTTACAGGCAAGGTTTTTGTTCATACTTCCATTTTCCCCTCTCCTCTGCATCTGTTTTTTTCTTTTCTTTTTTCTTTTCTTTCCCTTACCTTTCTCCCTTCTTACCCTCTTTCCCTCCCTCCCTTTCCTCCTTCCTTCTCTCTTACTTTCTATTTTTAATTTTAGCTTAGTTCATTAATTCTGTTTTTAGGTCGGATGATGAGCAGAGCTCTGCGGATAAGGAGAGACTTGCCAGGTAGGAGAACAGTACCTTTTAGCATGATGAAGCCGGTGATGCTCTTTTTTTCTATCCTTTTTCTTATTCTGCTCTTTTCTTCCCCTTTCTTTTTGTGTTTTTCCTTATCTGTGTCAAGAGAGGACAAGATTTTTTAGACGTTTGTGTGTAGCAGGTACTTTGGCTTCCCCCATCAGAAAGTAGGTGAGTTGAGGGAACTTTACTTAGGAATGTAAGAAATTGCTATTAGTTTTATCATATTTATCTTTTCATATTTATCTTAGCACTAGGTTTCACAGAATAAAAAGCTTTTAGAAACAGTACAGCTGTGCCAGTTGGGGCTTTGGCAGGGAATACTCTTTTATCAGAGAACTAATAAATATATCTGTGTTTGCAGTTAACTCCTGGTCTTTAGCCCTTAGCACTTACTCCACACCTCTCCAGAAGGCTTACCCTCATTTTCCTTCGTAGACTCACAGCCTGGATAACTTTGTCACGGCAGGACCGCTGTCGATTTGGTGACTGAAACTTTGTAGTTTCCCAGAAGAGTTTTTAGCAGCCTTGATGTGGCTAGTTAAAAGATAAGCCTTCTAGTTTTCAGTGTCAGAAACCTGACAGATACTAGGAAAATGGGTGCTTTAAGTTTGAGAGTTGAATTTTATGTTTCTCAGGCAAAGTAACTAAATATAGACTCCTGTTCTGAGGCCTTTTTGCTATTTGGAAAGGAACATTTATGGAGTTCTGTTTGGAGACCATTGTTGATAATGTAAAAGTACTGCAAAAGAAATGTTGTCTTCCTGTCTCCTGGTCTCTGTGACTCGGGTCGGCTCAGTACGAGATAGGCTGTTGATACCAATGCCTGTTTTTACTACTCTTACCTATCATTACCTCTTTCAGCTGGGCACAGGCTCATTTTGCTGCCATTTCAGCTTATGCCTCCTACTGCTCTTTCACTTTTCAGGAGACTGATTGGCATGTATGATGGGAAGAACACTGCACTCACTGGGAATGAGGGCAGCTCTTGGAAGTCAGTTAGCGGCTTGACCTTAGTTTGCTCTCCTCATGAAGAAGAGATTTGTGTTAGATTAGTTGGGTTTTTTCCTTTTTGTTTTGAAAGAGAACTTTTGTTCAAGTAGAATCCTTAAATGGTAATAGAAGTAAATAAAAAAGATAAAGCAAAGCTGCTCAAGTAGAAACAAATGCAGCATGTTGTTTGGGTTCTCTCCTTGAAGCATCCCCATGGGAGACACTGGGGCGCTATTAGACTTCAGAAATCCAATTTGAAAACTACTGGATTATTATTTTTAGCAGTGATATCATTCTATTTGATTTTGAGGTAGCCAGTATTGGAGATACGTTCTGCTTACCCTGGTGAGATCCAGATTGGCTGTTTTCAGGCCTTTAAACATCTTGTCTGCTCCACTCCTGCTCTCCAATTCACTTTGTCCCAAATTGGGCACCTGTAAGGGACCTCTGGTAGTGGTGTCTTACAGTCTCTTGAGCTTAGTGCACTGGCACCACGCCCAGATAGAGAAGGGGGGCTTTGTGTGTTAGTGAGACAAATAAAACCTCCAATTCTGCTTTCTAGTATTGAGAGTAAGGGCGATGCTTAGAATAAACAAAATTTTCTAAACCAGGGGAACCTATACTGTTGATTTGTATCAACTGTTAAGTAATATACTTGTTTTGGAAGAAACTGGTCATTTTGTTTTCAGCCTTTAAATAGTTGAATTGGTAAACACGAAGTCAGCCAAGCTGAGGAACTTAAGTGAGTAAAATCAACATTTTTAAAAACAATTATTTTAAAACATTTTTGTTCTGAGGGAGTGGTGGTTTACGTAAAAGTGAACTTTCTGGGATTTAGAATTGCTGGTATCTACTTGTTCTCTGTCTGCCTTGTTAGTTTCTTTTCCATGCTTGCTCTGCATGAGAAGGTTGTCAAACCTTACTCTAACTTCTGAGACATAAGCACCACTAAATCAATACCGCATTTCTTCAGCAGCTCACTTGGTATCCATATCATTCTCCCTGCTCCCAAATGGCCAGATGTGACCACCTGGATGGGGCTTCTCCTCTCTCTCTCTCCATGCAGGGAAAATCATAGTGAAATTGAACGGCGGCGACGGAACAAGATGACAGCCTACATAACAGAACTGTCAGACATGGTACCCACCTGCAGTGCCCTGGCTCGAAAACCAGACAAGCTAACCATCTTACGCATGGCAGTTTCTCACATGAAGTCCTTGCGAGGAACTGGCAACACGTCCACTGATGGCACCTACAAGCCGTCTTTTCTCACTGATCAGGTCTCTGAGAAGCACAACTGAGAGAGTCTAGAACCTGTTGAAAGTTTTGGTCTTTTGGGGATAGACCATAATTCTAAGTAGTGCATTTTATTGGGAGTCAGAGCAGAACTGAGTGTGTAGGTTGTTTAAAGGACAAGAATTCAGCTCTGAAGGAAAAATTTGGACCATGGGAAAGTGAGTTTTGATCCCTGACTGTGGCATATATTAGCTTTAGAACAGTGAGAAGTAGAGAAGAATTGTGATGGCTATTTAGCAAGCTTATAGGTATTTTAGAACTTTACTCCTAAATCCGGCCTACACGGTAGAACAGTAGTGGAATCACAGGGAGAAGGGGGACTGAGTCCACAGTACTGGCCCTCTTCCCTGACTTTACGGTTATAGAAGATGGACAAAATCTGTTTCTCATTCTTGAAGCAGCTTCCAGTGTTAGTGATAAAAGGAGTCCAGCAGGCAGTTGTTGCTTAGAGGTGTCGTCTGTTACATTGGATGCACTGTGAGACAGAGAAGGCAAAAACATTTCCAGCCTTTCAGGAACGCAACCTGAATATGAGTACGTGAGTGGCAGGATGCACACATAAGTGGAAAATGATAGGAAAATGCACACAGAGAAGAAACGCCTTAGTAAAACTTACTAATAATTTACATAGGACTAGATAGCTGTGTACTGGAGGGGTGGCTGAAGTGAATAGAATGACCAGGCCTGAGTGAGGGCGCTTGCAAAGACTTACAAGAGCAAGGAAGCCATGTTCTATTTTGATTATTAAAAAGAACACTTGGTTACTGCAGGAAATTTTGGAAAATACAGGAAGTATAAGGAAGAAAAAAATTGACCTGTAATGCCACCGTTTTATTCAGAGGATTAACAAGAAGGAAGGAATATGGTTTGAAAAAAAGAAACAAGAATTTTCCAAATAGAATGGTCTACAAGAAAGCACGTACAGAGCAGATTTTATATATGTGTACATTGAATAGTTAACCAGTTTGTTCTCACAGCACACATGCAGGTATTGATTCAGCAGACTCCAGTTATGCATCTTTTGTGAGCTAACCAGGTGCTTTGTGCTATGAGAAATGTAAAGAATGGTAAGAGATAGTTACTGGTGGAGACAGACATGTAAATAAATAAATCATAATACCAATACAGAATCAGTTTTATAGTAGAGACGCAGTAAAAAGTCCTGTACAAGGGCAAATATGGAAAACACAGAATAGGGGGTTAGTGTTGTAAATACTGGAAATAAATGATCAAAAGTCTGGTGAGAATGATTGGCTTGTTCAAGGAAAGTCAGGTAATTTAGCATGCCTTGGGAGATGATAAAAGGAGGTTAGGCTGGGACCTGATGATGGAATATTTAGGTGTTATGTTAAATAATTTAGATTTTAATTTTTAAGCAATGGGGAGCCCTAAAAAATATGGTAGCATTTTAAGAATGGATTGGAGGTGTGTAATATACCTATCAGAATTCATCAAGTTGTATATTTGAAATATGTGTAGTTTGCTGTACAAGAACCATACCACAATAGAGGTATTGGAAAAAAAAAGAATGGATTGGAGAAAGTGAGAACAGGGAGACCATTAATCTTGGCATGAGATGACTAGAGCAGTGACATTGTATTTGAAAGTGGAATTGATAAAAACCAAGTTACCACTGGAGTGTGAGTGTAGTTAGATTTTTGAGGACTGTTGCCTGAGGTGATGCTGTTAATCAGGAAAGGAAATGCTGGAAGAGCACAAAGGATTATTTTTTGGAGGGGGAAATAATGACAGGTTTTGAGATGTTGAAATTAAATTGCTGGTAAAATATCTATTTGGAGATGCATAACAGATTTTAGGCAAGACTAGAGGTGTTGACTTGGGTATCATTTCATAGTGGGGGAGTAGATATAATTTCTTAGGGAGAGAATATGGTATATATAGAGAAGAGAACTTCAGATAGAACCTTCGAAATGCATACTCTTAAGACTTGAACAAAGCAGAGAAGGGGCATTTAGGAAGGAAGTAAAAGTTGGAGTGTCCTATCAGAGAAGCTAGGGAGAAATAAATTTTAAAGGCTAGAATGAACAGTATTGTCAGATTCTTCAGTGAGATTGAGTAAAATGATTCAGACTTAGGAAAAAGGACTTGAATTGGCAGTTAGGAACCTCCTGAAAAAAACATGAGCGTAGTGGTTTAGGTGAAGATTGCTGTGGGACTGAGAAATGAATGAAAGGTAGAGAGTAGAGCCAGTGACTATAACATTACTCTCAGTTTAAGCTTGGCCCTGAAAGAGAGATGAGTTGGGCAAGATTGAGGGGAGATTTATGTAGAATTAGGAATATTTGATCATGTCCACATATCTGAGGGAAAAAAGAGAAAATGGGAATATTTGTAGAGCAGGATCCTAAAAAGAAACCAGAGAGGGTGAGATCAAGAACTCAATTATTGTTAGTGGTAAGCCTTTTTATTCCCTATGTCGAGTTCTGAGATAAAGAGGAGGAGGTGGATAGTGGCATAGAGACACTGAGGAAATATCTATTGGAAAGAACTATGTTGTCAGTGAAGATAATTACAGTTAGGGTGCAAAGCTATGCTTGTGGACCAGATAGGAGCCAACAGTTGCTTATGGAGAGATAGATACCGCCTGAAATGTCTTGCTTCTTTCCATGAATAGTAAGTAATATTTGGTTTTTCTGAGTTCAGTATTTACTTGTTTTTCTCTTCCTTGGGCAGGAGCTGAAACATTTGATCTTGGAGGCAGCAGATGGCTTTCTGTTTATTGTCTCATGTGAGACAGGCCGGGTGGTATATGTCTCTGACTCAGTGACCCCTGTTTTGAACCAGCCGCAGTCTGAATGGTTTGGTAGCACCCTGTATGATCAGGTGCACCCAGATGATGTGGACAAACTTCGTGAGCAGCTTTCCACTTCAGAAAACGCCCTGACGGGTATGAGTTATGTGGATGGAAAATGGGAAGTCTTTTTCTTCTTTTTTTCTCAGATCAAACAGGTGTTTTAACTCTTAAATTTTTTCATTGAATCTGGCAAAGTTTCTAGAATTTCCTCTTTTAATACATGTAATCTGTTGTGTTTATCCACGTGCAGGTAATATATTTTGTAGCTCATTCTTAGAAAATGTTTCGTCTATGGCAATGCTCATATAAAAGTTTACTTTAATCTTAATACTGGTGTAAATACACAGTAAAAGCCAAACCCACAATAACCTTTTTTCTTCCCCTCATTCTAAAAGAAGGAAATTATCCATTTTTCTCTCTCATTTGTATGGGGAATTTCCTGGTATTTTTTCTACCCAGTTGTGCTTAGTTTGGCTTTGTGCTAGGTTCTATGATAATAGATATTTATTTTAGAGGAAAGTGGTTATCAGTTAGTGCCTAAGGTTTTCTTTCTTTCTTTCTTTTGAATATGCACTATTTTTCTGTCTTGTTTTTGGTCCCTTCTCCCAAACCCCCCATTTAATGTTATTCAGTCCTTTTGCCAGAGTTTGGCTAAAGGAAATAAGTCACATCTGCTCCCAAGCAATCTGGAAAAAATTTTTAAAGTGGAAGCAGATTAAAACTGGTAATTAAAATAAAATCCGTTATGCTCATCTGAATGTTGGTTTTCAGCTTTCCCCTCTTTTATGTTTTCATGGATTTCATTTTTCTAGTTCTTATTTTTCCCAAAAGTTCCCATAGATTTCTCTGTAATAAAGAAGGAACAGTTTTAGCATGAGACAGATGGGTATTTCTGTGGCATATAAAATGATGTCTTTAAACAAATGACATTCACTGTGTGTGTGTGTGCATGCATGTGTATAAAAATAATCACACCTAAGAATATAGCCTTGCCTCTTGCTTGCCAGCCGTACCTATTTCTACTCCTCCCGTCCCTTGCACAAGGGTATTTCCAGTGCTGCTTTTGAGTTGAAGAGTAAGATTCATTGGTGGGAACTGAGGTGTCTTAGGCTTGGAAAAAATCCGTCTCCTACTTGGCCTATTCTGTTATAAGTAAAGAAACTGAAGAGCATGAATAGGCTACTGACTTACCTTTGCTTCCAGTATGTCTGCTCCTCTTCCCCACACACAAGAAGGCACTCCAGACTGTCCTTCACATCTTTCTTCAGGGCGTATCCTTGATCTGAAGACTGGAACAGTGAAGAAGGAAGGTCAGCAGTCTTCCATGAGGATGTGTATGGGCTCAAGGAGATCATTTATTTGCCGTATGAGGTGAGTGTCAGGCTGAGGATTTTGATTTGACATATGAAGAATTAAGAGCTGAAGGTTTGATTTCTGGTCAGAGGACTTAAACTTTTAAATCCATGCTCCGATTAGATTAAATTTAACTCACATGGGTTGTAACACAGACTAAAGTGATGAGGAAACTAACATTTACTGAACTCCTCCTATGCCAGACGTTGTGAGAGTTGCTTTATGTTTGTCATCTCATTTCCCACAACAGGGTAGAATTCGTGGTTATTATTTGCTGATTTAAAAAAAAAAAAGGACTCAGAAATTAACTTCCTAGGATTACATAGATAATGTTTGATACAGGATTTTATTTTAATTGGTAATAGTCAGATGCCAAAACCTATATTTTTTCCCAGTGTATTACCAGACAACATTCATGTACTCAGACCATTTCTGCCCCCTTTTTTGGTGGAAATTTAAGACTTTCTTATGTCTCTAGCTTAGTATTTAATATTTATACATTACATATTATACATTTAAGGATTTTGAAGGATGGTGGTACTTTTCTTCACAAGTAGAGAAGAAATCTCTTAAAGTCATAAAATAAATTCAGATTATATAATGGAAATTGACTGTATTGTACTGGGAAGATGCTCATTAGAAATGATGGGTAGGACGTTAAGGATATTTCCTGAGAGGGGTTACAAAATTGAGTATTATGTGGCTTAGTGATTTAGAGTAGTTTCTGCACCCAGACTACTGGATTTATTGCTTATCTTCTGAGATCTTGAGCAGATTAAATTACTACTTTGTATTTTGATTTCTTCATCTAATATTGAGAGTTACATTAATATCAACCTCATAAAGTTGTTATGAGGGTTAGATAAATAAATATATGTAATGATGCTTAGAATAGTGCATGACACATATTAAATTCATTATAAGTTTTATTTATTATTGTTAAGTAAATGAGAGAAGGAAAGTAGAGAGGATGAGAGGGAGTGTCCCAATAGGTGGACATGGCTGATGCAAAGACATAGGCAGGAGCAAGATAAATAATAACGAAATATGGCACACAGATTGTGTTGCAGCATAGCGCTAGAATCAACAAACCATGGCTCTTTGTAAATAAAACTTCCTTGGAATATAGCCTTGCCCATTTGTTGACATACTGTCTGTGGCTGCTTTCATGCTATAATAGCAGTCAACTAGTTGCAACAGAGCAAATGGCCCACAGAGCTGAAAATATTTACTGTCTGATCATTTGCAGAAAAAGAATACTGACCCCTGATGTAGAGAATCTCTGCATTTGAAGAGCATGTAGAACATTTCGACTTAAAACTCTGGGACAGTTAACAAGTTTTAGAAATACCAAACCTGACTTCTTTATCCTTCCTTGTTAGGAGCATTGTTACCAATTTTCTGTCTAATTGTATCCAGAGCCTGTTATCTGGCTGTTAACAGATGGAAATTTCTTTGATAGTGCAACTTAGTTGCTTTTAATCTCTCTGTTTATTGAAACAGGTGTGGCAATAGCTCTGTGGACCCAGTCTCCATGAATAGACTGAGCTTTGTGAGGAACAGATGCAGGTGAGATCCTAGGTATTAAAAAACCAAAGGGATGGCCAGGTACCTGTAGAGATCATCACATTTTCAGCTGTCTTACTGTAGTATTTTCTTTAGCAGCCCTCAGCCTCATCCCTCACTTCCCAGTTACTTTTTTTCTGGGAATATTTTCCTGGACTTCTAAAGCTGCTTTTGCTCATCCTTTTTAAAGAAATTACATTAACACTTGACCTACTTTCTTCCTGCTTCAGTACCTTTCAGTTACTCTACTTTTGCAAGGATCAAAAAAAATGGTGATCACTTTTGGGTGGGAAGATCTGAGTATAGTCATCCTCTTTTCTAAACACCCAAGAGCCTAAAGTTAAAGGTGCTAAGCCAGCATTGCCTTTTAAATGTTACTGGGTAGGGCTTTCTCCTCACACCTGTAATTCTTCTAGGAATGGACTTGGCTCTGTGAAGGATGGGGAACCTCACTTCGTGGTCGTCCACTGCACAGGCTACATCAAAGCCTGGCCCCCAGCAGGTAGGAAAGTTAGGTAGTGATTTCTTCCTTGGTGAAGCAGTTTCCTCACAGAGTCCAAGAAAGTTAGTTAACATGTATCATGTATCTGGTATATGAAATGTACTTTGGTATTATAAACTGTAAAAAATAATAGGAAAGAAAAAGCAGGCTCCTTCCCTTCCCTTATGGATCTTGCATTCCAGTTAAGGGGATGGATTACTCAGACTTAAAAATGACTCACTGTTGGCTGGGTCACAGGATGTAGGTTTTAAATGTACAGATAATAATGTGTGTTTACTAAATACCTCTGTCCTAAGTATTTGTGTGCAAAGAAACAGTTGGCATTGAATGCAGCTGATTTGGGAAAGTTTTCTAAAGTAAGAACAAGACTTGGGCGGAGAAGGGGTAAATCACTTGATTGTAGTAAATTATAAAGGGCATATTCTCTACAAAGGCTTTAAGTCAGGATGTGAGCAGATTAGTTTTACTAGAACTTGAAGTCAAACATCCTTTTCAGCGGGCGTGTCAGAATTTCCAAATCTTAGCAACTTCATTACTTCCCTGCTGGGTAGTTATGACTGGGAAGTGGGGATTGTAGGGAGACAGAAACTAAGAGAATCAAGATGGTATATTTCAGTAAGAGATTAAACTTTGGATTTGGAAAAACCTGGGTTTGATTTTGGCATTGTTGTTTACTAGTGGTATAACTTAGGATAAGTTGCTTGGCTTTTATTTTAAAAAGCCCTCAATTTTCTCATTAGTAATTTGGAGATATTATATCCCTTATAGAGTTACTGTGATGAGTAGACTAAATGTAAGAAAAGCACCTAGCCTAGTGCCTGGCATATGGTAGGCGCCCAATAAATGATTTAATTAAGTAAGTGTAATTAAGAAAAAGTAATTTTAAGTTGTAATGATTTTTGAACTTTTTAGTTTATATGCTGTATAAACCATGCATTTGAGGTATACATGATTTTTATACTTCTGTGTAACTCTCAAAGAAATCCTATTTTTCTTGGTAAAAAGATAATTATGCAAAGAGTGGAGAGAAAATGCAGCCTTCTTCCTTTCCACATAAAACATGGAAGCACTTGCTTCTCTTTTTTCCAGAGGACGTAAATAACTATTGGTGTTTGGTTTAATTTCAGTTTTGGTTGTTTGCTTACTTTAAAAGTCACAGGTTGGGCAAGACATCTGTTCTCTGCCTATGATATGGTCACAGAATGGGTGATTATCTTCATATGTATTTGGTTTGGCCAGCATGGTCTTTTAGAATACTTTGGGTGGGACCTGTACTCTGCACTTTATTATAATTAATGTGGGTAAAATATATGAATTAATATATATAAAAAATACTTAAAACAGTACCTGATATATATGATAAATTCTTTGGGTTGTTTAATCTTTAAATTTTTGACTTTTGAAGGCATTTGAGTTTGAGATCCTTGTTAAACCTTTTAACTTCACCTTCCTGAAGGTGTTTCCCTCCCAGATGATGACCCAGAGGCTGGCCAGGGGAGCAAGTTTTGCCTGGTGGCCATTGGCAGACTGCAGGCAAGTATGGATTTTCCATGTCTATATCACACCTTTTCAATGAGAGGAAATCTCTTTCAGGATGTGTTCATTTTATTTTTTTTCTTTTACTCTAAATACAAATGATGAATTCTGTAAAACTACAAATATTTGGAAGAATGTGGCATTCATAGTTAATATTGCTTCTTTTGGATTTAGCAGAAGCTGAACAGTGTGAGAGAGAGAGAGGGAGGTCTTTTCTTCTTTCATATTATTAACTTTGCAATGCTGAATTTTCTATTTCCAACAAATTTCTTTTGCCCATATACAATAGAAGAGAGATCTTTTTATTTTATCATTACATGACTAACAATATAGAAGTGGAATTATTTTGATCCTCTTTATAAAAATAGATGTTCCTTGGTTAGATGGGACTATAGTTTCCTAATCTGTGAATAATGAACACGGCCTAGCTACATGAAAGTAGGTGGGTTTTAGGTTGAATGAATTTTTATCTTCCTTTACAAAGTTGGTAAAGGATGCATGTGTGGGAGTGGAGCTAGGCCTCGTGCCCTCTCTGTGATTATCATTTTTTCATTTCTGGATGAGATGTGAAAGTTTAGAAATTCCTAAAATTGGGAGCCTCATGGGAACTACATCTTTAAAGAATGGTGTCGTTTTATCTCATTTTTATCTCTTTATCTTCAGGTAACTAGTTCTCCTAACTGTACAGACATGAGTAATGTTTGTCAACCAACAGAGTTCATCTCTCGACACAACATTGAAGGAATCTTCACTTTCGTGGATCATCGCTGTGTGGCTACAGTTGGCTACCAGCCGCAGGTGAGGAGCTGGTGCTATTACACCACTGATATTCAGGCCTCTGTTTTCCCTTGTTTATGCTGAGATTATTCAATCATGTAATTCCAGAGGTAGCCAAAATATATCAGTCCCAGCTCAGAAAAAGATACAATCCTATTCTGTCAATGGCTAAATTTATTCTTAGCTTTCTATCAAGGTTATTATCTGATCTATAAATATGTGGCTTGTGAAACCAGGTGGGAGCAGCAGGTACAAATGTGTATTTCTTCTTTGTTTTTGATATTAATACAGATAATGATGCAAAAGTGCTCATCGTAATTAGTTATAATGATATGACCACTTTTGGATAATTCATGTCATCATCTAGATGCATAGTAACCCAGAAAATATGCATATTTAGCATCAGTTAATATGATTTATTTAGATACCTCATTCAGCAGACCAGGTAACTATATCTGAGTTGAGAAATGTCATTATATAAACTTTCAGAATTATGGTGGTCAGGAGAGACTTCTGACTGTGGCTGTGTGAAGAGGCTAAGCTGGTGAAAAATAGATCTTGAAAAAGAACAAAGTTTGAGCATTTATACTGCCTGGTTCAACATGTGTTATAGAGCTATTGTTATCAAGACGCTGTGGTATTCGAGTAGGGATAGTTACATAGATCAATAGACTAGAACAGAGTCTGTTCTCACATTTATGGTCAGTTGATTTTCAACAGAGATGCCAAGACAATTCAAGGGGAAAAGAAACGTTTTCAACAAATGGTGTTGGAACAATTGGATGTTCATGTGTAAAACAAAACAAAAAGAATGTAGACTCTTACCTCACACCATACGCAAAAATCAACTCAAAGATGTAAAGGTGGAAGGGCTAAAGTTATAAAACTTCTAGAAGAAAATAGAAAATCTTTGTGATCTTGAGTTAGGCAGAGATCTTTTATATGACACTAAAAATATGAGTCACAAAAGAAAAAAGTTGGATTTGATAAGTTGGGTTTCATAAAAGTTGAAATTTGCCCTCTTAAAAGGGCATCAGTAAGAAAGTGAAAAGACCAGCCACAGACTGGGGGAAAATATTTATAAAGCATATATCTGAGAAAGAATTTGTGTCCGGAATATATAAAGAACTCTTACAACTCATTAAGGCAAACAGCCAGTAAAAAAAAAAAGGGGGGGGGGGCAACAAGATTTAAATAGACATTTCACCAGAGAAGAAATATGAACAGCACATAAACAGATGCTCATCATCAGTAGTCATTAGGAAAGTACAGATTAAAACCACAGTGAGATACCACTGTATGCCCACTTTTTAAAATGGCTGTGATCAAAAAGTATTGGCAAGAGTCGGGAGGGATAGCGCAGTGGTAGAGTGTGTGCTTACTGTACACAGGGTCCTGGGTTCAATCCCTAAAATAAATAAATAAATAGATAGATCAATCGATCAATCAGTCAATCCCATCCATCCATCCATCCATCCTAATTACTTCCCCACCAGCTCAAAAAAAAAAACTTTAAAAAAAGAAAAAAAAAAGTATTGGCAAGAACATGGAGAAACAGAACCTTCATACACTGTTGGTAGGCAAGTAAAATGGTGTAGCTACTTTGGAAAAACATTTCTGCAATTCCCTAAGAAGTTAGACTTACACTTACCCTACAGCTTAGCAGTTACACTCCTAGGTATTTACCCAGGAGAAATGAAAACATGTTCACACAACGATTTGTGCACAGATGTTCACAGCTGTATTATTCATAATAGCCAAAAAGTGGAAATAGTCTAAATGTCCATTAATTAGTGAATGGATACACACTGTGGTATATCCATGTTAGACTGCTGCTGAGCCATAAAAGGACTATATTGTTGATACATGGAACAAAATAGATAAACTTCAAAGTATTACGTTTGATGAAAGAAGCCAGACCCAAAAGTCTACCCATTGTATGATTCCATTTATATGAAATTATACAAAAGGCAAAACTAAAGCAGAAAGCAGATCAGTGGTTGGCTAAGGGATTGGGAGCAGGGATTGATTACAAACAAGCACAAAGGAACTTTTGGGAGCAATGAGTATGTTCTCAAACAATGGTGGTAACGGTTGTACAGCTGTATAAATTCATTATGATAATCAAATTAGAATTTTTCACTTGAAATGAGTGAGTTTACCTAATTATACCTCAGATCTGTAAAAAATGCAATTAAAATAAATTAAAATAAATGTATAGTATTCTGAAAAAGAAAAGTGCTCTGGAGGTCAGTTGTTTACCAGATTCCATCTCTTTTTTTTGTTTCTGTCTTTTTTTCCCCTTCCACTTTTATCTGTAATCGTGGGATAAAGACAGGAGAAATAAAATTCAAGTCCCCTGATGATGGGCCAGGAAAGTTAGATCATCATGAAAGTATCAATCTTACTCCTCTTTTCCTCTTTTAGGAACTCTTAGGAAAGAATATTGTAGAATTCTGTCATCCTGAAGACCAGCAGCTTCTAAGAGACAGCTTCCAACAGGTAACTTTTTTCCTTGGTTTGGGTGTAAATATTTTTATCTAATGTCTATTATCACATTCACTCCACAAATATTTACTGACCACTGATTAATCAAGTACTATGGCACACCCTGCAATTTTACATTCTTTAGTAGTTAACTTGTAGTTTTAAGGGACAGAAAAGGACCAATATGTTGAAACTATGGATAATTTATGTTCAAGGTATTTTTCTTTGGCTTGACTACTCACTGTCTTATATCCAAGGGCTGTCTTTAAAGTATTTAAAATATTCTACACTTCACTGAACTGTGGATAGTAGTATAAAAATTCATTTCATGGTTCTTTTATAGAAAAGTGAGACTTAGCTCTTAATTGTAAGCTAACTCTCTTTTTTTTTTAATTTATTATTTTGTTTTGGGGGGGAGGTTATTGGGTTTTTATTTATTTACTTATTTTTAATGGAGGTACTGGGGATTGAACCCAGGACCTTATGCTTGCTAGGCACATGCTGTACCACTGTGTAAGCTGACTCTTAATTGCAATTTTCAGGCCCTAGATCCTGAAAACATCTGGTAAATTTAATTTCAGGACAGACTTGGCTTTAGGTAGCAATTCTTACGTTAAATTAGACTGGTTAATTTCCCTCTTTAAGCCTCAGTAGTGTTTTTACTGATACAGTGGGTATATAAGATAAAGCATTTAAAGCACATGGCCCAACTTCTAGAGGAAATCAATGGCAGTGAGAAGTCTCTCTGGCTTCTGATTCCTCAGCATCAGCTGTTCCGTCTACTTAGAAGGATCGCGTTTCATGTATGTGTATGTAGTCCTATAAGAATTACTCTGACATCTGTTGAAACCATTTAAAGCTGAGGACATGGTCATTTGGCAGCGTGAGAAGTTATAATTCATAATTCTGACACTTTTGGCCACAGAATATTATCTTATCACTTCTAGAAAATGCTTATTCCAAAACAACTTTAACGGATCATGTAATACACTCGCTAATCTCAAGGTTGTAATTCTGACGTCAGTTGCTGCTGTGGTATTCGAGTGCATAAGCAAAGGTGCTTTTTAGTGTGTGAGCTGTAGCTGCTTACCAGTTGTTGGTTTCCAGATTTTGATGTTTCTTAAGTCTGGATAAATTTATATTTCTTTTTGCTTTTTTAGTACATAAATTTAGTTACGATTTCTAATGAAGCTTGTTTTCCTTTTTTTTTTCCTTCCCATTTTGATTATTGCCATGTTTGTTTCACATTTGTTTTTTAAAAGTTTTGTTTATGTGTTTAAAATGTGCCATTTCATTATTGCTAAGAGAGGTATTTCTCATTATCTGCCGTGATTATTTCTTAGTCAGATTGTAATGTCCACAGTTACCGCCATACTCCCATCAGCTTAAGCACAAATGTTATCTTAAAAAGCAATTTAAAGTGTAGGTATTTTGAATTACTGGGCTTAATACTTCATTGGCATAGATATGTACAGCAATAAACAGGTTTTCAGATCCAGTACTTTGTGTACAAATGTAATGATGTTCATTGTGTACATGTTATTCAGTGAGCACATGTAAGTATTAGAGACCACTTACTATTGTCTAAATGCAAGTGTTTATATCTCATTTCTTTTTTATAATGTTAAATGTTGATGTTCTTAAAAAAAAAAAAGAAAATATATAGCCTACTAGGCTATATCAAGCCTTGTACTTGACATATAGTAACTATAAAATAAATGTTAGCTGTTAATATTATTATTTTGTTGTTGTTAAGGAGGGGGATTCAAAAGATTTTCTATTCTATGAGATTAGAAACTAAAATAATCTAAAATTAATTTATTTTAAAGAACAAAAAGCAAAGTAAAACTAAAGTCAACTTAGTTTTATTTATAGAAACCTTCATGGGTGCTGTAAACCCAGAAATTCTCAGGCTAGGGGGAAAAAGCTAGGACTGAGGGGCAATGTGTAAGCTGTATTCAGTGTCACTAAACTTAACAAATTTCTAGTAAATTGTCTAGATTGTATCTTTGAGGGACTTCCCAAGGAAGTGAAGGAAGCATAGTCTTTCCTCTCCTGGAAATAAAATTTTACTTGTGTTTAACATTGACTAGAGTGGTCAGATAACTTGGAACTCTGAGAAGAAACATGATAAACATAGTTCATTATTTAGTCACTTAGTTTTCACTCCTCATGTTGTTTTGTTACGTGACATTGTGAGAGAACGTCACTTTACAGACAGTGACACAAGAATCTTAGGGTTGTAGATGTGTAAAGAGAAATTCTTATGGGTTTCAACTGATGGCATGCAAACCTTTTCCAGGTGGTGAAGTTAAAAGGCCAGGTGCTATCTGTCATGTTCCGGTTCCGGTCTAAGAACCGAGAATGGCTCTGGATGAGAACCAGCTCCTTTACTTTCCAGAACCCTTACTCAGATGAAATTGAGTACATCATCTGTACCAACACCAATGTGAAGTATGTGCCATAAAGACCTTTTCCATTGTTGGGATTTCTCATGGGCCCAGTTTGCTTAACCTTATCAAATTACCTTTCTCTTCTACTTTTCTAGTAGTAAACACCAGTAGTTCCACATCTTCCACTTTCTTAGAATTTGGGGTAGTTCATCCACGTAGAGTAAAATTTTAACTAACAATAGCTTGGAGACTCAGTTCTGAGATGTGAGTGATTTGTTTAGTTGACAGCATGAGTTTGAACTGCATGGGTCCACTTATACTCAGATTTTGTTTAGTAGTAAACACTGTAGTACTACATGGTCTGCTGTGGATTGAACCACATATAGGGAGGGCTGAGTATAAGTTACACTCAAATTTTTGGCTACTAGGAGAGACAGTGCCCCTAACCCCTGTGTTGTTCAAGGGTCAACTGTATTTCAGTTTTATATTTCAACCCTTTCTACACCACTGGTGTTTTATACATCAGTTTACTGCTCTAGTCTGGTGGACTTTTTTCCTAGAGCAGTCATCTGCAAACTGAAAGACTGAATAGTAAGTATCTTTGCACTGAGGGGCATATAGTCTCTGTTGCAGCTACTCAGTTCTATTGTTTTGGCCTGAAAACAGTTCTAGACAAATGAGATGAACAGAAATGGCTGGGCTCCAGTAAACTTTTATTTACAAGAGTGAGCAATAGACTGGACTTGGCCCCTGGACCATAGTTTGCTTTAGAACATAGCTGTATCCACTCTGTTGTTAGTCTCTTTCTCTGTTATTGATTCTTTTCTGTTTGAACTTTCTTTCTCAGCTTTGTAAGAAAGAGTTTTATTAACAGATTTCACATACCATACACTTCACCCATTTCAAGTGTTTAATTTTTCAGTGTGTCACAGTTGTACAACTCTTACCACACAAAAAAAAACTATTACCCCAAAAGAAGTCCTGTAGTAATTAACAGTCATCCTCCCTAAGCTCTATATGATTGGAAATGTATGTCTCTTATAAATGGAAATGTGTATTATGTGGTTCCTTTGTGACTGGCCTCTTTCACTTAGTGTAATATTTTAAGGGTCACGCATGTTATAGCATGTATCTGTATTTTTATGTCAGAGTCAGATATTTTTTTTTTTCCTCTGTTCTCTCTGCTCGCCATTTTCCCAGGAACTCCAGCCAGGAACCACGGCCTACACTGTCCAATACAATCCAGAGGCCACAGCTAGGCCCTGCAGCTAACTTATCCCTGGAGATGGGCTCAGGGCAAATGGCATCCAGGTGAGAAATAGTGGAAGATCCTTTATTGAGCAGTGACTAGCCTTGGTGGGTGGCACTTTGTTTGTTTGTTTGTTTGTTTTAAGCCTTTTCCCCAGATTCTTTTTTAAAATCTTTTTTCCTGTTTCTTTCCTTGTCTTTAACATTTAGGCAGCAGCAACAGCAAACAGAATTGGATGTGGTACCAGGAAGAGATGGACTAGCCGGCTACAATCATTCCCAGGTTAGTGTGTCTTTGAAGGTGAGCATTTCCTTAATACCCCCAGAACCAGTTGGAATGTATGTGTACCTTTATATGACTTTTAGGGTTATTTCATGGTTATTTTTAATCATTATATTCCACAGGTTTCTGTCCAGCCTGTGACAACCACAGGCCCAGAACACAGCAAGCCCCTCGAGAAGTCAGAGGGTCTGTTTGCCCAGGATAGAGATCCAAGATTTTCAGAAATCTACTCCAGCATCAATGCAGGTATGTTTCTTCCTCACTCTTGTTTTAAGTTCTCATTTTAATCACTTGCTGATGGGCCTGTAACTGCCCAGTCAGTAGTCTTCCAGCATATTTCCACTTAATCCTAATACCTCATGAGTAAATAGGAACTTGCTGAACTAATATACTGCAGCCCCTTGACTGGCCCTCCCCCGACTCCTTTTGGTCCACAGATCAGAGTAAAGGCATCTCCTCCAGCACTGTCCCTGCCACCCAACAGCTATTCTCCCAGGGCAGCTCATTCCCTCCTACCCCCCGGCCGGCAGAGAATTTCAGGTGAGCCCCATATGTGTGTGCTGCTTTACAGGGCAACTGAGGGATTCAGTTACTGAATCCAAGTTTATTCTTCCCTAGCTTTCTCTGGCTATTTCAGATAAAGCAGTGGAACCTGTAGGCCTAGGATGAGACAATCTTGCTTTTCTTCCTCCTTTTTCATTGTACCTGTCCTGTTGCCATGTGCTAGGTCCCATCTCTGTGTGGCCTGATCAGTGTGTGACTGTCAGTCCTTCTCATCTTTTCCAGATTCTGTTACGAAGTTTTTCCTTTACCCCAGGGAGTCAAGGGAATCTAGGAATAGCACTAGATTATCCTGTGATTCCTAAATTCTATGATAAACCCATCTTTTTAATCCTTTACCTTGTTATTTTTTCACTCCTAGAAATAGTGGTCTGGCTCCTCCTGTAACCATTGTCCAGCCATCAGCTTCTGCAGGGCAAATGTTGGCCCAGATTTCCCGCCACTCCAATCCTACCCAGGGAGCAGCCCCAGCTTGGACCCCTAGCACCCGCCCAGGCTTCTCTGCCCAGGTAAACCTTCTCATCTGCCTGTTCTTTGTGTATTTTTTTGTTTGGTTAGGCTTTTTGCCATCTGTAAAATTATTGTTGTCTGTCTTAAATACCTTCCCCACACACACACACCTGCTCCCCTGCCTTTCAATTTTTATCCTTATTGGGAGCAGCCAGATAATTAAAAACTGTAGATAATCCAAGTATCTCAGAGTCTATGGTTTTCACATTCACCTTAAATCAGAATTTGTCATGAACATCTTGAGCAGGTTTGAGTTTCAGATTTGTTTCAGAGTAAATTCTAAGAAGTTTCCACTTTGATTAGGGCTACAAAATATAGGAACAAAGGAGAAGTTTAATTATTAATTTATACACAGTGATGTCTATTTACCAAAAAAGAAATTGTGTTGAAAAATCTTCATACAATGTATATGTGTATATATATTATATAGTAAAGCTAAAGCTAAGGTCTTTTCGTATGTTGATATATACTTATTTTGAATAAGTAATATTTTAAATAAAAAACCAAAACCAGAAGTAGGCTCCAGAATTGTTATATGCAGTATGACCTCACTGTATTAAAAATGCATAGGAAAATAAGAACTGGAAGAAATTATCCAAAAATGTTAACCATGAGTCTATCGTAGTAGAATTGTGGATGATTATTTCCTTTTTATTTTCCTTTGTTTTGTTTACTATTATTTTTGTGTGTGTGGAGGTAATTAGGTTTATTTATTTATTTATCTTTAGAGGTGGTACTGGGAATTGAACCCAGGGCCTTGTGCATGCTAAGCATACACTCTACCACTTAAGCTATATCCTCTCCCACTCCTTTGTTTTGAAAATACTCCACAGTGCATATGCATTACTGTAATAGTGAGGAAAATGTTTAGTTACCCCCCCAAAAAAAATCGTTAGGAATAAATGTGGTACAGACTGAGTAATAAAATAATGCAGTGTTTTTTCTCTCTATATAAAATGCTGTACTGTTATTAATGCATCTAGTTTTTATATAACTTTACCGTTTATAAAGTCCTTTCATTTAAGTCATTTTCACTTAATTCTCACAACTCTAAATGTGTACTTTTACTACTCCCATAGTTGTTTGCTTTTTGCACTTTATCACAGGTGCCTAAAAATAATGTCAAGGGAAATTGGGAGTTAATTGGAAGAAATGTACAGTGGAAAATAAGTAATGAGCTTGGCACAAAAGAATCCAGTGATTGATGGGGGTTAACTCTGATAAAAATGGTCTGTGCAATATGTTCATGTTCTCTTTGCTCTCTGTCCCTTTCTTTTAGCAGGTGGCTACCCAGGCTACAGCCAAGACTCGTTCTTCCCAGTTTGGTGTAGGCAGCTTTCAGACTCCATCCTCTTTCAGCCCTATGTCCCTCCCTGGTGCTTCCACTGCATCTCCTGGTGCTGCTGCCTACCCGAGTCTCGCCAGTCGTGGATCCAACTTTGGTGAGTTCTGACTGAAAGGAGGGTAACAGGAAAATCACACCACTAAAGAGAAAGGATTTGATAGTTAAAATGGCTTGTTTGTGTCCTGGATGTACTGACCTAATAATGGAAAAATGCAAGGTGACAGGCCATTTGGAATTTAAAACCTACCCACATGAAAAAGACTTTAGCACATACAACAAAAAGTAAGTAAGGTATTATAAATTTAATGACATGCAAATCTAGTCTAAATGAGCAAAGGACTCTTTGGAAAGGGTACCTAGAGAAGAAAAATTAATGTGGGACCAGGGTTTGAAGTAGAAGAGGCCTTGATTGGCAGAAGGAGGGGCAGGAGGTATCTAGATAAAATTAATGACTTGCACATAGTTGTGGAATAGTTTCTCCTCTCCATGGAGTTAGCAGATTGAAGTTGTTTCTTCTTCCTCGTGTTTCTAGCTCCTGAGACTGGACAGACTGCAGGACAGTTCCAGACACGAACAGCAGAGGGTGTGGGTGTCTGGCCACAGTGGCAGGGCCAGCAGCCTCACCACCGTTCAAGTTCTAACGAGCAGCACGTTCAGCAGCCGGCAGCACCGCAGCCGGGCCAGCCTGAGGTTTTCCAGGTGAGTCAGTGAAAAGACTTCAGAAGACCCGAGCCTGGGAGAGAAAGAGTCAGGGAGGAGAGACAGTAGGAAGCAGGCATGGACTGAGGTGTTTGACTGAGGTTAGTAAGTGGGAGAAGACAAGAGTGGGGACATAGAGGAGTAAATGTCATTAATTGGAAAGGCTGTGAACTTAAGCGTGCTGCACGGCCGTTAACCAGACTGTAGTTAGTGCTGGGAAGCGCTATGCGGAGGTGTCCTAGAAAGTAATTTCAGCCCATTCGGAGAGAACCATATCCCCACTTCATAGCCGCTTAAGTGTAAGCATACTGATTACAGCTATGAAGGTCCATTTACGTAAGTCCTGAGGGGACCGCGAGAGTCAGTGGAGTAATCTAAGGCCGGACAAAGGAGGAGCTCAGCTCAAAACACAGGCTGAAAGAAGGCAAAACAGGTTTTGGTGGAGAATAAATAGGATAAGAGATACTCCATATATATCCATGGGGGCTGTATGAAATGTGGCAAGCAGATTTTTCTCCCTTTGAAAACACTGAGAACTAGAGAAGAGGGAAAAGTGGAACTGTAGGAGGCAGACAGGAGGCACTAGGGCAAAGGCTGTCATCTAAAGGAGTCGGCGCTCCTGGGAGCGAGGGAGGCTGAGGGGCCTCGGCACAGCGGAAGCCCTCTGGGGGCAGGGGTGGTGATTCAGGGCATTGCCGGGAAGGAGCTCGATGAATACAGAGGATCAAGGTGTGTGACCCAAGCTTACTCTTTTTCTCTTAGGAGATGCTGTCCATGCTGGGAGACCAGAGCAACAGTTACAACAATGAAGAATTTCCTGACTTAACTATGTTTCCCTCCTTTTCAGAATAGAGCTATTGGGGTGAGGATAAGGGGTGGGGGAGAAAAAAAATCACCATTTGTTTTAAAAAAGCAAATCTTTCTGTAAACAGAATAAAAGTTCCTCTCCCTTCCCTTCCCTCACCCCTAATGTGTACCCCCTTTCCCTTCTGGCCTTCCCCTTGTCTTCCTGCCTCTCTAAGATAACATTTATAGAAGAAATGGAGTCAGTCCTCAAGGCTTTGGGGACCCTTTGAATAATTAAGGCTGGGTGAGGTTAAGAATGCCTTTCCTTATGTCTCCTGACCAGAAATTTGTGCAGAGATGATTTGTGCTAGGGGCAGGGGGCAGGTTAGAGAACCTGACATCACTATTTGCCTTGGATACTATGGCTTATTTTTGGAAAAAAATTCTGAATAAGGTGGGGGATAGGAGAAATGTCCTCATGTTTGAGGACCGTGAAACATGGTAGGTATACATGGGGCTTTAGGAAGTGAGCATAGGCTCTTTCTGCTGCCTGTGAGCAATTCCTCTGGAAAGAAACATGAGTAAGGAAGTGAGAGAGAGAGAGAGAGAGAGTGTGTGTGTGTGTGTGTGTGTGTGTGTGTGTGAGCACGAGCACATTTGTTTCTGTGTTTGTTTCTTTCTCCCTATTAGGGAGTTATGCAAAATTTGTCCCAGATTTTATCTTTGTCTTTTTCTGTGTGTTTCGAAGAGTCCTAACGAGTTAAATCTTCCAGGTATTTTTCACTTAGTATTGCAGCCAAAGAATATTTAAATAAATGTCTTTGCTGCACTTATTTCTATGCCCAGCCAATATGCAACTGTAAGCAAATACATAACGTCTTCTGTTGATGTGGTTGGTCTCCCATGGAACATATACAGTGTAAAGTGGGCTATTCCTGCTTTTGGTGCTTTCACCTTATAGGGAAGATCTGCAAACATTACAGAAATAGGCTGGCAAGGTGAACACTTTCAGAAACCCCACACTTGGCCATAAGGATAATGCTGCATTTTTCTGTCAGAATCACATATGATGTGTGTTCTGTAGAGGTTATTTCTGCATGGAAACTCAACTTCTTGGGTTAGCAGTCCCAGTGAAAATCCTCACTGCTGGAGTTTAAACCAAATACCAAGCCTTCTTGCAAAGTAGCCTCTTTCATCCCATTCTCAAAGTATCCAGGCTGCAAGAAACAGATTTAGGTCTCTTCTGGGCCTATAGTTCTTTCCTCTTTGTTCCCTCTCTAATTTTGAGATTGGATTTTGCTTTATAGTACAAGTGTAATAAATCGAGATGATAGATGGGACCTGGACTCCCATCCTGACAGGGTCACTTAATAATGAACTATAGCCATATAAATGTGGATACAGGTTACTACTCTCACTCTTTACCTTTCTCAGGTAACAGTCATGTGTATCAGCCTTTTTGTTTGTTTGTTTGGCTCAGGCCAGTATCTGAAGTGCAAGACTGAATTAATAAGGAGAAGACATATTAAATGTAGCCATAGGGGACTGAGGCGCACAAGTGGCCTTGGAGAGGCTGAGAGAATGTCATTAGGTTTCCCTTCCTTTTGTCTCCAGTCTGGTGCCAGGTAGTGGAGTGGAAAAGGAGACAGTTTATTTTTTTATTCTATGTGCACACGTACAGTATACATATATATTTATATCACAGTTTAAGAAACCAAAAAGTTGAGTTTCCAATGAAATCCTTGTTTTTTTAAATAATCAACTGTTTTTAAATGTGATCAGGACTATAATATTGTACAGTTATTATAGGGCTTTTGGGGAAGGGGAGGGGAGGGAGAAGATGCTCTGGGGGTTTTGTTTCTGCTTTTCCTTCAGGGTTTTATTTTTGATTGTTTTTTTCTTGTTGGCCATTTCTGTACTGCTGGCATCTGTGCTGAGCCTTACAGTGGCAAAAATAATGACATGTAGCAAAGATTTTAAAACAAAATATTTTTTCCTTTTGTAAACTTTGTGTTGTGTGATCTTGATTGTGGTTTTATTATTCCTTCCCAGCTCATAAACAACAAACACCCACAAACTGGTTGAATCTATAGCTTGAGCTGCAAGTATGCAAGCATAAAGCACAGTATGACTATAATTTCAGGCATCAGAAATCATAGGGCTCTGATCACTCAGCATTCCTTGGTTGTCCTCCTGATCCTGACTCATTCTGAGTAAAATCAGCAGGGACATCTGACCGTGGATGGGGAGGTAGGGGATTGCCCACGTCCTTGGGAGAGGGGTGAATTTAGGACTTGGGACCAGGAGGGCACATCTGGACTTCTTCCAGTGTTCTTCTAGTGTTTCCCCTTCTGGATTTAAAGGAGTTAGGAACGGGGAAATTTAAACCATGCAGGTCTAGACCTGGTTTCCCTCTAGGACCATGTGTTTCATTAGGAAATCTTAAAACCAATAGGTGTAAACCCGTGTTCCTGAGAGTCTGTATGAAATCCAGCTAGAAACTGAATCTACATCCCATGTATTACCCTTTTTGCTCCAAAGACCCTTTTTTTCTCTTCCCTCACATCTGTTTATGGAAGAAAATGGGGATGTGGTTTAGGAACTGAACTAGATTCTTATGATCTGTCACATGCCTCGATGTTGAGGGAAGCATTTGGAGAAGCTCACATGATTTGGACCTGGATCAGGGATTTTAATAATTGAGACAGATAATGTTCATCAGGCATCCCACCAGCTGAGAGTTTTAGCAACAAAGAAAAGCCACATGTGAGTTTATCAGTGCTTATGGCATCGATTCAAGGGCTCTCATAAAAAACCAGGGTTACTGTTTTTGGTTACTTTTAGAACTGATTTCTTCTGAATTTTCTGGGTATATTCTCAGCAAAGCCGTGTTAGGCTGGGAAAGCTATTCCCCAGCCTGGGAGCAATGACAGCTTTTAGCCAATAAGCTTACAAAGCACAAGTGTTTTTGGAGCCTATGGTTTCCCTTCCATACTCCTTTCTAGCCTTTTGTGTTCGTTTCCTCATCCCTGACGTGAGGGTCAGACACAAATTTGAAAATTGAGGTTTCAGAGTTGGAGAGATGAGTAACAACAAGAAAAGGGCAAGAAAAGATGTAATCCCGCAGCATAATAAATGATATAAAGACGAAGGATGAGGGAGATCAGGACTGTGTCTATTTATCCACCAAAGAGAAGGTAAGCCCCAACTCGGGCGATGTGTATTGAGGTCTTTTTTTTGTCTGCCCTCAAAGGCAGACAGCCATGTAAAACTAAATACCTAAGAACTCTCCACCGTGGTACACATGCTCCACATGTACACACAGAAACAATGCAAACCCACTGCCTCCTTCCTTCCTCCCTAACCCCCCTCTCAGCCTTTCTGTCTGCACTGCCCTCCCCATCCAAATTTTCCAGCCAGCAGTTGGAGCTGACTTCCGCAATCCTGGTGGAATAAATCCAGCATCCCTAGTCATCCGTCCACATTATCCACACTTCCCTGCCGAGACGAGCCCAGAGAACAGACTCCGTCAGCAGGTAACATTTTCAGTTTCCTAGATCTTTTAGCTTCTCCTATCTGCCAGTTCCCCATTTTTAGGAGTATTAGGGGTGTAGTGATTTGGGGATCAAAATGAACTTTACAGGCTCTGGATGAAAACAGTGATGCTTCTTAGGTCAATTCCTGGCCAAATAAAATCTGCCTGGAAATCTTTAGGATTCCGTCCATAATATGTATATATGTATGTATACAAAGTTGTTAGTGAAAGCAAAGAATATAGGACATCTTATATTCTCAAAGAGTGGCCTCTTGGGCTTTTTTATTTGGGGCAAAGGTACCAAAAGAGTTAACTTTTCTAGCAGGGAGGAGGAGTGGTGCAGGGAGGTGGCAGCTCAGTAAACACTTCTACACTTTTGAGACATGTCAAAGCGCTTAATACTTAAATGTGCTGCTGGCCGTTTTCCAGTTTGCACAGGTAACAAAAAGACTACAAATTCAAAAATTATGCAAGCTGTATTACCTGCTATGGACAAAATTGTTCTTAAAATGGAGGACACGTAATTAGAAAGCCGGTGAAAAAAGTGAATGAAGCTAAAGCAAACTTCTGAGAAGCTGTGTGTTCAGTGATCGCAGAACATTGCTCCTCTGTCTTAATGTTCTTCTAACAGACTTTGGTCCTGTGGCTTTTTGTCCTGTGAGGCAGTCACAGAGGTTTGGGGGCGTTTTTTGTTAGAAGAAGAAAGGAAAACTTCCCTGCCCACAGCAGCTGGTTGAAATTAGGACAGTTTCCTGCCGGAGGAGGGAGAAGGAAGAGAAAGGAGGAAGAAATGCATATGAAGACTGAGGAGACCTTAAACATCTCATAGTTAGAGAATAGGAAATGCTATCAGTTTCTCCCTTGTCCTCCTCTGGCGAGCTCAGAAGTATCAAATTTTAGACAAGAAACAAAAGAATGCCTTGAAAAAGTAATCAGGAAGCAAAATTTATTGGAAATCTCTCCTTTGTGTATTCTGGGGACATTGAAGGAGACAGGTCCTGAGCCCATCCTGATTGTCAATTTTCTACCCCATTTCTGGTTGTCTGTGCTGTTCTTTGTGTGTGTGTGTGTGTGTGTGTGTGTGTGTGTGTGTGTGTGTGTGTGTGTGTACGCGCGTGCGCGCGCTGAATCTCCCAAAGCAAAATACTGAACCAGATATATCAGCACTGCATCCAAACCAAACCCAGACCCCTCCTGACTATTGTTTTATCATATGGAAACCACCCTCAATTCTTTGTTTACCAAAGCCTAGTTTTCCTCTGCCTCATGGTCCACAGGAAGGGATTCTTAACTTTGGGTTCATGAACTCCCCAGAATTATTGTATGTGCATTCATTTTTCTGGTGAGAGGGACTACAGTGGGTTGCGAATTTTTGTTAGCTTCTCATGGGAGACTGCTTCCTGAAGGTTAAGAACCACATAGCTGGGTAAAAAGGTTCCAGCTATTTCCTCATGCCAAGTAAGGCTAGGAACCCCTTGGCAAATAGAAGAGTCTTCCCTAATTATCCCCTTCCCCAGGATGTGGGGGTTCAAAGTTCTACTATTGCTGCCTGTGGTGAGCTTCGCTCTATACCCTGAGGAGATACTGGACACCCAATGGGAGCTATGGAAGAAGACCTACAGAAAGCAGTATAACAGCAAGGTGCCTGGGGCCCTCGAGGGAGCACGGTGGGAGGGCTGGAACCTGAGGTCTCCAGTCCCGGCTTCCAGACTCCCTTCTTCAATCCCAGTACCTTAACCACTCCAACCAAGTAAACCTGCCCCTGTTCCCTGTTAACGTATACTTTTCATTCCTACCCTCAATTCACCTTCCATCAAGTCCTATCCTTCCTTTTTTTTATAACTGTCTTATATTTCTCTTCTGGGAAGACTTCTCAGATTAATGCTATTAATCCATAAGCATTTTTTCTATATATCTCTTCAGAGCTTTGCATTCTATTCTTTGTATTTTTACATATTTCTTTTTGCTTGCTCTTAATAATCCCATAGTCAGTTCCCCAACTAGATTGTAAACCCTCTATGATTGTAAATCGAATCTCTTCTCCTAAAAACTTGCACATTACATATGTAATTTTGTACACAGACACAGTCTGTGCCAATACTGACTATGCTCTGTTTAGGTGGATGAAATCTCTCGGCGTTTAATTTGGGAAAAAAACCTGAAGCATATTTCCATCCATAATCTTGAGGCCTCTCTTGGTGTCCATACATATGAACTGGCCATGAACCATTTGGGGGACATGGTGAGTTGAGCCTCAGCTTCTGGTCTACCTGCCCTGTTTGCCTTGATTCCCCACTTATGCCTGGCCTCTTTCTTCTTTGTCCCAGACTAGTGAAGAAGTGGTTCAGAAGATGACTGGACTCAAAGTACCCCCGTCTCATTCCCACAGTAATGACACCCTCTATATCCCAGACTGGGAAGGCAGAGCCCCAGACTCTGTTGATTATCGAAAGAAGGGATATGTTACTCCTGTCAAAAACCAGGTACCCTCCATTCTCTTGGGTGTGGATACGTAAGCTGGCATGACCTCTCCCTTTTTCTGTTTCTCTGTGTTTAAGGTAGGAGGGCACCAGGAAGAGAGGGCAAGGAAGTAAGGTACCTCTCCCTAGGCTAAGAAAATACAGCCTACTCTGTTATTTAACTTACCCCTATTTTTGTACATTTGGGTTGTTTCTGGGGTTTCTTTTTCTTTCTTTTTTTTTTTTATTTTACAAATAGTGTTGCTGTAAGCACCCATATGCATATATTTTTGTGCACATATACAAGTATTTTTGCAAAATAAATCCTAAAATTGGAATCACTAAGTCACAGAGAATCCTTTCCAGAAAAGGTTTTACAATCTTACATTCTTGCCAGCATGAGAATGTCAGTTTTTCCACGACCTTAATAAATGCTGATTATATCAGGCTGATGAACACTTGATTTAACATTCATTCAACAAATTTTTTTTTGGAACCTACCAGATACAGTGCTAGGCAGTAGAGATTCAGGATGACTAAGACATAACCTGTGTCCTCAGGAGATTCTCAATCTTAAAAAATAGAAAGGGCAGGAAACAAAGAAAAATGTATAATCCACCTGAGCTAATAATAATAGCTAGTGCTATTTGAGGGATTATTATTGTTACACATAATTCATCTTTTACATGAATTAACTTTTTTAATGCTCATAATCCCATTATGTTATTATTATCCACATTTTACATAAGGAAAGTGAGGTACAGAGAGATTTAGTAATTTACCCAAGGTCACACATCTAGTGGTTTGCAAAGCCAGTACAGTTGGTGCCCGGCTTCTGATGGTTCACCTTTTGATTTTTTGACTTCGTGATGGATGGTGTGAAAGTGATAGGCATTCCATAGAAACTATACTTCGAATTTGAATTTTGATCTTTCCCCAAGCTAGCAGTAGACAGTGCAATGCATTCTCTTGCTTCTGGGCTGTGGTAGCAAGCTGCTGCTCCCAGTCAGTCACATGATCACGAGGATAAACAGCCAGTACACTTACAGTCATTTTACTTTTCACTTTCAGTGCAGTATTCAATAAATTACATGAGATATTCATCACTTTATTATAAAATAGGCTTTGTGTTGGATGATTTTGCCCAATTATAGAATAATATAAGTGTTCTGAGCACATTTAAGGTAGGCTAGGCTAAGCTAGGTTAGGGGTATTAAATGTATTTTTGACTTACTATATTTTCAATTTATGATAAATGTATCAGAGGAAGATGTGTATCTGCTCTGCTTTACTACAGCTAACGGTAACAGTAGTAAAAAGTTATCAGTAGCAACAATAGCAACAGGACAATGCCACAGAGGTTAAATGAAGGAAAATAGGAAGACTTTGTAGCAAAAGGGACAGGTGCTGGAATTTATAAAATGTATAAAATTTCATTGGGCAGTTAGAAGGAAGAAACAAAAATTGTGAACAGCAATGACCGATAGTTTCTTTGTTGTGCCTCTCAGGGTCAGTGTGGTTCCTGTTGGGCTTTTAGCTCTGTGGGTGCCCTGGAGGGCCAGCTCAAGAAGAAAACTGGCAAACTCTTAAATCTGAGTCCCCAGAACCTGGTGGACTGTGTGTCTGAGAATGATGGCTGCGGAGGGGGCTACATGACCAATGCCTTCCAGTATGTGCAGAAGAACCGGGGCATTGACTCTGAAGATGCCTACCCATATGTGGGACAGGTAAGACTGTCCTGCACAGTCATGCAGTTCTGCAATGGCTCCTCCTTCCCCAGCATGACATTTTGTAATCGAAACAATTGCAGAAACCATGTTTTCTGTTACCCTATCTGGCATTCTTGATGGTATAATTTCCCATGGAAAGCCATGAAGATCCACATAGTCTGGGAGAATTTGTGGAGCTTAGGCTACCAAGGGTCCTGGAGAAAAACAGGACAGGTTTATTGCATAGATCTCTGAGTAGGTCTCTATAACTCTCTGCTCAACTCCTACCGCTTCCATCACAAATCTTCAAACCCATCATCCTAATTTCATGAATTACATGGCTTTTTTTATAATATTAGTGTGGGTTTGGGGAACATTTAAGCAAATTATGTAAGTTAATATGCTAACGTGTATAAAAAAAGAAAAAAAGTTGCTTCATATTTATTGCAATTTTGGAGATCAACTCATTTCCTCCTATTATGTCCTTTATTAATAGGAAGATTTTTCTTACTTAAAAGGAAGAAGAGCTGAGGGCTTTTTATATACATGGGGTTGATAGATAATATAATATGGGGCCTTTGCAACAGGAGCCTTTGAAGCAGAGATAGTAAATCTGAGTAATACAGATGATGGCTATCATGTGCTAAGCCACATGCTTAGTGCATTTCTCATTTAATCTTCATAACAGCCCTGTAAGGTAGGCTTATCCTCACTTTATAGGTGACGGAATTGACACTTGAGAAGAGAAAATAGTATATTCAAATTTAAACCACGAGTTATGTAGCAGAGCCAAGATCTGTCAGATCTGCTTACCTGTTGTGAACATTCCCAGGCCTGTCTTCTATGCACATGTGCAAGAATTTCTTTACTAGAATATAACACCTAAGAACAGAATTGTCTGAGTCTTAGGGTACATGCGTCTTCAGCTTTACCAGAGAATGTCAAATTGTTTACCAAAGTATTTGGGAAGGTTTATTTTCCCGCCTGTACTTGTATTAGAAATCTCATTAATTCACACCTTCATCAGTATGCTTATCTGGACATCTGCATATCTTCTTCAGTGAATTGACTGTTTATATCTTTTGCCTGTTTTTAATTAGGTTGTGTTCTCTTTTTTACTGATTTTTAGTCATTTTTAAAAGATATTTGGATACTAATACTATGTGTGTTGTGGGTCAATTTATCTTTTCATTCTCTTTGTGATGTCTTTCAATCCAGAAAAGTTCTTAATGTTATTGTAGTAAATTTATTAATTTTTTCTTTGTGATTTTAATTCCTTTTTTGAAATCCAATAGCAAACACATTTTATTTTCATATTTAGTCATATGAAATGATGTCTGTTGCAGTAATATGCTCATTAGTGTAAATGATGGAACAAATCAATTTTGCTGGATACTCAACAACCAACATAGAAACATCACTTCACCACATTCTCATGACATTAGCCACATCAAAACAGTACTGTATTTTATCAATATCATACCAGTATTGTTCCATATTATGGTTTTTTAGCTGTCAGGGGATACAAGGCAGAGAAATTGGAGGTTGTACCTGGAAAATTCTTTAATATGTATACAGTTTTCAGAGCTGCTGGGTCCTAAGTCCATGTTTGAACTCTGGGGCTGCTACTGTAAGATTCAGCATAGTGAAGCTGCTCTAACAGATTAGCCTTTTAATTCTGAATACATTGGGCTGATGAGTGAGATGACATGGCAAAATAATCTTTTTTTAAATTGTCAAATATCCTTTGACAACTTTTGGTTGTCACTTGATATCAAAAAATTAAATAAATTCCAACAATATATACAAAAAACAAATTCATGTTTACAATTTTTTCCATATTAATTAATCCAGGCAACCAACTTAAAGGTTTATCTAATTATATTAAAGAAAAATAAATTAAATACTGTTAGAACTAGTAGTTGATCACTTACCCACTGACAGTTTGCCTCATTTATTCAGTACTATAGTAACAAGTTTTTTGAGAGATAGTTTAATAGCTCAGGGACTCTGAATAATTTAAATGAAAATTACATAACATTTGATACCCTATTTTAGAATACAAGGATCAATTGATTTATAATTTCTATTCTCCTGCCCCCTCAAATAATCTCTTCAGCATTTTAGAGCAACATGGAATGATTTTGGTGCCATAATCAATTAAAATGAAGAGTTGACCATATAAAATATGTGTTCCATTTTTAACATTCTGAATCTTGGACTACTGTTCTGTTTATGTACTTCACCATTTTTAAAAGCAGTTATTTTCCAAAACTGAAAGAATGTCTTCTCATATGAATATGTGAATGAGTGGAAGGAGGTAAAGAAAAACAAAATTTAAAAAAAATCTGATAAGGCAGCAGCCAGATAATACAGTAATTTAATTCTAGCCATTATACAGATTATTTTTACTTTAATGTATCATCACATGACATCCTTCTGAGTCCACTCCCTAGATAATTTATCTTACTTGTAGATCTGTGCAATTTTTGGCACTAGGAAGCATCAAGGGTTTGGATCATATGGCAGAGGACAAATGAATCTTGGGAAATTATTAAGACAGGAGACTACTGTAATCATAGAATATCATCAAATGCTCCCATTACTGTTAATATTTAGATAATGTATTCTTGTAGATACAACTTTAGGATTTTGAAGGGGTAGTCTGTAGGAAAATGGGTTGCCAAAAAGAATATACCACCTGGACATGGGTTGTCATTAGATTCCATAATTGTGGCTTGGCAATGAAACATATAATCGTTAACTAGACCTGCAAACCATAGTGTTGGAAATTCACAGGCTAAATCGCTAAGTTCTTACTAATTTGTTTTAGTGTCATGTTATGTGCTTTTATCTCTACCTCTCATGAGAGCACAAGGGTCCAACCAAAACTCTGCCTCATAGCTCCCTGAAGTATGTTCATGGGACCCAGGCCCTCCTTCTAGCTGGACCTTGACCTTGGCCTCCTCCCCACACAGCAGGTGGTGCCTCCCTGCTGCCTATCGAGGCTCACACATACTACATCGCCAGAAGATTACTTGTGTTTCGAAAAAATCTTATTTCAGAAATATTTCTCTAACCTGAGGTAATAAAAATATTCTCTTTTTAAAGTTTTACAGTGTTTCCTTTCACATTTATGTTTTAAAACCACCTGGGGCTGATTTTTGTGTACAGTACAAGGTATCCACTTTTCACATTCTTTTTTAACAGTTGTCTAAAATGGACAGACTCTCTCTAAAGACTCTAGCTTTCTGCCCCTGACAACACCCAAAACATTGGCACAACTTCTTACTCACCGTTTCATTGCCTGTTGCTTAATCCTAGTCATATTTCAACCTTGTTTTTTCCAGGATGAAAGTTGTATGTACAATCCAACAGGCAAGGCAGCTAAGTGCAGAGGGTACAGAGAGATCCCTGAGGGAAACGAAAAAGCCTTAAAGAGGGCAGTGGCCCGAGTGGGACCCATCTCTGTGGCCATTGATGCAAGCCTGACCTCCTTCCAGTTTTACAGTAAAGGTAAGGAGCTGTTCCTACAGAGCACAATAAACTATCTCCTATGATGTGGGCTTGGCAGCTTCTCAAAGCGTATTGAGCATTTGCAGTACTTGTTTCCATATTCAGTCTGAGTCTGCCAGAGAGAAACAGCTGCCACAGCCCAGAGCATCTCTGTTGTAAACCCTCCTGACTGGCATGGGATTCTGCAGAGGGTCTCCTAGAGTGGGAGACCGCACAGGGCAGCCCTTGGATTGGGGAAAGCTTCATGTCAATTGTTGGTTTCCTAGGTGTGTATTACGATGAAAACTGCAATGGCGCTAATCTGAACCACGCGGTTTTGGCAGTGGGATATGGGATTCAGAAGGGAAACAAGCACTGGATAATTAAAAACAGGTAATGATGGGAACACCATGTTTGTCACTCGATTACCCTCCTAACACTAGACCTCAACTCCAACTTCCCAATATTCCTTTTTTTTCCTCTCTCAAATCAAGAGAAAGTTTTCTCAGACCTTTCAGTTCTACCATCCCAATCAAAGGCTATTAATTCTAGCACTTAATGGCCAGACAGCAGTACTAAAAGTATGTGTTGGGCAGCTGCTCACTGCTCAGGGTGCTTAGTCACAGACACAAACAAAGAGCAGATGTCGGTCTTCAGTCATCTCCCAGCCCCCTTAGAAAGCCAGACCTAGTGAACAAGAACATAAAGTAGCACCAAGAACCAGCAGGAGCTTTGGAATTATATACACATATTTTTCTTTCTTTTTTATATCTTATGTGATCGATTTCTTAGGGAGGTTTCCGTCATCAGTCCGTCTATAAGCAGTAGGGAACCGTGTCAACAATGGAAAGGTTGCATATCCCCTTGTAGAACTTTCTGCTCTTCCAGATCCTTAGGGTGGATGTATATAAGAACTGCTCAAAGATTTTGAAGTCTGTGAAGAGAAATGCTTTTCAGAAGGTAGATATGAACAACAGCAAACATTAATGTTTCTTTCCCTATTATTGGGAACAAATAAAAATGCAGGGCACCTTGGATCCCCATTTCTCTTTAGCTCCTTGTGACTTTGTCAGGGAGCAGACTTACAGGAATTATTCTTTTCCTTTCCTTCTTGGGCAACACCAGCCTGGCATAGCACTGATTAAATTTTCTGTCCTTGGTGCCCTCCAAGGAGCAGGAATCCTAGACTCTGAGGAGTGCCGAAACCAATGCAGCAGTGTAACCAGGTTGGGCTTGCTGCCTGGAGCATTGGCAGGATAGAACGTGAGGCTTGGAGTTGCCTCCAACCTAAAGCAACTTTTTATATCACCTAGGGCATCTTTCTAAGAAGGTGTTCCTTCTCCCACAGCTTCTGTCTTGTGATCGCCCTTTCTTGACTCGCAGTGCAAGCCCTTACCCTGTCCTTTCTTGATCAAGTGTCAAGGGTGGGGCTGCATCCAGGAGAGCTGGGAATAGTAAGGGACACACCCAGGCAGGGTCCCCTGGAAAAAGGTCCAGGTCCAGGTCTTAAGTCAAATGTATTGGGTAACTGGAGAATTTTTTGGTTGGGGGAAAAAGGACAGAAAATTCATGAAAACAATTTAGGAAGATACACAGACCAATCTCCTCCCTCCCTCCCTCTCTCTCTCTGTCTCTGTCTAATCTTCCAGTCTCTCCACTTGTCCCCTTAGCAGTCATACCTGTTCTCAGAGCTTCATTCTTCTCTTCTGTGGGTTTACTCCCAAACCAAGGTCACCAGTTTCAGCATCTCTTGCCTCTTTCTTATGCTCTAGAATCACATTTGCAAGATTCATGAAACACAAAACTGAATTATTTCACTCTCCCATTCAAAAACTTCAGTGTCTCCCACATTATGAGGAGCCACAGCGCCAACTCTTTAGCCTGGCAGGAAAGATCATGCAGCCTGACCTCCCACTGTACCCTGCCAGGCACCCTGTTTTTCAGCTACGTGATCTTAACGCATGACCCATGCTTTCCAGTCTCTGTTAACTCATTTCACCCTCCCCTGCTGGCTTCCCATTTCCACAGGTCCAAATTCTATCTGCCTCTGGGCTCAGCTCCAATGCCACCTCTTTTGTTAAGCCTTTTTTGGTCCCCTTAATCAGAAGCAGTCTGTCCTGTAGCACCATGCCTTCTCTCCATTTCTTGACTTTCACCTCTTTAAAGGTGAAAACTGTCTTATTCATTTTGTAAACCATCAGTACCTAGCACAATACTCAGTAAATGTTTTAATGAATAAAGTAAGGGTACTAAGTGTTTTCCTTGATTGGTTCCTACAGCTGGGGAGAAAACTGGGGGAACAAAGGCTATATCCTCATGGCTCGGAATAAGAACAACGCTTGTGGCATTGCCAACCTGGCCAGCTTCCCCAAGATGTGACTTCAGTCAGCCAACCCCGTCCTGCTCCTCCGTCCCTTCCGCAATGGTGCAGCACACCGATGTACTTTGGGAGGGAATTGGTGTGCCTTTCTTGAAGCAGATGCAGAGATCGTCCGTTCAATTTCCCTCTTTGTTTGTGCTTCAAGTGACACTCCTACTACTTTTCTTCTCTTCCCCCTAGGTCTTTATTTTTCCATTGTGGCCACAATAGGAATTTCCCTAACAGGTATGCATTCTTGGGCTGAGACATGTAACCACAGCCTGCCCTGACTGTGTTATCCTGGGGCTGACGCTGCGCAAGTAGGAGCTAGAGAGCTTCAGATAGGCTAGATTCTCACTCACAGAGACTAGTTAGCTCTACCAACTCTAGAGGACTAAGGTGACCTGACTTCTGTTTCCATATTTACTTCTATTTCTTAAAGGTAGAACTTTCTATTTTTTCCACCCCAATTAATAAATCTATTCACAAATGTTTGGTACGAGTTTACAAGATACAACAAATGTGTTTTCTGTTTCTTTCTTTGCATTTTCAAAGTAAACCATATTTATCTCTCATCTATAATTTAATAAATAGCTATTTAGTAAACATTCATCTTGTGTCAGATACTAGCTAGGTGCTGTAGACAAAAAGATGAATAAAACATATTCCTTATATTTGATGTGCTCACAGTTTGTTTGGAGAGACTGTTCCATAAACAATACATCTTAATTCATTTATTTGCTCATTCCTTCAACCAACGTTTATCAAGTGCTTACTACTCGGTATTAAGAATTGTACTAAGTTTCAGGGATTAAATGGATATAAAAAGATTTCAATATTTAATTCTATCTGTATGGAGACCAGATCGAGTGACATGTGATCCTGGGTCCTGAGAAATAGCTGAAGGCCGTTTCCAGCGTTCTAGAACCCAAAATTTTGCTGTCACCAAAAGGAGAAATTGAAACTCTTTATAATGATTTCCAAGCAGTATTAATTCTGAAGGAACTTAGCTGGCTAATAGTAAATCAGCACATTTACCAATTTTGTTTCATCTATCCCTCCATTTTTTTTCAGCATTTTAAAGCAAATCCCAGATATCACTTTACTCATAAATATCTCACTATAAATCTCTGAGTGAGGATTTTTTTAGTATAACCATCATACCATTAGCACATCTACAAAATTAATAATTATTTCTTAATATAATTTAATATCTAGTCCATTTAAAAATTTCTCCAGTTGTTTAAAGGTGTCTTTTTACTGTCAGTTTACTCAAATTAGTATTGAAACAGTTTTACACATTGAATTTGGTTGTTATTAAGTCTGCTGTATTTTTTGACAGTCACCTCCCCAACCTGCACTCCCCCCAAACACACATACTTTTTTTTTTTCTTGTAATTGATTTCATGGAGAAGCCAGGAGATTCCTCAAAAAACTAAAGATAGACTTATGATATGATCCAGCAATCCCACTTCTGGGCTTATATCTAGAGGGAACTCTAATGCAAAAAGACACATGCACCCCAATATTCACAGCAGCACTGTATACAATAGCCAAGACATGGAAACAACCTAAATGTCCATTGACAGATGACTGGATAAAGAAGTTGTGATGTATTTATACAGTGGAATACTACTCAGCCATAAAAAAGAATTAAAAATGCCATTTGCAGCAATATGGATGGACCTAGAGATCATCATTCTAAGTGAAGCAAACCAGAAAGAGAAAGAAAAATACCATATGATATCACTCATATGTGGAATCTTAAAAAAAAAAAAAGACATGAATGAACTTATTTACAAAACAGAAGTAGACTCACACACATAGAAAACAAACTTATGGTTACCAGGGGGAAAAGAGGATGGGAAGGGATAAATTAGCAGTTCAAGATTTGCAGATACTAACTATTATATAATAAAACAGATAAACAACAAGTTTCTTCTGTATAGCTTAGGGAACTATATTCAATATCTTGCAGTAGCCTATAATGAAAAACAATATGAAAATTAATATATTTATGTTCATGTATGACTGAAGCATTGTTCTGTACACCAGAAATTGACACAACATTGTACATTGACTATACTTCAATTTTTTAGAGTTTAAAAAAGTATATTCATGTTAAAAAAACTTTTCTGCATCAAAATGTCACTCAAGAGAGTGAAAAGACAAGCGACAAAATGGGAGAAAATGTCTGCAAATCATATATTAAATTAAATATCCAGAAAATATAAAGAACTACAACTCAGCAACAATAGAAAACAAACAACCCAATGCAAAAATAGGCAAAGGACTTGCACAGACATTTCCCCAAAGAAGATACACAAATGGTCAATAAGCACATGAAAATATGCTTATCACCAGCCTTGGAGAAATACAGATCGAAACCACAGTGAGAGACCACTTCATGCCTTTTATGATGGCTATTACAAAAAAGCAGAAAATAGTGCAGGAAGAATGTGGAGAAACTGAAACTCTGGCACATGCTGATGGGAATGTAAAATGGTGCAATTATTTGTTTGATAGTTCCACAAAAAGTTAAACATAGAACTACCACATTATGATGGCTATTACAAAAAAGCAGAAAATAGTGTGGGAAGAATTTGGAGAAACTGAAACTCTGGTACATGCTGATGGGAATGTAAAATGGTGCAATTATTTGTTTGATAGTTCATAAAGTTAAACAGAACTACCATATGATCTAGAATTTCACTCCTAGGTATATATCCAGAAGAATTGAAAGCAGGAACTTAAACAGGTACTGGTTCACCAGTGTTCTTAGCACCATTATTCACAACAGCCAAAAGGTAGAAACTACCCAAGTGCACATCAACAGGTGAATGGATAAATAAAATGTGGTATATACAGGAAATGAAATATTATTCAGCTTTAAAAAGAAATGAAGTATTGATACATACAATATAGGAGGACAGTGCAAACATGATAAATGAAATAAGCCTAACACAAAAGGACAAATGATTTCACTTACATGAAGGATTTTAAATAGACAGATTCACAGAGACAGAAAATAAATAGGCTAGGGCTATTACCACGGGCTAGGAGGAGGGAGACTGGCGAGTTATTGCTTAGTGGGTACAAATTTTCGGTTTGGAACAAGGAATAATTTCTAAGTGGAGGTTATGAGTGTGTAGGGGCAAGGAGTATTTTGGAATTCTCTGTACTTTCAGCTCAATTTTGCTGTGAACCTAAAACTGCTCTAAAAAACACAATCTTTTTTTTAAAATGTCCTGGAAATAGATCGTGGCAGTAGTTACACAACATAATGAATGCACTTAATGCCACTTAAGTGTATACTCAAAAATAGTTAAAATGGTGAATTTTATGTTATATATATATATGTATATATATTTTACTGCAATTTAAAACAAGGAATCAAAGAGAGGTCTAGTGACTAAAGCTTTATCATCCAGCCATGTGATTTTGAGTTAAACATTGCTCAATGTTTAATAACAATTACTTTGTTGTTATTCTGGTTTCCTCTGCTTCTCTTACAGTCCATATTAGAAAATTCTGTCCCTCTGTCTTTAAAATATGTGAATCTGGCCACTTCTTTACATCAGCCACGACCCAGATCCCCAGTGTAGGTCCCCATCATCTCTCCCCTGGATCCTGCAGCAGCCCTACTGCTCTCCTGTTTCCATGCCGCACTCTGCTCTGCTGCAACCACACTGTAGTCTGTTCTCTGAATAACAGATCATATCACTTCCCTGTGCAAAGCCCTCCCATTATACTTTCATTTACTTAACCTGCTAGACACTGTTCTGGGACACTGACAAAAATCCAAGACCTCATGGAGCTTATATTTTAGTGAATTTAGAATATAGTACAAAAATTCTTAAGTGGCCTACAAGCATGATCTGGTCCCAGGCTATCTCTCTGACTTCATTTTAGCCCATGGCCCTCGAGAGAGCAGTTCTCTAGACAAAATTAGAATTCTGTTGGAAAAGAAGTAAGGGGTGAATGGCTGTTGTTAAAGAGTGTTCATACAAATATTAAAAGTGGTAAGCAATGTCCCGGCCCCCATGAGACAACCCAGGGCCTTATCTGATTACTGTGTTCTGTTCTAAGACCAGGATTTCTGGCTGGTGTGTATAGTCTTCCTCATCAAGTTTGGATATGGACCCTTGAGGCCTGACAACCTAAAACTTAAGTTACCTGTAATTTAATCTATCTAAAAAATGATGCAGAAGAAGCAAAAGGGTAACTACAAGGAAAGTCTAATCCCGGAAAGCAGCAAATGAATGAAAAATGGTACACAGTTGTCACTGATCTATAGCAGACATCATACCCAACCAGGCAGAAATACAGAAGACTCCCTCCCTGGTGGTGGAGTCAGTTTCTTGGCCAGCTGATTGTGAACCCCCAGATTTGTTCCCTGGGAAACTTCCTTATTGTCACCATCACCCGGGGCCTTCCTGCTAAAAGATCTTATTTGTCCTTATTCTCCATGGCTATGCCAGAGGTGGGCACGGTGTAAATGTCTTTCTGGAGACTGACTACTCAACTTTAATTTGGTACAAGTTGGGAATCTAGAAAGGCAATAGACTGCTAGGCTTGGAGATTCTTTGGCAATACAATTTCTACAACAGCTCAGTAGACTTGGCTTAACTTCTTTTGCTCATTCCCATGGCCAAAGAATTTTCCTAGTCACTGTAGCCAGAAGGATGCAAAGCTATGATGGGCTAGCCTTGGGACCTGTGCCCACCTCTGGAGCTAGGGGAAATGTTGCTTCTCCCTTAATCTCCCGAGTGTGTGTTGGGGGGTGGGGGGCCCCATTTAAAAATCAGGATGCTATTGCCACAAGAAAGGGAAATGGAAGCTAGGTAACAAAAACAAGTAATGTCCACTTTGAGACATGCTTGAGCTCAGGTTTTTCTCCACCTCCATTGGGAAGTCAGATGTTCACATTTGTGACACATTTCTAAACTCACAAAATAATGTCAGTCTCTGGTAGCTTTCCATAAACTCTTTCCTCTCTCAGAAAGCATATTGGAATGTACATACACCAAAGTGATGTTATTACTGAGATAAGCTGAATCTACTCTAATTAATTTTTAAATATCACTTACAAATTTTGGTACTTTATTATTACTAACGAATTTCTTGTGACTTACCTTGTAACCGATTGTAACACATCAAGTGTGTTCCAACAGGTGTTACGTATTTGTTGGGGGAATGGTCTCATCTTTGGCACCCCAGGAAGCTTTAGTTATGTCTTATTTTGATCTCTCGGTAAAATTAACCTTCCTTCTGTGAGCACATTGCCGAGTGGCAGAGAGGCACCCAGGATAATGAGGGATGTCTACTGGGATCCAATAATCCAGCAAATAATGCACCGAGCAGGTAATCTATACAGAAAGTATTAGAAATAATGTATATTTTCAGTGAAAACATGCCTACTTTCCCCAGTGATTCAAGAATGCTATTTTCTTTCTCCTGAGAGTATAAACTGGATAATTTTAATATAAAGTTAATTAATTTTCTAGTCTCCTATACATTATTAAGGGCACTCTTCACCTCACCTTTGTGTACTTCTTGGGCAGAAGGGTCAGTAACAAGTGAGCTATTTTAACTATGCAAATAATGTCTGTTATTAAATTCCCAGCACAAAGCTAATCGCTTGGGTAAATTAACAGAGAATAAAACTGGCATCAGTATCATTCGAAAATTCAAAGTCTGTTTCTTTCAGATCAAACCAGATAGTTCCTCAGAGAAACTTGAAGCAGCTAACTTGCAGGGTGCACAAGGCTAAAAGATGATGGCTTTAAAACCTGGAGAAGGCACTAGACTTCCTTATTTTGTTTTCATTTCCCTTTTCGACATCATTCGGGACACGTTTCTTCATCTGTGATGGCAGGGAGGCAGCGCTCTGGATGAGATTTAGTAATGTACTATTGCATATTTCCTCTTTTTTTTTTTTTAATCTCTACAGTTAAATAAATTTGCAACAGCAAGTATGCCCCCATTTCAAAGGAAACTACTGTGCAAAAAAACGATTTATGGTTTTAGAATGTTGCAGGATGAGTTTTAATTTTATAAAATGCATGAAGTGTACATGAGGACAGACTGTGTAACAACATGTTCCCCTAATGTTTTTAAATACTATGTTTATAGACTTTTATATACCAGGAGCAGAGCAAAAGAAGCAGAGAAACCTAAGGCTAAAAGCTTCAGACACCACTGCCATGTGAGTGATGAATCTGAAGTGAAGATAAAACATGTAAAAGATTATAATTAGAAAATTAGTCCAATAAATATTTATTAGCTATGACCTCAACACGTATGAAACCACAAACAACACAAAGGTAAGTAAGACAGTATCCTGTATTCACAAATCAGCTGATGAGATGAAACCAACTTATGATACAAATAGAAACTAAGTTCACAACTGCTTGGTACAACTTGTTTCTTAAAAGTATGTAGCAATGGAAGATGGTGAGGTAGTCAGAGAAGACTGGGAAAGGCTGTGCTTGAAGTAGATCTCGCAAGGTAGGGAGGCCAAGGGACGGGGAGGGCCATTTCAGAAAGGCCCAAATGACTGTGCAATGTGGGGTCCCGCAAGACCAGCCTGACTACAGAAGAGGGTGAAAGTTTAAAAAAATCTGTTCTAAATTGAGTAAAATGCTTAAGGATGAGCCAGATTATGAGGAAATGCAGCAGGAAACAGAAAGCATTTGTAGAAAATGGCGCAATAAAAATGTGGTCTAGAAGGACAATCTGGCAGTGATGTACAGAATGAGATTGCAAGGTAGACTGGATCGAAGGCTGTTGAAATAATTTAAATCACAGCAGTAGATATTTATTGAATGCTTACTGTATCATTGCCTTCTATACCATGGAGGATACAAAGATGAGCAAGATATACATAACTCCTGTACTTAAGGGGCTAACAGGTAGATTTGTATGGCAAAGACGTAAATAATTGTGATGTTAGGTAGAGAATTAAGAGGATGCTTTTTCTGTTCTCAGAATCTATGAGTCTGCCACCAGAGAGTCTCAAAGTGCTGCAGAGGTTCAAAAAGAGACATGAAGTTCGGAATAAAGAAAGGTGTTTTTGGAAGAGATATCTTCCGAGACGGGCCATTGTGAAGAAAAAGCTGTGCTGGGCTAACTCGTAAATCTAAGTTAGTAAGTGTTGGTTTGCTGATTCCTTGCTCATGTTTTTTTTTTGCTAGCCAGCTGGATTTTCAGAGAGACATATCTAGCCTTGAAAAGTTGGTTTGCTGCCTCCCTGCCTCTACTTTTGTGATAATGATGCTGCTAAAGCTGTTCTATGCCTGTTGGCCGAATAACCCAAGATTGTAATTAACCCTGTAAAACCTCATTCAGACATCTTGGAGGTGCTCAGAGCCTCGGAGCAGAAGCCCCTCTGAGCCCATCGGCGTAATACATCTGAGTACTCCATCCCTCCGAGTGTAGCTTGTTTCTTGGCTGGCCTGTCGTTTCCGTAACACCATGAAGAAGGAATAGGATTTCAAGAGGCAGCAATGCAGGAGGGAATTCCAGACAGCGGGAGGCAAAATGATCCTGTTAGAAAAGTGCTACTTTAAAACTGTGTTCGATCCCAGGTCAGCAACCAGTTCTGTTCTCTTGAGGAAGTTATAAAACCTCTCAGAACTTAACTTTTCCTCTAAAGTGAGGATAATAATTGTACCTAACTCACAGCATTGTAAAGACTAAATAATGACGCACAGAGAGTATAGCACATTCAGTGGCATGTAATTGGGGCGTCCAGCAAATGTTAGCTAAGACTGTTACATAAAAAGTGAATAAAAACTGCAGAGGATAAGGAGCATGGATGTTCTGGAAACATGAAGAAAACTAGCTGTTTTGAGTATAAGATTCATGTGTGAGATAGTTGTCTTAGTCTGTTTGGACTGCCGTAACACAATACCATAAACCAGGTGGCTTATAAACAACAGAAATTTATTTCTCACAATTCTGGAGGCTGGAAAGTCCAAGATCAAGACGCTGGCAGGTTCAGTGTCCGGTGAGGCCCCCTCCCTGGCTCCTAGATGGCTGTCTTCTCACTGTGTCCTTGTGTAATAGCAGGGCCACGGGAGCTCTCTGGGGCCCTTTCACAAGGGTCCGGGTCTGGGGCAGGAACTGTTCGGCATAAGCCTGCAATGGCTTGTCTTATGAGAAAGAAGAGAAGCTATGAAAGAGCACTAGCGTCGCACCAAATACAGGGGCTCAGGGCTCAGGAACAATGTGAAAGTTTCCACTGACCAAAGATGGGAAAAGTGAGTATCAATAAGGATAAAACTGTGTTGAATTAAAGCACCTAAAATATGGTTAAATCTATGAATTCATGGTACAAAAATAACTCAGTGGTTTTGCAACATATGGACCTTAATTTGGAGCTCAATTCAAATGAAAAAATGTATAAGATGGGGAAATGAGAATACTGACAAGTTTGATGACATTAAGAAATTATTGTTCATTTATTTTAGATGTAATAATGGTACTATGGTTTATATTTCAGAGTCTTTATCTTTTAGAGATACACAATGGAACATTTATACATGAAATAACCTGATGTCTAGTATTTACTTCAAAATAATCTGTGTAAATTGGGAGTGTAAATAAAGGAAGATTGCCCATGTATTTATAATTGTTGAAGCGGGATACTGGTTTCATGGGGGCTCATTTACTATTAGCTCTATTTTTATATGTTAAATTTTCTTTCATAATTTTTTTAAAGAGAGCTAGATGGCCACAAACATGAAAATGTCTACTGCAGATAAGATTGTTCAACATTCTAATGATGTTGAGTCTTCACAAACTTATATATGTGTGTGTATAGTAAATTTTATTTATAATATATATAGTAATTCAATATAAATGTATCAATTTAAATAAAAACTGACAGAATTTTTCAGGAAACTTAATAAACTGATTTTAAAAACTCTTATGGAGAAGTTAACAGGTACAACATGTTAAGACAACTTTGAAAAAGAAGAACAAACAGCAGTGGCAGGGGTAACTTACCCTCTTAGACATCAGCATATTCAAAGCTATTTTAATTAAAACTATGTGGTATTGAAGCAGCAACAGATAAGAAGAAGAGCTCAGTGAGCTCAGAAACTGACCCATGGAGACATGGATTACATGGCTGAGAATTAGACAACAGTGATCATGGGTGAGTTGTGTTAAAATGAATAAGGCAGCTTTTCCTGGGAAATCATGGAGGAAGCTGGGATTTCAGAAGCTTAAACCTAATTTTTTCGTAACTAATTTTTCCCATCTGAAAACTGGTGTTTTTAGGTAAAGTGAATAATCAAAATGATGAGGGCTTAAAGGGTAAACGTGAATAGGTGTTGTTTTGCTGAGTTTGTTCTGTTGCTCTCCTCTCCTGGGGGCTCTTTTTGGTTTACTGTACCCACTTTGTCTCAAAAACTGTAGGGAGAGAGCCAGAGGTAGCCAAAGGAGTTAGGTTTTAAATGAAACTGAAATGAAAGCTCACTTCCTCATTGCAGATGCCTCATGTGACAAGTTCCAATTTCTTTTTAAAGTCAGTTTCACTGAAGTCTCTTTGCTGCCTGTGAAATCTTTGGAGAGAGTCCACCTTCCAGCTTTCCTGACATGGGAGCACCTGCTGGTTCCATCATGTATGTACTGTCTGTTCTTCTTCTCCTATTTACTATACTTAGACCCTTTATTTGTGTTTTTAACTTGCTCTGCCTGCTAGGTTTTACATCGTTTCAGGAAGTAAACTAAAAAATCATTGTCGCTCAATTTGCCTCTTGTTTTTTTGATTAAAAAGAATCTATTTTTGAAAAGCTAAAGTCTACTTGAACATATACAGCCTTAGGCTGAAACGTAGCTTTCTTCGGAGTATAATTTGAAGAGTTACATTGTTTAAAAATCCAGCTGTTTTGAATTAAAAAGAAATGGAAAAGAAAGAAGAATCCAGTTTGAGGCAGTTAGTCACTGAATTTCTGTTGAAGTCTCTTTGTATTAAATACAGAAATGGTGTTTTCAAAAGTAGTTAATTGCTTCTTTTGAAATAGATATTTTGATTGTTGGGGAAAAAAGTTTAAACCGTACAATGATCCAAGGATGTGAAAGCAACACACAGGAGCTGTCTTTTAACTACCTCTGAATGTTGTAGATATTTTAAGTAGAGCAGTTAAGAAGAGCTTGTGTATTCAAAAATTATGAAGATAAACTGATTTTTTAAAGGTTTGCCTTTTTAAGGATTTTTTTTTTTTTTGAAAGGAGGACAGAGGATTTCCCTTGGTTAGATTTGTTGGCAAATCCTGTAAAGTCCCTGCTTCCCTCGTCCCTCCCTGTAAATTTGGGTTCTTAGATATCAGGAAATTTTTGAAAATCACTTTTTAAAGTGCTACTAAATATTGGAAGTGGTATTTCAGACATAAATATGCTGTTACTCCCTGTGACTATAATTCAGAAAATTGCCTGTATAATTCTGATCTGTAAGATTCTGTCCCTTTGAGAGACTCTGCGCTGCTACATGGTCACATACATGCAGCGAATCCTTACTCTTCCTATGTTACCTTCCCTGTAACAGGATGAAACGGCTGGTTTGCGTGCTCCTCCTATGCTCCTCTGCGATGACACAGCTGCGTAAAGACCCCTCTCTGGACCGCCACTGGGATCTCTGGAAGAAAACCTATGGCAAACAGTACAAGGAAAAGGTAGATGGGTTGCCAACTGAGCAATTTGCTTTTACTCAAGTATCCTCTGCTTTCTTCCTCTCAGAATTGTGTTCTTACAAGCAGTGTTTTCAATAAATGTTACATACTCATTTCTTACCAGATTCTGTTACTAGAGATCCATCAGGAAACAAAACAAAGTTTCTGTTTTTATGGAGCTTATATCCTAGAAGGAAAGATAGGAAATAAGTGAATGAATAAGCAGGAATATACCATGTTAGATGGTGATAAGGGCAGTAGAGGAAAATAAAGCAAGGCGTGGGGAGTCAGAAGGGCCCCAGGTAGTGTCTGTGAGGGGTTGGGAGTGATGGTTCCACGTATGTGACAGGATGGTCAGGGAAGGCCGCACACATAAGGTGACACTGGAGCAGAAATTGACGGAAGCCAAGGAGCAAGCAGAGTAGATAACTGGAGTGAAAGTCCCAGGTCAAGGGGAGAGGAGTGGATGTTGGAGGGACACAAAGGCCTGATTCAGTCCCCGGCCCCAAGGAGCTCTGCTGGAAGTTATTTCCTGCTCTCACTTCCCACTTTGTACTTTTGTTTTTATTTCAAAACATACTTCTTGACTGATTTTAAGATCTTACCCTTGGCGCCTCAAGTAACTCCTATAACTGTATGATATTTCTGAGTTTATAAGCAGGATTACATAATTACTTCTTTGATGTATTATTTTTGTATAAAAAATGACAGTTTTAGTAGGACATGCGCCCCGAGTTGTTTTCTTAGTCGTGATGAATTTCACCCTCACCCACTCCTCTTCAGGACCAGGCCTCCAGTTTCAAGGTTAATTCGAGTTAGATGTGCAGTTAGCACCACTATCTGGTTAAATGAATCCTGTCTTGCTTTTTAATGATCTCAGTCCGAATCATTAGGAGGAATGAAAATGACTTTTGATTGGTATCCTGCCATTCAGATGTATCTCAAAGTCCACTTCTTTTTTTCCTTTCTTTTACTTCATTAGGTTTATTTTTTCTTTATTCCATTTTCTGCCTCTAGTGGTTTGGAAGTATATCTGTACATGTCCATTACTGTGGTAACAATAAAATCTTGCTTCCAAGTAGAGGGGTTGCATCCAGACTTATTGCCTAGAACCAGGGCCTGGGTTCTGACACTCAATAAAATGAGGCAGAAAAGAGATGTTGCTGACTGCTCATTGGGCTAACGCTTGTTGAAAACTATGGCCTTGGGGGTAAGGCTGAGGGCTGGCAATTCTAGGAGGCACTATGTATATTGTAGCCCATGGAAATGAAGCGTCTGGAGGACAACAAAATCTATATTCAGAATATGAATTCACTCTGGATACAATTAAAGTAACAGGACCAAAAATGATTTTTAAAAACTATATCTAATGGAATGACGTCAACACAAATGAACAAAATACTGTGAAATATATTAGAAATCCAGTTAGAGATCTCAGGAATCAGAAGGATAATCATTGAAATAAGAACTCAGTAAAAGGGATAAACTCCAGACTGGAAAGAACTGAATAGACTCAGCAACCTGGAAGGTGGTACTGAGGCATTCATAGAGAAGGCAGCATAAATTTCTTTTATTTATGAAAATAAAAACGGAAAATTGTGAAAATGCAGGTAAAAGATGAGAGAGAGTTTGTGGTTCCAAAATACATCTGATAAGAGTTTCTGAGGAAGAAAATTAGATGGAGTGGTGGGAAAGAAACATTTGAGGAGGTGCTGGTGGAGAATTTTCTAGATACAAAGAAAAAAAAAGTCTTGAGTCCTCCAATCAAAAGTGCCCTCCTATCAAAAGTACTCCGGAGAGGAAACTAAAGAAACCCACACCCAGAAACACATAATGAAGCTGCAAAACATCAAAGAGAAAGAGAAAATCACAAAAGTTACCATAGGTAAAAACAGAGGTACAGCAACTCAACTGAGGTCCGACCTCTACTCTGTAATAATAGAGACCAGAAGACAATGGAGAAGTGTCTTCAAATAACTGAAGAAAAAGAGCTGAAATTTATAATCAGCTAAACTATGTTTTAAGAGTGAGGGTAAAAAAAAGACATTTTAAAAGGGCCTATAATGATTAAGCGATCTTACCACTTACAAAGGATATACTTCAACAAACTGCAATTTCTAAAAAAAAAAAAAAAAAGTACTTTAGCATATTGAGGAAGGCCATTGTGTATCTAAAATAATATTAATCACCATCAGAGCAATTAAGAGCAAGAATTAAGATTAATGTATGATTTTGCCAGTTGTTGGATAAATTCACTTATTTGCATGCTCCCAGACAGATCCACATTTAGTAGAATGCTTTATAATATGTTTGTTTTCATTGTTGAATAGTTATTTGTGCAGGATTCAGTATAACGATGTTCTTTTTCTTCATATTTTAGAATGAGGAAGCAGCACGGCGTCTCATCTGGGAAAAAAATCTAAAAACCGTGATGCTTCACAATCTGGAGCATTCAATGGGAATGCACTCATACGACCTCGGCATGAACCACCTGGGAGACATGGTAGGTAAACTACAAATAGTCCTCCTTTTATCTCCAGGTAAGCAGGATTTCTATCTCCCCAAAGGCAATTCGAAGGTAAACAACAAAGAGTAGTATCTGTATGTGTACAAAGTTAGAAAACAGAATTTAAGGACAGACGAATTTGTACGGATTCCTTATTTAGTCCTATTGTGACCGCTTTCCTTAATGATTCCCTTCTTTAGAGGAATGTTTTGAACTCACGGAGCACTATTACTTTTATTTGTGTTAATTCTAGAAAGCATTGCCTAAAGACTACTCACAATCTTGTCAAGTTACCTTACATGTGTATGTCTACGTAGACAGTGTGATGTGTTCCACCTGCTTTCTTAATGGGGGAGTGTGGGTATTTAATATCACAAGTAATCTCCTGTTAGTTACTAGATTCTGTTCTACCCTACAAAACTTTATCACTATGGCCAAAATTAAGAGTCATGGTACCCCTTGGAAGCGAATACCCTAAGTAGAATAAATTCCTAATTAAATGCAGGAATCTCCTTTGTAATTCTTTATCAGAAGGAAAACCAGTTCAGTCCACTTTTTGACAACCTTTTATAAAATTCTGCCTTGCTTTGAACCAAAAATCTGTCTCCTTGTAACTTCTAACTTTTACCATTTGCTTCTCCTTCCAAACACCTAACTGGGATGCTAATGCAAAGTGTAAGACTAAAGGGAGCCAGATAATTCACCTACCAGTTACCTACGTTGGTCACAAATACCACTAGTTTTTCTCAGTTATTAAATATATTCACAGTTACAGTTAATTAGGATATTGAAAACAAAGATATAAGTAAAAGGAAATATGTGTCTTTGTAGACCAGTGAAGAAGTGATATCTCTGATGAGTTCCCTGAGGGTTCCCAGCCAATGGCCGAGAAATGTCACTTACAAGTTAAACCCTAATCAGAAATTGCCTGATTCTCTGGACTGGAGAGAGAAAGGGTGTGTTACTGAAGTGAAATATCAGGTGAGTAGCATCATCCCAGGCCTCTACCCCAAGTAGAGATCCCTCTTCCTTATGTACTTAGTCTCATTACATAATTTGGCAGTGAACCTTATAGTCGGCTATGTTTCTTTCTAACTACTTTTGGTATTCTTGTCTTCCCAACCATCTCATGAGCTCCTTGAGGGCAAGGACCACAGCATACTTTGTATTTCCCACAATGCTTAGAACACCAATAGTTAGAACCACATCAGGCAAAAACTGTGAACTAAGCAAATGTGTCTTTAAGACCAACGTGTAGCGTTCATGCTATCCATCAGCTACACTTGACCCTTCACCAAGCCAGTTACTTGAGAAATGGTATCGTGTGTGGGGATTTCATTCAGGAGGTTTTTCCCTCCATCTCATTTATGAATTTCAAGGTCCAAGGAGAGGAAAGGACTAGAGCTGAGACTGGCCTGTAAATTACCCATCAAGTTCATTCATGACTAGGCTTGGATTGTTAGACCAAGATATAAGGATTTTATAAATTTGTTGCTATGTTTTTGTATTTCCTTTAATTTGCTTGTCCAAAAAATAGGTATAAAAATCCTAAATTAGTTTTAGTAAGCTAAGGATAAAGCACATATATCATCTTGGAAGTCAGGATAGGGGAGAAGAATCAGTGTTCTGAGCAGCTGCCCCCACCAGTGACCAATGAAGAGTGTAAAAATCAAGAAGTGAATGGAACTGCTAATCTCTTGCTCTTTTTCAGATAATATTTTTCTTTCAGCTAGCTTGGGTTTTTTGTTTTTGTTTTTGTTTTTTTTACTGGAGTTCCTCTAAAAGTTTGGGAAGACCAAATAAACTACATATCTAGGTGTTAACTAGAAATAATTTAATGAGCTCCTTTCCCTGGATGCTTGCATTTTACTGGGTGATTTTTGCTTTAACCAAAATAAATTTGAATTTGCTTCCTTCCAGCAGAGAGCAAAGCAGGATGAGGGGAGGAGAGAAAGAGCAGTTATGATGTGGTTCTGGACTCTCTGCACCTTTTTAAACTAAAGCAGCTTTGTGTTTTTCTGCTTGTTTATACTTCCCTGTAAAATATCTTATGACCAAAAAAATTCTGAAGCTAACAATGTTTGAAAATGCTAACCTTATGTTTCAGGCCTCATTTGGCAAGAGGAAGGGTATTTTAGGTCAAGAGAATCATCCCAGTTCCTCTCAAAATCGTGCAGCATTGGTAGTATAGCGGTGAGCAGAGCTGCCTTCCAGTTCCTCTCAAAATCACTTTATGGTTGGCATCTATCTCCCTAATTAAGGGGGAAAATAGCTGAGATTTGGTACAAGCTCAGTAAGTACTCTTTCTTAATACATTTGAATATGGCAGTTACACTCTGCGCTCAGCCATTTGTAAATCTTTATTAAGGTTGAACCTTGCCCAGAGAACAATCCAGTATTCAGTCTTCATTCTCATTGTCTAAGAGAAGAGGAAACTACAGTGGGGCGAGCTTTTCCTGGAACTGCTGACAGTGCTGACATGTTGCGAGTTGCCCAGTTTGTGTAGCGGAAGTCATCCTTACTGACTCTGTGATGGTCCTTGTGACTTTGTCTCTGTTTTAGGGTTCTTGTGGTGCTTGTTGGGCTTTCAGTGCTGTGGGAGCCCTGGAAGCACAAGTGAAGCTGAAAACCGGAAAGCTGGTGTCTCTGAGTGCACAGAACCTGGTGGATTGCTCAACTGAAAAATATGGGAATAAAGGCTGCAATGGCGGCTTCATGACAGAGGCTTTCCAATATATCATTGATAACAACGGCATTGATTCGGACGCTTCATACCCCTACAAAGCCATGGTGTGTCATAAGCAAACTTTTTGTGCTGCCCCTTTACCTTATTGCTATCACTAAACTAACTGTACTAAAGTTACCACCAAGCCAATTGCTTGAGACGCAGTGCCATGGTGTGTGTGTGTGTGTGTGTTTGTTTCAGAGAGAGAGAGAGAGAGAACAAGAGAAAAAGAGAACCTTGATCAGAAATTCTTAAATTCTCAAAAGTTCTCTTTCTCATGCAGCAGACTTCTTAATTTATCACTGGCACAATGATTTTAAACAAGCAAGCAGAGTTCATGCTTAAAAATGGATTTTCAGCAAAACTTCCTTACAAAACTCTTTCTGTGTATCTGCCTGGTGTTTAAATTTTTTTTGCCCTGCAGCCTCCTATGCTGGACCTGATTCTCAGATCATCAAGCACACAATTCTTCTACTAAAAAGCTAGATAATGCTCTCCTCCTCCTCCTCCAGGTTCATCACACGTTCTGTTAAATGATATAACTAACATGTCCATATTACAGAACATTTATAAAAGATTAAAAATATCACTCAAAAACCTCCTCCCTTAGCCACTACTGTTTTGATTCATTTCTTTCAAGTTCTTTTTCCTATCAAGCATTTAGAAAACATAGTTGTATATGCAACAAACATGAATTTGTACCCTCTCCTTTCCCACTGGAAATATGATCTTTATAAACCATTGTTTAAACTGGAAATCATCCTGCAGGCATTACATCATCAAAAAGATTTTTAATGATACCGTCTAGTCTAGAGTTTATGATCTTAGTGTAGTATTCCCCTAACAATCCATCTCGGAGTCTGAGAGACATTATCCTGGTAAATTTTGCACACATGAAGATGTTCACAATAAACAATAGCATAGTTCTGTTTTTCCTCTGTTACTGGTGAAATGCAGAACTATTAGAGTTTGGAAGATTTTACTTTTCTTTCCTTAAAGGGAAGAAGGAGCATTAGACACTTGAAAAGGCTAAATGAGGAAGGAAAACATATTTGAACTGCAGACCAAGGATTCTGGTGATTTATAAAAGAAGTTGAAGTACACATCGTTATCTGATTTATCTCTTTTTTGCAGGATGGAAAGTGCCAGTATGACTCAAAAAATCGAGCTGCCACGTGTTCGAGGTATACTGAACTTCCCTTTGGCAGTGAAGATGCCTTGAAAGAAGCTGTGGCCAATAAAGGACCTGTGTCTGTTGCTATAGATGCAAGCCATTCTTCTTTCTTCTTCTACAAAAGTGGTAAAAACCCAGATACATCCTCCTCATGCTTTATACTGCCCTTGTGCTGTAAGAAAGAATATTCTTATTCCTTATCACTTGGCCTCTGAACGCTTAGACTAGGTTAAACGGAACGCTCCATTTCGTATCATTTCATATACGTATCTTTATACCCAGTTCTAATTTACCAGTAAGGTAATACTTATCAGAGTTCACTAACACTACATGCCAGGTACTATGCTAAATTCTTTCCATGCATTAGCTCGTTTAGTCCTCACAATATCCCCATTTTACGGATGAAAAAAATCTAAGTCTTAGGTTAACTTGCCCAAAGTCACACGGTCTGCAGGTGTCAGCCGGGGTTAGAAGCGGTGCCGCGTGACTCCCGCGCCTGCGCCCCTAAGCACGGCCACGCTGTGGGTGCAGGTGCAGCCCAGCGCTGCTCGGGGAGGGCGCCCAGCAAGGCAGAACCGGGCGGTAGACAAAGCAGGTGATTCTCTCTTTTTTTCTTTTTTTAACCTCACATCATTTAATCTGATAAAGGATGAATATGTATAGAACAGGCAGTTTAGGAATATATTATGAAATATATTTTAAGAAATATATTTCTTACTGTATATAAGTTAAAAAATAATTAGAAAAAGGTGGCAGTTCAGCAGAGATTTCTAATTAGATTGATGCTAAACTTGGCCAAAGAAAAACCCCAGCGATATAGCATTGCATTGATGGCAAAAATCATAAACTCTAAATCGTTTAAACATTAGAGTATATGTTCCTGACATACATCCAAAACAGTCTCATAAAATAGCATTTTCAAATGTCCTTCATTGCCACATACCACTTACTCTTTTTCCCCACCCACATCTTATTCTCAGGTGTCTACTATGACCCATCCTGTACTCAGACCGTGAACCATGGTGTACTAGCAGTTGGCTATGGTAACCTTGATGGGAAAGACTACTGGCTTGTGAAAAACAGGTAATGTATTCACACTTTGATGTATATTTAATTAAAATCAGGAATTTGAGGGAGCCTCAACAAATGCTTTCTTGTGATTATGATGATAAGCATCATGATATTGACAATGATGAACATTTATAGCTTCTTATAAAGTAGCACTCAAAATTACTCAACGCCCCCAATTCTTCACTTCCTATTCTGCCGTCAGCACTTCGCTTTCATGACTTATTTTCTACACTACTTTGTTGATTGCTCCTTATCAGTCTCCTTTATGAATACCCATCTTCTGCTTGGCCCCCCCGTTGCTGGTTTTTCCTCCAGGGCTCTGTCTTCCACCCCTTGCTCTTCTTATTCTACATTTTCTTTGGATACAATCATTCCATTCTTATGATTTCAGCTATAACATATGCTGATGGTGTTCAAATCTCTAACTCTGGCTCTGACCTCTGCTGTGAACTCAGATTATTCATCTAGACATATCCACTCTAATGTATCTTAGTTTTTCCAAACTCAGTATGTCCAGGGAATTCAGTAGTCTCTCCACCATATTGTTCCTTCTCAGAACTTCCCATCTCACTAAAAGGCAACACCACACAACACGCTCAATTAGTCACCCGATCAGATACTATGGATTAGTCTTAGACCCCTCTAGATGCAGCCTAGCGACAGGTCAACCTGATTTTACCTTGTCTCTGTCCTTAATTCTGCCCCCTCTCCATTTCTTCTGTCATCACTCCGGTTCACACCTCTCTTGCCTGGACTATTCCTGTAGCCTTCTAACTGGTCTCCTTTTCTCTCAAACCTGCCTTTATACTGCTTCCCATCTGGTTTGTCTGGAATGTAAGTCTAGGCTTATTATACCTCATCTGCTTAGTGCCATTAAGTGTAAAATGAATGTTCCTTCTTTCATTTTAGAATAAATTTAGAAAAGAAAATACAAGTTGTCTATGTTGTGGTCCCTACCTGCCTTGCCAGCCTCAATTCCTGGCAATGTCTCACGCTTTGAATTCTAGTTATACTGAACTATACACAGCTATAGTTCCTTTTCTAGCATTTTATCTTTAATGCCTTCATATCTTGGTTATGCTGTTCCCTCTGTCTAGAACAGCCTTTCTCCTCACTTGGTTTACTCATCCTTTTCCTTCAAAACCAGTGCAGACATTATCTATACCAGGAAGTTTTCCCTAAATCCTTGGTCTGGGCAAAATGTCTTTTTTCCTATGCTCCTAAAATGTCCTCTAGCAGACTGGAATATTTTACATGTAATATTTAAATTGTGTGTTCACCTATCTATCACTCCAATATTCTGTATGTGCCTTTGGGGCACAGAGTGTGTCTTGTCTTTGTATCCTCAGCACAGTAGGTGGCATCTAACAGCCCCTCCATACATGAATTAGCTGATGTCCATATAAACTGTAAACAAAAGGAATGCAGCTTCTAGAGGGAAAAGAGAGGAAACATGAAGAGTTGAGACCTAAACATGTTTGAATTTTCTCCTTGTGTGAGTTTTCCAAGGCTCCCATAACAAAGTATCACAAACTGAGAGACTTAAATGACAAAATTGATTGTGTCACAGTTCTAGAGGCTGGAAGTCAGAGATCAAGGTGTCGGCAGGGTTGGTTTCTTCCAAGGGCTGTGAGGAAGAAATTTTTCAATGCCTTTACTCTAGCTCCTGAAGGTTTGCTGGCAGTGTTTGGCTTTTCTTGGCTTGTAGAAGCATCGTCCACTCTCTGCCTTCGTTTCCACATGACATTCTTCCTGTGTGCATGTCTGTTTCTGTCCAGTTTTCCCTTTTCATAAGATATCAGTCATATTGGATTAGGGTCCAGCCTAATAACTCATCTCAGCTAGTTATATCCTCAGTGCCTCTATTTCCAAATAGGGTCACATTCTGAGGTATTGGGGACTAGGATTTTGACATATGAATTTGGAGGAGACACAATTCAACCCATAATACCCCTCGAATCTTTATTGGAATTACATAGTCTACAAACCATAAATAAACAAACTAAGAGGTCCTTTCCTACCTTTTTCACACTGTGGCACACATACCAGATGGTAACATTTATATGGCCCACTAGGAAGGTAGATGAAGGGACTCATATCTTGGTTCACTAGTAACCCATTCACACCTTGGATCTAGACCAGTGATAACTTTTTTAAATGTGGCAATACTTTCACCTATATCTTGTTTACTACCCAGTAGGTTTTCCTCTTCTCTATTCAAACCGCTCTTCTTGAAGATCATCTATATCTTTTAGGGTTTTAATTCAAAACCTCTTCTCAGCACTTACTCATTCAACAAGAATTTACTAGGCATCTGCAATGTGACAGGCATGATCTAAGCCCTGGAAATACAAAAATTAATCAGAAATCATCTGGTCCTGAAGGGGCTCACAGTCTAATGGGGAATTATATATATTTTTGAACAACAAAACACAACACAGCATGGTATAATATGTCTAAATGACTTTGGGGCCATAGAGGAGGAGTTGCCTCTCTGCCCAAAGTTCCACAGATAAGGCATTACTCACACTCTTTTCAGATAAATGAATTGCTCATATGTTAGAAGAGGAAAACAAGTTGCCCAATGACCCAAAAAGGATATGGAATGGCACAGACATTTGAGAGATTTCTCTGCTGTATAAACTCTCTCCTCCGTTTATTTCTATGACATCTATGACATAGAACTTTCCTGGCTCCTTTTGTTGTATCAGTTTTAACCTCATTTCTTAGATTATTTTCTTCTATCTGTTCCTTACACTCCATCTCTAGCTATACTAATGCAAACTCATTTAATCCTTGAGCTTCATCTATTGCCATTATGTGGATGGTACCCAGTTCAAAATTTCTAGAAATTACCTGTCTACTAAGCAATAGACTTCCATGTCCAACTTCCAATTTGATAGCTCTACTTGAAAAGTACAGATCCCCCACCCACCTACCCTCCAGCTGCTGACAATACACACACATTCTCCCCAGCTCTTTTTCTCTCTCCTATTCAACAAGTCTAAAACCAAATTCCCTCTTTCTCTCCATTCCAACTCCCTTTACATCCCACATCCCTGAAAATGATTTTAGAATAAGCTCAAGGGAAAATTATTCCCTATTTTGAGTAATACATCACCAACTTCAGATTATAAAAACCTTGGTATCCTCTTGGTCTCCTCCTTCTCTCCCTAAACCCACATACCCCTGTCCTTTAGGCCTCTTAATCATATTTTACATGTATTTCAGATTTATCTAATTCAGATTCCATTCTCTCCCAGCTATGGAAGTATCTTTTTAAAATACGGATCGTGTAAACCCATGGTCAAAATTCTAAATAGTCTACCATTTTCATCAAAATGAAATCTAAACTCCTGACTAGGCATTTGAGGGTCTTTATTAGGTAGCTTCAAACATAGCTTTCTAGACTTTTCTTTCCCTATATTCTCATGCACCCATATTCACACTCTGGCCACCGGGAACTACTTACACGTCATTCCCTAAGTTTAGAGACACTTAGTTACTTCTATTTCTTTACTTTTGCTGTTACATCTTTCAGAAATGCCTTTAAAGCTCATTGATCCCTACGGAAATCCCTGTCTGGTGAAATGGGCACTATCATATATTATAGTGGAAGAGTAAATTTTTACAATCCTCTTGAAAGCAACCTGATAATATGAATCAAGAACTTTTCAAATGTTCACATTCTTTGTCCAATGATTTCCATTTCTTGGAATCTACATGAAGAAAATAATCCTAAATATGGGGAAAACTTCATACCTGATTTATGTAAATTATAGCATTCTTCTTCTTTAGTAGTGGAAACTAGTAAGCAACCAAAAATGCCTAACAATAGGGATAGTATTAGATAAACTATGACATAATCAAGTCCATGTATTAGAAATTATATTTATTCAGAGCATTGTTAATAACCTAATAGAATACTTGGAATATACATTTAAATGGAAAAATGCATACAAATGCAAAATTTATATACAATGTAAGTATTAAGTTAAAAACAGTACATGGGATTTCTCTGATGTATGTTATACTAAAGGATCAGATGGAATTATAGCAAATGTTAATAATGGTCTGTCTACCTTTATGTATTTTCAAATTGTCTTTAATAAAGCCACTTACTACTTTAAAAATGAAAAAAAAAAACTAATTAAAAATCCTATTCATTCTTCAAAACCTACCTCAAATGCTGTCTCCTCCCTACCTCATTCATTTACACAGAATTGTTTCTCTAACCTCTAAGCTTTAGCAATGCTTCATAAGTTTTATTATAGCATTTAACACATTGTGCTTTGTATTATAGCTATTTCTGTAAATCATGCTCCACTCACGAGAATGTAAGTTTTGTAAAGCTAGAACAATCTCTTGTTCATTTTCGCATCTTCATTCATACATTGATTCAACAAATATATATTGAGTACCTGCCATGTGTCAAGCACAGTGCTAGGCACTGGGGATTTGAATGAAAAATGCAGTCTTTCTGTCATCCTTCAGGATACTCACAGTCTAATACATACAGGCAAGGAGATAGGTAGGTGCGTGTACAGACCATCGCAATAGAATGTGGTAACTGCTGAGACAGAGGTAGGCATCGGCTACAGTGCAAGCACAGAGGAGGCGTCAGGGAAGGCCCTTTAGCCAGGTTATCTTAAGGACGAGAAGGAAATAGCGAGACTAAAAGGGCAATCAGAGCAGAGGAAGGTACATGTGCCAAAGCCCAGAAGTGAGAGAAAGTAAATGAGTTAAGGAACTGCATGATTATATTTATAAAGGTTGTAGCATAAGGCGCCTGTTAGAGAGGTGACATAGGAAGGGAGCAAATTATGAAAGACCACAGCGATAGCTGGCACTCGAGTCTGACAGGGAGCGGTTAGACACGGGCCTGAATTCCGGGCCCCACCGAGACTGACCCAAACAAAATCCTCTTAGATCATCAAACTTGTTCTTAGTGACTTCTTAAAAGACTAAATTATATGTCATTTCCAATGCTACCAAGTTAAGCCTAAGTAAAAGAATGTGGAGTCTCCCTCTATTTGGCCTCTTCTTTTTTATCTTCCTTTGGTTTATATGTAATCTTTTTGACACGTGTATAACATTGATCCCTGACCCTCGATTTTTCTCTCCTTTCTGGATATGGGTACTTAGCTTCTTCGTATAATACAGTATAGCATAGTGAGTAAAAGAATTAACTTTGAAGCCAGGCAGAACTTGCTTAGAATCCTAGCTCCTTTCACTGTCTCTGTGACCTCAGGCAGGTTATTTAAAACATCTTTAACTTTCAATGTTCTCATCTGTAAAATGGGAATAATAGCCTCATTATTATTATTATATAATTATGCATATATTATTATAGAGATTATTATAAGGATTAAACAAGACAATGTAAGTAAAACACTTAGCACATAGTGTGTGGCATGTAATGTGTCCAATGAATCATAGTTATTATTTTTATTATTATTCTTCCTTTGAATCTCTATAAAGAGAATACTATCTGACATAGAAGACTATGCCCTCAATAACATCCCAGTTATAAGTAAATGCAGTTATAAGTCTTACAGAATGCTTTCATAATGTCTAGTAATATATAGCTCAATCATTTAATACCAAAGAATAATTGAGTACAAATTATTTTATGGGTGCCAAAATAATTGAAAATACTTGATTATACAATCTTCTGATGGTTAGACATAATCCAGAAGTAAAACTAGAGCATCTCAGTGAGGAATGATGAACTATGTATTCTTCAGGGACATCTCCCTAAATATTAGGCAGTAGAGATTTTGAGGTTAAACTCTCTGAGAAGATCCTTAAGTATTTGGATAGTCTTTGTTGCCAGTTATGGGCAGATCCTATAAATTTAGACAGCTAGCTGAGCTAGAGGTGCAATTGCTATGTACTTAGAAAAGTTTAGAAGCCTAACAAGGACATATACTAGGTCAGAAGGCCACCTCAACCTGACTGCCCACAGGGTGGACCAAGATTGTCTTTGGGAAAAATAAAAGGGAGGAGTTTAATTTAGTGTACAGATCAATGAGTAAGGAAGGCCCCACAGTTATTGGGCTAACATAGTTTGAGCCTGAGGAAAAAATTCAAAATGTTAACTATGTGCCTATTAGAACCTTAAACACACACACACGTATATACACAGACACATACACCAAAAACTGCAAAAGCACCTGGTACACCTTTAAGCACTATCTGATGAACTCTCTAAGATAAACAGTTGCAAAGCAGATGGGCCTCTAGATAATGCAGTAACTTGATGGAGTTGGTAGGGGTGGAGGGGAGGACAGAAATGGCTCCTCTTCAACCATATGTGGCATTAAGTTATAAAAATATAAGTTAGAATAAAGAACATATTCCATTTTCCCTCACTGAAAACTGATGTCTGATCTTTCAAGAGATGCTGATTCTTAAAGAAGAGTTAGGGTACATGTTTTATACTAAATATTATAGGAATCTGTATTAAATTCGTACATACTGCCTCTTCCGCATGGAATCAAAAGCTGAAGAAAGATTTTTTAAAGTTATAATCTAATGATTTTTCTTAGAGATTTGTCTACAGAGAGATTAACAACGTGCACACTGGTTTACAACTCAAAACAGGTACTTACCACGCGACGCCACTGAAATCACCCTTGTCAGGATCACCACTCACCTCCACTTACCTCAGCCGTCAGTTGTCAAATCTCATTCTTCTTGCCCTCTTAACATTTAATGTGTAATTAATTACTCTCTCCTTTCTGAAACTCTTTATTTGACTTTCAGGTGACCACATTCTCCTGGTTTTCTTCCTACTTTACTTCTCAGTCTCTTATAGGGTTTTGTCATTTTTTCAGCAGTCTAAAAAAGGGGGAAAAAAGAATATTTTGGTGAATCTTTCCTAAATCTGAATTTCTTTAACTCAAAAGGACTATGCTTCAACTAGAAATTATGTCCTCTTAAGTTTTGTTTTTGGTGTTAAACTGTCCTTTCTTTTACAATATGATGGTGATTACAAAATGATGGTAATAATAAAGTTTTTTTTTTTTAATGTCTGCACCTACTAACTTAAAAATTGGTAACTGTATGTCAATCTGCAAAATTTTTTGAAATTCAAAGTCCGTGAAATCAAAAGGCGAGAGAACCATTGATCTCCTCTAACCCTAATATGACCCACTAACTCCCTCTGCAACATCTCTGACAAGCTGTGTAAACCTCTGATTGAGCACTTTCAGTGCCAGGGAGCTCACCTCCTCCCAATGTAGCATATTCCATTTTTTAACAGCTTTAACTATAAGGAAGTCTTATCTCAGCTTCACTTCCAGGTCAAAAAGCTGTTTGAAAGCTGCACTTTTTATTGCTTATTTTAGAATCCCCTGCCCTATACCTTTTCCATCATGGTCTCTTAAAAATATTTCTTAATTGGTACTCTCTAAAGAAATTGAAGTTTGATAGCAAATCATCACCTATGATCCTATTATGCAAAAACATTTAGAGATGGGGCCTTGGAAAGGATAATAAAACTTCCTGCAGACGTAAGAGGATTAAATTTTGGGATGGATCTTATATTGTTTTCCTTAGGTATTAAATCTATTCATCACTATAACACTAAAACCTTCCAAACTATCCTTTGAAAATTGCCTAAAAGCCCTGGGGAAATTATTATATTATTTTCTTCTAATTTTGTTTTACAGCTTTTCATATATAATCACTTTAGGAGGAAAACAATCTAAGAGATAAAAAGTTGATAATGTAATGTGATTATATTCATTTGTAGTTTTTTAAAATTTTATTTCATTTCATTAATTTTTTCATTGAAGTATAGTCAGTTACAATGTGTCAATTTCTGGTGTACAGCATAATGTCCCAGTCATGCATGTATATACATATATTCATGTTCATATTCTTTTTCATTTGTAATTTTGTGTTATTTCTTTTTCTAAAGCTGGGGCCTCAACTTTGGTGACCGTGGATATATACGGATGGCGAGAAATAGTGGAAATCATTGTGGGATTGCTAATTATGCCTCTTACCCAGTAATCTAGAGATCTCTTTGTTTTAGAACAATTCAAGAAAGACAAAACACTTTCTCTTAACTTAATTTTACCTGCTGTAAGCAGTAGAAATGTGTGACATGATCAATGTATATTTACTGTACTAACAGAAAATATAGTTTGACATCTACTTTTTAAACTTTGCAGATCTTGGGGGAAAGTTTGCTAAGCAAACTAGTAATGTACTATTGATATAACTGTATGAAAATTGGTCAACCTGAAATGATCTGTCATGTTTGTCATTGTCTTATTTTATTTGTCCTTTTAAGTCCTCTGATATCCTTTTGAATCTTGATGGCATATAAATGCTTAATAAGTATATGTCTTTTCAACTTTGTATCATTACCACATACCATTCTTTCCTTGTTCTCAAGAAACTGTTATAATCTATTGTGAGAATGTTAAATTGTGGTATGCTGGTGATGTGCTATGGCAACTTTCATGGAAAAAACTACTAGGTTATTAATGTCTCAGACTGTATTTTTGCACACAAAAGGATTCAATAATTTTTTTTAAATAAATGATGTCAAAGTAGACAAATGCTTAAAAGATAATCTATCAAGTACTTTGTTTTTAACAATTAGCAATTAATATACTAATTCATACTATTTTTACCTAGTCATCAGCAATTTGGCCAGGACCTTTTGGGGGCAAATAATTAGTCAACCTGAAAAAATAACCGAACTGCATTTCTTTAAAAATATTCCATTACTCATAGTTTTATCTAATTCGGATTGATCTTCCTCACAACTGCTCTAGATTAGTGGACAGGCTCTGAAGAGGCAGCAGGAACTTTAAATTTCATAGGTTCATATCTGTGACATGAAAAATGTGTGGGGTGATGCCGTTAGTGTTTCTTAAACTGAACTTTAACCATTTTCATGATCTTTGGTTCCCTCTCCACAAATTACATTTTAAAGAAGAAGAATTGCTAACTATAAAAACATGGTAATGTTGCAGGAAAATGGGGTGCAAGAGGATGGTTGTGTCCCAGGTCTCGGGTGAGTCCCTGGGACGCTCCCAGCCAAATGAGGGTCCTTGGCTTAGTGCAGGAAAGAATTCAAGAGCAAGCCATAGTAAAGTAAAAGCAGATTTATTCAAGGAGATACACACTCCACAGAGTGTGGGCCGTCTCAGAAGGCAAGAGAGGCCCTAGGATATGATGCAGGAAAACAGACGTGGGGCATCAGAAGGGTTGAGCCCCTGGGACATGCCCCACCAAGTGAGGGTCCTTGGCTTCACGCAGGAAAGAATTCAAGAGCGAGCCACAGTTGAGTGAACGTAGATTTATTCAGAGAGATACATTGTAAGGCAAGAGAAAGGCCACGTGGTGTGGGGGTTGGGTGCTCAGATTAAAAGTAGGTACACACCCTACAGATAGAACGTCGGGGAGACAGGGGCGGCTGCAAGGCGCCGTGTTGCTGGGTTTTATGGGCTTGGTGGCTTTATATACTAATAAGTAGAAGGACCAGTCTAAGGGGAAGGGGCTGGGATTCCCAGGAAGTTGGCCGTTTCCCACCCTTTGACCTTTTGTGGCTAGCCTTGGGACTGCCATGGTGCCTGTGGGCGTGTTATTCATCATGCTAATATGTTACAATGGGCTTATAATGAAGCTCAAGATCTACTAGAAGTTAAATCTCTCATCATCCTAAGCCTCAAGGCCTACTGGGGGTTGAATCTTTTACCATTTTGATGTTAATTGCTGTGGCATTCCTTGAATGGCTGTGCCCTGTCCCCCTCCATCCTGTCTCAGAGACACACATTCCATAGGCAGAATACAGTTCGGCTGGGGTGGGGGGAGCAGCCCCAAGGCACCCCAACCTTTGACTTTCTGATTGAGAACAGTGTTTTTCTGTCATAACACATCAAATTGTAATTATATATGTATTTATATACTTACTTATATAGCATCTCTTTCCTTCATTAGATCGTAAAGTCAAGGAGGGCAGAAATCATGACACTTTGTACCTAGAACACAGCATACATAGTGCCTGCCTTAAAGTGATCAGTCACTATTTGTTGAGAGAATGAATGAGTGATAAATGAATACAGAAGAATGACCAGCCCATTATAAGTGTTAGAAGTAAAAATAGGTCCTAGTTCCTTCACAATAATGGAAATCTAACACTTTTAGAAACTATTTTAAAACTCCTGTTAAAATTTAAAGGAACCCATTATTCAGAACTTTCTTTCCCTTCCTCCTTCTCTTTTTCCTATCCCTCCCAGGACTGTACTTTGATCTGGATTTTGTTCCTCTCGCCTTTTGCTTCACCAAGATAAAGATAACGAACAAGATTGCTGTAATGAAATAGGAAGTTAATTGAGAAAGAGGTTACAGCTCAGTGGTAGAGTGTGTGGTTAGCATGCATGAAGTCCTATGTTCAATCCCCAGTATGTCCATTAAAAAATAAATAAAAATAAAATAAATTTAAAAACCTAACTACTTACCCCTCAGAAAATAAAATGAAATAGAAAGTTAACCTTTCTAAGTTCCTGAGAGTCTTTTGTTTTTAATTTAATTTTTAGTAGAGCTAATACATTCATGTGGCTCAAAAATCAAAAAGTATTGTTGTGGAGGAAAAAAAATTTTTTCCTGCTATCCTCCTAGTTTCCCCAGCTATAACCCTATAAATTAGATTGATAAAAGGCAGATTCAGAAGAGAAAAGCATACAAATTTACTTGATTTACGTTTATACGACATGGAATCCTTCATAAGGAAATGAAGCCTGGAAGAGATGGTTAAACTTGGACACTTATTATACTAGGTTCTATGAAGAGTGGAAAGTCCTGGGAAAAGGTGGTGGGACAAAAGGGTATGCGCTAATGGTGATAAACTAGGGGAAACTTAGCAAGGCCTGCTAAGTTCAGAAGTGTTCAGAAACATCCCACTGTCCTTGGAGGTAAAGATACTCCTTTCTTCTAGGTATACGGAGGGCACAGCTCACATGAGAGTCTTCTGACCTGCTTCAGAGGAGAAGGGGTAGACCAGAGTCCGTCCAGCACCTGCTTTTTAATTTGAACTGCTTCAGGGGAAAGGGGCAGATAAGAGTCCTTCCTCCTCCTGCCACTTCTAAATCCCTTCAGCTTAAAGTATTCAATATGCCACGATGTCATATTATGGGGTAGTGTGTCCTGAACCCTGTCAGTATTTAACAATCAGTTCTCATTATTTGCAGTAGTTATGGGCAAATAATACCAGGAACAATGAATTATCAAATATTGAAGCATTGTTTCTAAGCGAAATACAGGGTTAGGTTCCTGTAAGGCTTTGGTCACAACATTTTCATCAACTGATTAATACATAACCTTCTTTTATGTATGTCTCTGTTTAAAGACACTTTATTTAATATATATTGTTGAATCATTAACATTGAACTCACAGCCAACAGAACTGTAACTCATGCCTGAAAAATTATCTAATGCATATATTTTCTACGTAAGGCACATCACAACTTTCTTACATTTAGGAACATTAGACAGAACTTCTAGACAGCATTATCCACTTTAGACTTTTTGGGAAGGGGAGGTAATTAGGTTTATTTATTTGTGTTTTAATGGAGGTGCTGAGGATTGAACCCAGAACTTCATGCATGCTAAGCATGCACGCTACCACTGAGCTATATCCTCCCCCTGCGCTATCCATTTTAAACAGCCAAATCATCATCAAATAAATAAATAAATAAATAAATAAAAGATAGAGAAAGAGAGAGAGACACAAAATTGCAACACATGGTACTAAACAGAGGACAAAAAAGTACACTTGTTTACAATATGAGAGCTGAGGACACTTGTTTACAATATGAGAGCTGAAACAAGAAGACACAGCATCAGCTTGTTCAACTTCACTAAAGAGAATTCAGTACAAGTCAGCACCTGGATAAGAAATCACCTACACAGACATTGTCATAAAGCTATCATACAGCCCATCTACTCTCCTAAGAGACCACTTATTTTTCCCTGAAAGTCATTTGTTTTACCTTAAGTGCCCATCTGCTCCTTCCTATCTCCTATTAAGATGGCATATAAAACTTCAAATTCTAACCACATCTTGAGCCACAGTTCTTTGTGAATTCCCATGCAAACATACATAATTAAATGTTATTTTTTTCTTGCCAATATGACTGTTGTCAGTTTAATTTTCAGAGTCCAAGTATTATACCTTAGCGGGCAGAGGAAACATTTTTCCTCCCCAACAATTTCAAATAGCAAATAAATTGTGTAAATAAATTGTATAAAAATTGATCCCTCGTATATATATTTGTGTATCTTGGCAGTGCTTGTGTAATATAATCAAGAATTTATTCTAGACAGCAAAAATGTTATGTTCCCTACAGTACCTAGCAGCTGTTACTTAACAACTCAGAGGCAAATTCAAAATGACACTATGATTAACACTATGTACCACTGAAGGTTGTTTGTTTTATGGTGAATATATGTAAAAACCAAACATCTCATTCTTTTAACCAATTTTTTTTTTTTTAAATCAGAAATAGTTTTAAGTCAATGACAATTCTTTTAGCTGTTTCTTCTAGTGTTTACCTTCAGGTTTCTGATACATTGTATTGCTATTTTTTGACTTCTCAGTTTAAAATGGTATCTGTATACTTACTATTATGGTAGTTGATTTTAGATCTCTTGCACCAACACCACCCATTTCTCCGCTCTCATCCTCAAAATACAGTCAATGATATAGTTGGTTAAGTCAGTAGTTAGTTATTGCATTGAAGGAGTTCAGAACACACCACCCCAGAATATGCCTCTCTGGCATTATTGACTATTTTGAATTAAAGGCAATTGAAAAACAGCAGCTGCAAGAAAGACATTCTGATCTCCCTTCTTTTTCTTGAAAGCAGATTAAATTCCCATGTGAAAATGTCCTTCTTATACCAGAAGGAAAGAGACATTCTTATCACCAAGGGCATGCAGTCAAGCCTGAGGTAAATTTGTACAAACTGTGTTAAATTAACCCTCATCCTCCTAAGTCACTTCTCAAATCCTTTAACTGCCCCAGCCCAACGCCTTTGGCCTAATCACATTTCACAACTTGCTACTTGTCCAATTCAATATAAAGCATTCAGCTCTGCTTCTTAGGGTCTTCACTTTCCTTGTAAAGACTCCCATGTACATGTAAAACATATATAATTACAATTTGTATGTTTTCTCCTGTTAGTCTGCTTTCTGTCAGTTTAATTTATGGCCCAGCCAGAGAACCTAAGAGAAATTATTCCTCGCCTACAGCATTATTGTGATTCTATCTATCACAGATGAGCTATTTATTTTTCATATATTGTTTTTTGTATAGTTATTAATAACTCAAAAATTTAATATGAAGCACCATATCATAAACTTTTATGTCATCATTAGGTGGTGTAGTGACTCCCCGGCTGCTGGTGCTGAAATTACTTGTAACCTCATCTCGAGAAACCAATTTTACGTGAATTTTTGTTTTGTTTTGTTTTGTTTTGTTTTTGAGCTGTCTTATTGATTTTACATTTTTTAAAAAAAATTGTGGGTTTTTTGTTTGTTTGTTTTTTCAGAGGGGGAAATCATTCGGTTTATTTATTTTAATGGAGGTACTGAGGATTGAACCCAGGACCTTGTGCATGCTAAGCATGTGCTCTGCCACTGAGCTATACCCTTCCCACTGAATCATTTTCTTATCTCTAAAGCAGGGGTAATACATGTGTCTTCCTCACAAAGTTCTTGGAAGAAGCAAAGCAAGAATAACATAGAATAATGAGATAGTAAATGTGAAAGCTCTTTGTACACTGTTGACCTGAAACAAATGGATGCTAGATATTTTTCCAGAAAAGATGATTTTTGGGGGGATCAACAGAAAACTGCAGTTTGGGGTCTGCAACCATGGCCAGCCATATGCAAGTCCTTGCAGGGCAAGGGAAGGAGAATGCTTTCATATAGAGGAAAGGGAAGTTGAGAGGGCTCTAGTAAACAAAGAGTCTGTGGCTTTTCACTGGCTGAGTCCTTGCCAGGAAAGAAGAGGAGTCCTTCTTCCTGCTGGGCTCTGCTGTCTCCCACAGCATAAGAATTCCCCATTCTGATCTCCCAACACTAATTGAGGTTGCTGTTCAATTTTTCACAAAACTTTAAGTGTGAGAGAAATATAAAGCAAAGTAATTTTTAGATCAGGGGATTTTCACTATTTTTGACCCTGAAAGCAGGGTTCTAGATTTCATTCCTGTCCTAACTGACTCTGGGAAAATCTTTTTATATCTGAGGTGGCTGTTTTCTAACCGGTAACGCAGACATATCAAAGTTTATGAATAATTGATATATGTCTACACTACTAGCACGATTTATTTGGATATATAACAAACTTCTGTAAACTAAGAAGTTTGTATTACTGGACAATCTCCAACTACCTACCAGCTCTGATTTGATTATTTTGCTTCTACATGAGACATTAGTTACATTCAAGCTGTCACTGTCCCCACAGACAGCATAGCAGAAAAACCTAAGAAGGAGCAACTGGTTTCCTGAAGACACTGTAAGGCGGAAATGCATTATATGGTAGATTCAATAACAAATCAAAACAGCCAGAACTTAATTAAACGGCGGCTGGGAACACTTTGGTCACTGTAGGAAAGCTATGTATGTACATCGGGAAGGCTTTGCACGTGCCATTAACCTTCCCTTTAAGGCATGTAGCTTTTCTAGCTGAGGCGAGGTCTTCGGGCTCTCGAGTTTCCCAGCGCACCTTGCGCTGCTCTTGGCGGGAAAGTTGACCTCCACAGCGGGGTCAAAAGGCTTCTGTCGCGCCCCTGCAGGCAACGGTTGAAGGAAGGCGCATGCGCATCAGGCGAAGCGCGTGCCGCATCCTGCCGCTCTCCCGGTCGCTGTCTCCGGACCCTCAGACGCTCCGTAATACAAGTTTCTTTTTCGTTTTCCTTCTTCTCGTTTCTTTTCCTTTCTTTCTCCCTCTTTTTCTTTTTGATGTCTTTTTCTGTTACCTCCCATCTACTTGTAAGTTTCTTAAGGTCTTAATGGTGAAACATTGGCGGGGGGCGGAGGTGGGGAGGAGGAAGGTCTACCTACTTATTTTTCACAAGAGGTTCTTGAGATTAGGTCTGCTGTGGCTTCTAGTACAGGCCTCATCAGGATAAATTTAAACGTTTACCTTAAATAGACTCTTCTGTGAATTCTTCTAGATGAATTGTCTGATTAAGATGAATGAAACTGAGACCAAAAAAAAAAAGAAACTTACATCAAAATATCAGTTATAATTGAGAAAGGCAGAATCAGCCCCCCAAAAATCTAGAGTATTTTCTGTTGCTCTTTTATGGTTTTTCCACAGAGTAGAACAATATGTTATATCCAGAGCCGTGCTAAAGTTCGGGGAAGGAAAGTTACCTGATTTGGTCATTTTGAAACTACAAATTTAAAACAAAAATTAAAAGATTATTTTAAAGCGTTTGACAGGGGCAATTTTTCATTATCTAGAACCTACCTGTGCAATGTTGTCAGTGTTTGAATACTGTGAAGTGAAAAAAAAATAGATCATGCTTTTTTATTTAAAGGTCTTTTAACGAGCTTTCTTAATAAACCCATTTCTGTGAGGCTTGCTGGTTAGATGGCTTAAAATTAGGACTTAAAAGAGTTGTGTAGCAAAATGAATCTCTGTTTTTGAAGATTCCATTTTAGGTAAAAACAGTTCTATTCATATAAAATTCTTTCTGACTTTACATGTAGTAAACTAGAATATTAGAGATAAAAATAAGATATGAAGTTGAAGCTTGTATTTGTGTCACAAGGTTGATTTAAAGAAAATACTTTATCAGAAGATGGCCACTGCACAATTGCAGAGAACTTCCTCCACGGTATGATTTTTTGTAATATATTTTAATTTAGCTAATTTTATTGTTTCTTGAAGTCTTAACTTTTTATGTTTGAAAGTTAGAGTCAACTCTTTGAGGGTTTAATGATATCAGGACTCCATGTTTTAAGAAATGAAAATATGTGTTAAATTAATTTGAATTAATAGAGAATTTTATTGGATGTTTGATGCATTGCATTAAATTGCTGGTTCAAATTCAATTTGCATTAGGTATCAACGAATGCTAGTCTTTTGCTTTGATGAAATTATCATTCACAAAGTCCAATCCTAGACAATGAATTTCTATGCCACACAAGGATAACATTGTCTTCTCTGTGCAGATCTTGCATTACAGTTAACCTGTGTTAAACCTAATCAGTGACTGAAGAGAAAAATCAATGTTATTTATCCTTGTATAATGCATTTACAGACAGTTAACCAGCAAGGGGATTTCTGACCCGATTCTTTAGCACTTTTTGTATGTTACCTTTAGGCTGCTATCCTGGAAACACCCTCACATCTGAAAAGCCACCTTGATTTTCTGGTGATTACTAACCACTACGGTTAAGAATTCTCTGGGACGGTACCATGCTTATGCAAAAAAAAATTAGATCTACTTTAAGTTCAGGAAGACTGTATTTTAAACAAATCTAAATGAAATGTTTTAATTTCCCTTAAATTTAGAGTGCATTGGTATTTCCCAATAAGATATCAACTGAGCAGCAGTCTTTAGTGTTAGTGAAGAGGCTCCTAGCAGTTTCGGTATCCTGCATCACGTATTTGAGAGGAATATTTCCAGAGTGTGCTTATGGAACAAGATATCTAGATGGTAATATAATGTTTATTTAAAAACTTTCTTTAAATGTGTTGTTTTTATTTTCACTTGATCTGAAATGGTAATTTTTGACTTAGAGATTTTGGTTTTTTAATAACTGCTTTATTGAGATATAATTCACATACCTAATAATTCACTCATTTAAAATGCACAACTCATTGACTTTTGGTATATTCAAAGAGGTATGCAGCCATCACCACAGTGAGTTTCAGAACATTTCATCACCTCAAAAGGAAACCCCATACCCATTAAATCACTCTCCACTTCCCCCACTTCCCAGTCCTAGGCAACCACCAATCTGCTTTCTGTCTCTGGATTTGCCTATTCTAGACATTTCAAATACATGAAATCATGCACTATGTGGTCCTCTGTGACTGGCTTCTTTCATTTGGCATAATGTTTTTGGTTCATCCATACTGTAGTATGGATTACACTACATTCTTTTTTATTGCTGAATAATATTCCATTACATGGAGATATCACATTGTATTTATCCACTCATCATTTGATGAACATTTGAGTTGTTTCCACTTTTTGGCTATTATAAATAATGCCACATTCATGAACAAGTTTCTGTGTGGACAGCTAAGTGATTTTCTAAAGTATATTAGATACCTTGGAAAGCCCTTAGTCATAAAAATTTCCCTCAGTTTCTCAAGTATATTATCTCCTGACATTACTCTTATAGTGAAGAAGTAAATAGGTAAAAACATTCTATTATTTATAGCCTTGTACACTGGTAGTATATGTTCTTGTGTTATTTTAAAGTGGTAAAAGTAATACAACCAGTTTATACTACAATAACTTACTGTGCAGCACATAATATATACCTAATATTGTGCATCAACTCTGTTGGCAATATGTTAAGCATTACGTTATGTGTGATATCTTGTTAATTCATATTACAGGCCTGTGAGTTAGATATTATCCCAATTTTTCAGATAAGGAACCTGTAATAGCAATATCAGTTCTTCCCACTATATTACTTGTTGCTTCCTTGCAGGGCTGTATCTGATAGCCTGTTGCAAGTATTTTACTGGGAAAAGAGTTCATAGCAAATATTCTAGATTCTTGGGTAACAATTGCATGTGAGCATTATAGGTAACACTAAGTATTCTATGGCTTTTAAAATGGAAATTTTTTTTTCCCATCAATATACATCCTGATCATTATGATGCCATTTTATACTAAGGATTAAAAAATTGTTTCCATAAAACCTTTTCTTCCTTTAATTATATTCATTGCCATTAATAATAAACCTGTAATATGCAGCTGAAGAAAATACTCTTCATCTAAATTTCTAGTTGTTTACTAATCTTAAGTAGCTCTATGTTTATATCATCACTTTTATATTTAGATCTTTGTGTCAAAATTCTGAGAGAAGACAAAAGTTGTCCAGGATCTTCACAGTTAGTGAAGTGGTGAGTAAAATACCTAATGAAAGAAAATTATTTTTTTCTAAAATCACATTTTATTTGTACTTTGGATATCTTTAAGTGTTTAACCCAGTTTTAGTGATTTCCCTCTGTAACACTGGATACCATTTTTTCAGGTCTTTGAATTTTTGCATTAAAATTTTCCTTTATTTCATGCTCCATGTGAGCAGGCTTCATTCTCCTATTGCTGTTCCTCACAAATAGCTGTCACTACATTCTGTCTTCCTTCCCTCCCATCTCCTATTGACAGTTACATTTCTGCCACATTATTTGTTTTGTTTTATTGTTTTAAGCTAGTTAAGAAGGGAGCTTTAATAGGAAAATTGTGTTATTTAGTAATGAGATAATATGGAGACTTACTAACAGAACTATTTTCTGGAAGTGCACTCATTCTAAAAATTAATCCTTGGTTATTTTTTAGGATGTTAGGATGCTATGATGCTTTACAGAAAAAATATGTAAGTCAATATCTCTTTTTTCTTTTTTTCTACAGTTTATATTCTATGAATGTAACAGCAGTTATCATGTAGTAAAAGATTAATTTAAAGTAACTTGGGCATAGACCAGTCCAAAATACTGAAAATCTGACTATTTTAAAGACTGATATTCAACTCATTTAAAGCTAATAGAATTAATACTTAAATTTTGCCAAGCCAGTTTTGGTTAATTGTTAACATTCATTTGTATTAATAACACATAATAACTTACAGAAAAATTAATGAAATTAAAGTCTTTTAAGATAGTTCATTCAAGGGAACTATATTCAATACCTGTAAAGACCTATAATGAAAAAGAATATGAAGAGGTAAATATATATAATATGTATGTATAAATGAATCACTATGCTATACGCCAGAAATTAACACAACATTGTAAACTGACTATTCTTCAATTAAAAAAAAATCTCTGTAACCCACCAAAAAAAAAAGTTCATTCATTAAATTTCACATGCCTTCTACAATCTTGTTTACACCAATGATTTAATAAATTGTTTCTTCATGAGAGTTCAAAAATAAACTTACATGTAGTCTAGGTTGAATTGTGACAAGCCTTTTTGTATACTTAGCTTATGTTTTTATCAACATAAACAAGGAAGTCCAACTCTTAAAAAAAAAACTATGAAAAAGATAAAACTTTATCCATGGTCACTAACCTAGCTCAATAAGGCATTAAATATTTAATATTCATTAAATATTGAGTGCCTGCTATGTGCTAGGCACATATCCTAGGTAGGAGCTGGGTAAGCTAACAGTGGTCAACAAGACAAAGCGGGTCCCTTCTCTAGTGGGAAAACAGCCAATAAAACAAGAAAATCAGATAATCCAGTAGGATATTTCTAGGAAAAATACATGGCAAATGGAGAGGTGGATTAACTTTAGATAGGGTAGTCAAAGGAACTTCTCTTAGGAGGTGACATTTAAGTTGAGGCTTGAAATAGAAGAAACCAGCCAGGCATTGATTTTAGGAGAGAATATTCTTGACAGAGCAGCAAACGCAAAGAATTGGAGGGGAGTTTGGAGAATTCAGAGAACAAATAGAAGGCCCGAATGACTGAAGTGGGATCAGTGCAGGAGAGCTGCAGGAGATGAAGCTGGGAAGAAGCTCAGGGCCAGAGCATCCAGGGCTGTGTAGGTAAAGAGTTTGGATTTTATTTTAGGTGCAAATAAAAGCCATCTAAATGTTTTGAGTAGAAATTTAACATCGTTTGATTTATTTTTTAAATTAAAAGAAAAATCACTCTGCTATTTATAGAATATACTGTGGAAGGAGAATAAGATTGGAATTAAGGAGACTAGCACTTAATCTATTACTGCAGTACTGGTGAAAAATAATGGTGGCTTAGACCAGGATGGCAAAGGAGGAGAAAAATGAAAAGATTCAGGTTATATCTGGCAGTAGGACTGATTGGACTTGTTGATTGATTGGTTTGGGAGTATAAGGAACAGATCCAAATCAAGAATGACTCTGATTTTTCACAGATTACTTGAGTGAATAATTTCCTCTGATGGTCTCCTCCTATGGTCTCCAGAGTCTATTTCCTTTACTAAATGAGCAGGGCTCTGAATTCTACTTTTTCCTCTTTTCAAAATCGGTTGTCATATTGGTAAGGTTTAATGTGTTATTTCACAATATGCATTTTCCTTGTAACTGGCAGCAGTATCCCCTGTTTGCTTAAGTCAGTGACATGAATTTCAACCTTCAATAAGTCAACTAGAAATACATATTTTGGGGAATAGAGAAGGATGTCTAAGGTATTGCTTTATATGCATGATGTGAAGTCTATTTTCTTCAAGATTATTTTTCTTAGCAATGAATGTTGAACTAGGACAAAGAATTCTTATGATCCAGCATGAAAAAATATTTTATAGAATAAAAGATTTTTGTTCTTTGTTATATTTCAGCTGAGGATGGTTGTTCTAGCTGTAAGTATTTTTTAATTATGTTGTTCTTTTTTAAAGACTGTCAAATTTGGCCTTGCTTAATTAAATAACACTAAAACCATGTATTGATTGTGTCATTATATGCAAACAACTGATCTAGCCAGTGGAAAAAAGTAATATTGTGGGGGGTTGTTTTGTATTTTGTTTTCTGAATTCATTTAATAGTTTAGTCTAAACATCCAATTCAGTTCTTCTTGAATATTTAGCTTTATATAACTGAATTGTAAATTATTTTAAAATAGGTATACACCAATCCAGAAGACCCTCAGGTAAGTATGCTTGAGTCAGAGAAATATAATGCCTCTACTATCTAAAAGTAACATAAAAGTATAATATAATAATATCTTATGCTTTTAATTGTGCATTTATCAATGCACTTTTATCAGTGCACTTTCATATATATTTTCACATTTGAACCTCATAAAGACTATTTTGAGTTAAGATAGGGTTTATATTGTTACCTTTAAATCAATTAATACACTTACTACAAGAGAGATTACATGACTGATCTAGGCCACAAAGCCACAAACCATTAGAAATAACCTAAATCTCCTGACTTCTGGTTCTTTACAGTAGTCTTTTTATAGAATTATAAAAGGGTTTGAGTTTGAGAAAAAATAAGATACTCATCCTTAATCTTTGAGTATTCACCCCAATCCAGTCACATCTACCTGTTCATCTGACAATTAAAGGAAAGAAAGAATTATAAAAAATGGAAGGGAAAACCAGAAGGCAAGAAATGAAGGGGAAAGATCTATTGAGTTGTTACTATTCTTGGGCTCTGTTCTTTGGGATTTTATGTGCATTATCTCATTTATTCATCATAAGCATCATGAGGTAATACCATTATCATCTTTACTCTATAGATAAGGAAAACCAGACACAAGGTTTCTTACCTAAGGTCACAGTGGCAGAACCAGAATTTGGACCTAAGAAGGCCAGTTCATGATCTGAGTGCTGAACCATTACATTGCTTTACAGTATGGTGTTTCATTCAGTCATGGAGAAGCAGATTTTTAAAAAAGAGAGAGCTAACCCCATCCCTAAGTGAGAAGTGAAATGTAAAGAAAACAATAAAAGTATTAGGACTTCAAGACGGTTGGGAGTGTCTTTTCTTTGATACTCATACCTGCAATTAATACTTAATATATGTCCATGGTGACAAAGAAAATCATTTGCTATAAGGCAAAGGCTATCAGTAAGTTACTTGTTCAGAAACTACAGAAAAATGTTCATTTTATTTTCAGATGATTTGTTGTTGCACTTTTTTTTTCACTTAAAAGAGCAACATTGCCGATACACTAACGTTTATTGAATGCTTAGTGTGCCAGTATTTAAGAGCTCTCTATAAATTATCCCATTTGATAAATATTCACAGGCACCAATGAGATAGGTACTATTTTCAACCCCTTTTATTAGCTGGGGAAACTGAGACTTAAGGCTTAAATGACTTGCTTGTGTTTACCATATAGAAGGATTTAAGCCCTGTGTTTAGCCATTCTGTTAGAGTAAGAGATATGCTGCCTGTCTTACCTGCCTGCTGAGGAGTTCCTTCCCTCTGGTATGTAAAACATACATTGCAGTGAGTGGGAAAATAACTCTCCAACACTGAAGCCCCAGAGCCCAAACTGTGGAAATTGACTATTAGGACTTTCAAATTTCAATGGACCAAGACCAAAAGGGATTGGAATGCAGAAAAAAGTATTAAATATATGCTGAGTCATACAAAACCTGTATATGGCTACTTGGCTGCCAGTACTGTATATCAGATACATAACTGCAATATTTTCTACTTAAGACAATTTCAGAGTGTTACCAATTTAAATTCAAGTACACCAGTAATGGACCAATCATGGACTTCATAAGGTATTGTTTTATAGTTTTCTTTTTGTATTACAGATTACTGCTTATCCATATTAATACTATATAGATAAACTTCAGGAATAATTCTGAAACTTCTCAAACATCCTCAGTTAACCATCAAGGATACAAAATATCCTTGGAGTGGCCACAAGCCAGAATTCTGTGGCTAGTTATATACTATTTTAATTGTGAAACAGAGCCAAAGAGTAAGAAAGCTATTTTGTGCTTCAGTGATTAGAAATATAATGAAAATCCATAATTTGTTTCCTTTAAACATCTTATATAAAATGCATATTAACTTAATATATGTAAATTAGTTTATAATAATGATATTAACAGTGATATCAGTGATATTAAAATTTTTATAATTGTGACATTAAAACACACTTAATGGTAACTTAACTTAGCAACTTAATGCTTTAATAGTAAGAATCTTAAGTAGTAAAACGTGAAGTTATGTTATTAGAAGCCACAGTTTTCATGAAAGGAATTAATGTGTGATTCTCTTCTAGTAGAAACCAAAAGAGTGAATCTAATATGTCATCTGCTGACACCAAGAAAGCAAGTATTCTCCTCATTCGCAAGATTTACGTTCTAATGCAAAATCTGGGACCTTTACCTAATGATGTTTGTTTGACCATGAAACTTTTTTACTATGATGAAGGTACTATTTCCAATTCATTCTGTTTCAGTTGGTACCTGTATATTTTATTATTATTGAAACAGTTGGTTTCCATCCCAAATGTTTTTAAGCACTTAAATTGTTACATATTTTTGGAATTATAAATTTTACATGAAATATCAGTATTTGAAAAAAGGCTTTAAAATATACACAACTTCTCCAGTGATATGAACATTTACATGTGAAGTTCAGTATCATTCATAATTAAAAAGTGAAGCAGTGAGATACCATTTTTCTCTTACCAGATCTGTAAAACTTGTAAACTCACTATTGACAAGGGTGTGAGGGGAAGCAGGCAGTTTTATACACTCTTGAGGAAATGTATATGGGTGCCATAAACATTTTAAAAGGACAGTTTTGCAGTATCAAAATTTTAAGTGCACATTCTCTTTAATCCAGAAATTCTATAGCTAGAAAAGTATCTTGGGAATATACTTAGACAAATATGCAAGGTTATATGTTTATAAAGATTTTCATTATTGCATTGGTTAAACTAGGAACAAACTGGAAACAACCCTGACAGTCTTTCATTGGAGAACTGATAAATAAATTATAGTGCATCTATGTAATATAATGCTTGTGCTAGCTGTTTAAAAGAATGTGCTGATAAATTAAGTTATCCAAGAAATATTAAAAACAGATTGAAAAGTGATGTTAAGAACAGCTTGGTACAGAATAGTATGATCTCATTTGTGTTTTAAAATTATATATATATATATATATATATATTATATATATATATATATATTATATATATATATATTTTTTTTACATGCATAATGTCTTCTAGAAGAACGTAAAGCAGAGACAATAATAACTTATACTTACTGAATACGTGTTCTGTGCCAGTTCTGTTCTGAGCATTTTACAGACTTTAATACCCACAATGACGCTGTGAGGTCGATACTAGTATTTTCTCCATCTGACGGATGAGGAAACCGAATCCAGGATGATAAGTAGTTTCCTCAAGACCACACAGCCAATCAAGTGTAGGGGAAAAAGATTACCTTTAAGGAATAAGATAAGAACTTAGAGATAGTAGGAGAATGATTTTTACTTTTTATTATATTCCCTTCTATACTATTTGAAATTTCTTCAGTCTGCATATATTTTTTATAATAATTGTTATATTTTCTTCAGTTTCGTGAACAGCACAGTATATACTTACTTTTCTGCAGTTACACCCCCAGATTACCAGCCTCCTGGTTTTAAGGATGGTGATTGTGAAGGAGTGATATTTGAAGGGGAGCCTATGTACTTAAATGTGGGAGAAGTCCCAACAGCTTTTCACACCTTCAAAATAAAAGTGACCACTGAGAAAGAACGAATGGAAAATATTGATTCAACTATATTATCACCAAAACAGTTAAAAACACCACTTCAAAAAATTCTCATGGACAAAGATGATCTAGAAGATGAACAGGAGCACTATACAAGTGTAAGCACATTTAAAAAGCTATGAAGTGCAATAGTAACCAATGTTTGATTCAGTTCTGAGGTCTGTAATAGCCCTCAGTAGTATTTGTATAAATACTTAGTATAATCATAAGCTCCAGTTTGGAAGAGACCTTAAAGAAGGTATAGGCTTGTGGTTTTAAAACTTTTTACCTGGGTGCAAACAACATTATTCTTAGAAATTTAAACACACAAATATTCTGAATGAAGAAGGGAATGACCCTGGAGGCCCAGCCACTCACCACCTCACCTACCCTCACAGTGGACTCTGAGGAAACCCCCTAGCCTAGAGCATAATTTGAAAATCACTGAACTACTCCAGTCCCCCAGCTAATGCTGGAATCTTTTCTAGAACACCCTACTTGGAGCTCACGTAAGCCTGTGCTTGAATTTCTTCAGGGCCTGGCAAGTCAGTGTCTGGAAGCAGCCTGGAAGTTCCTGGAAGGGAGGAAAGATGTCTTAATCATCTTTATAATCCTCCTGTGCCTAGCACTTAGATTTACATAATGCATTCTCAGTATTGGTTGAATGAGTGAATGAGTTGAAGTATTAAATAAAGCTTTTTTTGTTGTAGCCTCACTCCCAAAAAATCTTTCATCATTTACATGATTGTTCTTTAATCTCATCTTTGTTTTCTCTTGTCTCATTTTATTCTAAATTATGACCATAAATTCTTATGTATAGATACTATTCTGATTTAGGTTCTGTGGCCACATCTTTAAAAACAGAAAATTCAATTTTCAATCAATTCAGTCAAAGAAGAAGAAATCTTTTTTCTAAAACCTAAATCCCAGTCTTGCTTTATAAACAAATATGTCTGGGATTTATGTAGCATTCTTTAAAATATTCAAAACTCTTTGACATATGTTACAAAGGGAATAATATCATAAAGTAGACAGTAAGCCTTTGCTTTTCTGCCATACGTACTCAGCCTATCCTTCCTTAACTCCCTGAAGATGGGTTGAGTCATATTCAAAGTGTGTCCTAACAACTATACAGAAATTCCAGAGCTGTAGAATTGGTAGCTTGTTGTGTGAACATGTCTTATTCAGTGCCCTCGAATAATAGTAATATCTAAGCATTCTTAGAACCATCATACATTTTTGATAAAGCTCTACATTTTATCATTTGCCTTAAAGCAATCCTGCAAAGTAAAGAAAAATAGGATTTTCTACTTTGGATAAATAAGTTGCCTTGTTATATTAATTAAAGGACCACATGATTTCTAGCAAGCATTAAGGTCATTGTAGTGTTATGTAATATTTAATGTTTACATAAAACAAATTTGTTCATAAATACTTCTACCCAGTTGTTTCAATTTCTTTTTGAAATGTGTCTTTTTCCTTCATATAATTATGTAGGATGATTTTGACACTGAAACTAAAGTAGGAAAGCAGAAAAAAAACCCTGGATCTTCTGAACTTGGAGGTAAGAAGTTAATGAAAATGTAAATTAATTAATTTACTTTGAATTCAGTTTTATACCATTTTAACTTTTTTTTTTCTAGAACAAAGTTTAGTTTGTGATGAAGATGAAATTATGAGGTCTAAAGAAAGTCCAGATCTTTCAATTTCTCATTCTCAGGTATAAACTTGAGAGTTCTATCTCACTTTTAACTTGATTTTTTTCAAAAGACTTTGCTGCTTATATGCTTATTTGTTACCTCTCAGATTTTCTTATATTCTAAGGATTTTTTAAGAAGAAAATTAGGCATTAAGAATGGTTACTAACAAAATCTGGGAATTATATTTGAAAAGTTTTAAGTATACTACAGGTTGATTTGTTTAGTAGTCAACCTAAATACTGTTCACAGACTCAGAATTTCAAAGCTAAGCAGAATCTTAAGCAATTATTAACTCCACCATCCTTTGCATTTACAAATGGAGTATAGGACGTGTTTTTGTTGCTTGGAAAGAACATGTTTAATTTTGTTTTCTATATACAGTAAAATCCTGAAGCAACATTTAGATAAAATCAACATGAAAATAATGGGACTGATGATTGATTGTCTACCTTCCTTTGTACATGTCTTCTCCAGTGGGAGTGGGCTGAAGTTCTTATCTTCTGGAAAAGTGGTACCTAGAGATAATTTGGGACTTTCTCAGTTCAATGAATGGTCAGTTATGTACAGTGTCAGTTTCACTACCTTTACCTTTGCACTTTTTGTAACAGTAAGAACCAATTCAAAATTACTGGTTTTCATTAATTCAACATAGCAAGGCCCTAAATTTTATGTGATTGAATTTTTTAACTCCATTATTGTGTTATAAAAAACTTTTATATTATTATTTTATGTGGTTTTGTGTATTTATTTTCTTTTTTAGGTTGAGCGGTTAGTCAGTAAAACATCTGAACTTGATGTGTCTGAAAGCAAAACAAGAAGTGGAAAAATATTTCAGAATAAAATGGTAAGCATCTCCTTAGATTTGTTTTCCATTCTAACCTTGTAATTTTCCCCCATAATTCTGTTTATTTTGCTTTTAATACTTCGTTTATTAGGCCAACATTTAGTAAGCACCTTTTATGTGTCAGGTACTTTACTAGGTGCTATAGATAAAAACATGAATAATGCTTCCTACTCTTAGCTGAAAGTCTGGTAATTGAAAGTCCACAAGTAGGGCCATGATAGCAATCTGAATAGGCTACATAGAGGCACAAAGGAAGGAATGGTTAATTTTACTGAGGGTACATTAGAGAGGGGTCTCCAAGAAAGGCTTTGAGAAGTGACACTATCATCCAGACTCCCTAGGAAATTTCCTAGAATGCCAAAGTTCCCATGATCTATCTTGTAAATGGATTATCTTATTAATAAGACATTAAATATGAATGTCTATATATATACATATATATAGATCTTGCATAAATTGAATCTCAAATTTTTTTAAAAAATCCACTGCTTCGTTTTAATTTTTGGTATGACTTGTACTAAATAGAAATTTGCATTTTATTTTAGACTTTTAAGTTATTCTCAAAGGTTCAGAGGTAGAGAAAAAGCTTTTTGTAAAATGTGTAAAATATTATATCTTGGATTATATTCATTAGGAAACAAATAGCACACTCTAACAGTGGTGTGCTGGAGCGTTTCTTTCTAAATCTTCATTCAGTGACATCCAACTTGGACATGATGAAAGTATTCATAGCATGGAAATCAGCAAATGTCTCAACTCAGGATTTGTTTCTCCCAGAGAATGGGTTGTTGAACATTTACCAGCACACCACTGATGACAGTGCCATTTTTAGATGCTCTTTTTTCCTACATTCTCAGTGTGAAGTTGGAACTGGCAGAAGGCAGCTTCGAACTAGTGTGTTGATGAAAATGAGAGATAAAAGAAGTTCAAAAATTACTACCTCCAGCAGCAAAATGCTCTTCCTAGGCAGCTTCTATTTAGATTGAGTATCCTTTAGTATTCTTTATTCCACAAAAATACTCCTGATTTTGAGAACAATGACTGAGTTATGGTTAGAAAAGGACAAGGAATGAAAATGCTGAATAATATTTAATAACACTAAGGAAGTTACCATTGAAAAGTACACTTCAGGCATCGGAAAATAAGTGTGTCCTTTTAGAGACTAGCAATATGACAGCTAATAATTTGTCATCATCCAATATTCATTTTAAAAACTGCATATATAGCATTATTAACAATAGCCAAAAGGTGGGGAAAACCTAAGTGTTCATAACAGGTGAATAGATAAACAAAATGTAGTATATCAATACAGTAGATCATTATTATTCAGCCATAAAAAGGAATGAAGTACCAATACATGCTACAACTTGGATGAATCTTGAAAACATTATGCTAAGTAAAAGAAGCCAGTCACAAAAGTCCACATATTACATGGTGCCATTTATATGAAAGTCCAGAATAGAGATTTCTATAGAGACAGAAAGTCTTAATGCTGGTGGGAGGATGGAGGAATAGGAGAGTCATAGCTGTAAGGGTATAAGATTTCTTTTTGGAGGATGAAAGTGTTCTAAAATTGACTGTGGTGATGGTTGCACAACTCTGAATATACTTAGAATCATTGAATTGTACACTCTTAAATGGATAAATCTATGGTATCTGAATTATATCTCAGTAGAGTTGGTTTTTCTTTTAAAACTGCGTATAGTTGTGTATGGTTGAAAAATATGTTGGTTGTTCTTTGAAAAATAACCAGTTAGTAATAATTATATCTTTGTGGAGGCTAATGGAAATCAACAAGTAAAATCTTCTAAGGAAAATCGGAAGAGAAGTCAACTTCAATCTGGGAAAACAGTAAGTCTTACTATAACACATAGGCTGAATATAATGGCAAGTATCAGAATATCATTACTATAGATTAAATTTAAAATGATAAATGTGATAATATTCCTGGATATACCTCAGAACTCTGATATCCAAATCTTGTTTAAATATATTTGAGTCTAAAAAAGGGGGTGATTTTAAAATGAAATATGCTATGTTGGTTTATTAATTTTTCCATATAAACATTTACTGTCTTATTCTATGAATGATTTGACTTTATTGGAGGAAATAATAAAATAAAAATCAGTGTCAGGAAAAAATATGAATAGAGAAAATGAGAGTACAAGAATATTCAAGCCATTTTATTCATATAGCATTAAAATTGGACCACAGATTTGATCTGAGCTTTCTAGAGATCAAAACTAAAGTAGAAACAAGATGGTACCAAATCCACGTGTTCCCTAAAAGTATAGAATCTCTTCCTAGTACCGTAAGAGAAAGAAAATTTTTCCTGACTTAAATCCTGTAACAGTTATTTTATATTTGGAAACTTATTTTACCAAATCAGATAGTGTATTTGTCATTTCTGAGATAAATATTTATATTTGTAACAAGAATTTTTAGTATTATTAGTAGGTTAAAATTACACAACTGAAAACTTAAGACTATTTTTTCTGCAAAAACATAATCCAATTTGTATCATTAGTGAGTTTTTACCAGAAAAATAAAAGTTCAATAACTTAGAATCTTGTTAGCAATTTTCCTAATTCATCCTCCCATTCATTGAAGTGTGCATTGAATGTCTAATATTATCAGGCACTGCAAGCACCAGCAATACAAAAACAAAACGGGATTTAAATTTTACATGATGCCTAAGTGTGGTGTTTCTCTGTTTGCAGCTCATTTTTTAATCTTTCTCCCCTCCATCCCCCCAAAATACTTTACTATTTTGAGGACATAATGTTAAATCTATCTTTTTAACTACTCCAACAACCCTAATGAAAACCTTGTATTTTGCAAGGATATGCTTTCAGCAGCCCTTAGGAGATATAAATATGTCAATAATAAAATTTACGCTACTTTTAAAGAACCCAGTTATCCTATCCTAGTAGGAAATAGTATGCTAGGTAAAATTTTTTAAAAGAAAGGAGGAAGGAAGAAAGGAACCTGAAAGACATGAAAAAGATCTAAAATTAGACATTTAAACTGGAAAGTATCTATCCTTAGCAGTTGTTTTCTTTTGACAGGTCCGTCGTCAGTTTGATTCTTCTAGTCAAGAGTCAGTGCCAAAAAGAAGAAAGTTTAGAGCACCAAAGGAACGTATATAAAAAAATTTTTTTTCTGCATGTTTGCAAAGTTCTTCACAACATTTAAACTAAAGGACACTGTATTACTATTTTAAGGTGTGTTTGCCCTACCTCTGAAAACTTATATGTAGTTTTAAGCAGTTAGTACACTGAAATGAATTCTTAGCTGACTATCATATTGTGATCTTTAATTTTATATGAGACAAATTCAAGAGAACTTTTGAATAAAAACAAAAGTACCAGTGTCATAATTTATTCTTTTAATTATCTACTCAATATTGATCCATCTTCCATTTTGGTGGACATTTCCTTTAAACATATATTAAGTTTTAAAGCCCTCTAAAGCAGTTTTTTGAAATAAATGTTTATTTTGGTATTAAATTTTGATAGAAATTCACTTTTTACTTATGTTAAAACTATACAATTTAGCTGTTTGTCATGTTGTTATTAAAAGTGTTCTTCAGTACTTTGACATAGTATATTAACATGATAATATATAATGTACAATTAAAAATTGGTGCTATCCCTTTTTTAACATTTTTTACTAAAAGACAAAATGACTGATTTTAAAGTCTGGCATTTTTGGCAGCATAAATAAAATACTGCTCAGCTTCTAAACTCTTTCATGGCTTCTACTTTTTATTTAATTAGCAGAAAATGTTTAGACACTAATTTTGAGATTTTAGCAGATGTCACTTTGCACACTTCCTAGAACTTTTTGAGTAGTACTGTGAAAGATATGCTTTTAATGAAAAACCTGGGATCTGGTTCCAGATTTGATTATTTCCTGTGCTTTAGAAAAGGAAGGCTTAAAACTTGGTCTGTTGCAATTTCAGCTGCCAGAGTCTAAAAACAAACATTTTTATGGGCTTGCTAGTAACAAGCACTAACAGAGAATGTTAGTATGAATGCTGTGGTAGAGATGTGCCTATCCTGTTTCATGTAAACCAAATAAACATCCACAAACTGACCTAAATCAGGTTTTTCTCGAACAGGAAAGTTAGGGATAAGCTACTTGTCGAAAACAACCAATGTTTATGTATTCTTAGCTTCATTGGATATCAACCCATTCCACCTTATTGTCCCAGTGTACTCTGCTACAGTAACACACCTGCTACACTGAGCTTGACCAGCGGAAACCTTTGTTGATCGGCAGCTGGTGATAGCACACTGAACGCTTTGATTGGCCGATTCAGTGGGGATGGGGAGCGTAGCCCTCTTTCCTCTCTCTATGAAGGTTCCTTCATTGGATTGACCAGCTGTCAGGTTGAACCCAAACCGGCCTCCTTTTGGTGGTGTTTGTCTGGATCGCAACAATAGCCGGGGGGAGAGCCTCCCCTCGTAAGCTCCGATTGGCTGAGCTCAACCTTGGAGGTTCCTGATTGGTCCAATAAAGAAACACCAAGGTAGGTTGCCTAGTGATCCTGAGAGAGCTGATGTGTTATTCCTTCTCTGCAACGAAGATCAGGAAGTTTGTTCTCTCTGCGTGGCTGAGAAGTTTTTCACCTACTAGGACGGGGTGTGGGGTGGGAGTGGGGACAGGTGTCCCCCTGAAATAGAGCGCAAGCTGCAGCCTGCGTCTGGCCGTAACCCAGAAGTAACGTCAGGTAAGCAATTGGGGACATGTATTTCCTAAGGTACAAAAAAAAAAAAAAAAAAAAGACTCCAATTCTTTTATTTTACGGGGAGAGGGAGGTTTTTATTTATTTAATTTGGGGGCCATTGGGTTCGGTTTTTTTTAAATAGGATTTTTAACTAGTAAATGTCCAGGGGCAATTAGTTCCTCAAAGAAAATTTCCTTTAATTTTTTTGCCCATTTAAAGTTTCTTGGATTGGATTAGGAAATAAGCCCTATTCACAGTGCCAGACAGGGTTAGTGCCCTTAAGCGTTTGTTTCATGGTTCACTTCCTCCTTTACTCTTCTTCCTGCCTCCCACCAAGAATTATTCGAAACATAGCCTTGTACAAAGAATCTTTTGTAAGTCACTTCATTTGTATTTATATTTTAAATGTTCACATGCGTTTCTGAGTATTCATTTTAATCAGTATATATTTATCGAGCAGTTACAACGTTAAAGACATTGTGCTAGTTGCTATGGAGAATATAAAAACCCAAGAAGACAATATCCCTGCCCTCAAGAAGTTTACAATTGAGAGACAGCCATACCAAAAGAAAGACTATAATAAATTCTGTAAAGGAAGTAAGTATAAATAAAGTTGTGTGAAAGTACAGCTGAGGGAGAGACCTATTCTGGCCATGGGACATATGGGTAATGGAGAAGCAGATTCAGTAAAGGCTTTACAGTGGGTCTTCAATAGGCCTTTGAAGAATGGGAAGAATTTAGAGAGAAAGGGGAAAAGGAGAGAACTCCAGCATGTACAGGGGAGCAATGGTGGAAGGCAAGGGACATGGTTGAGAAATGGTTTGTTAACAGTACATACTTGGGAGTAATGAGAAGTATTGCTAGAAGGTAGAATGGGATTCAGTCACAGAGGCTCTTAAGTGCATTCTTTTGATCTTGAAAAAGCTATTCTTTTAAATAATTGCTGATTTAAGATATTTATTATATTTCATCTTAAAACTGGCATTTAGATTTATTTAAAGCATGCTAACTTTAAACTGTCACAGATGATAGTGCAGTTTCTCTTGATTGTGAATTTTTATAACAACTGAAGTGCATGGTATAAAAGGGCATGCTCTTTTTTGTTGTTTTTTTTTTTTTTTTTGTAATTGAGAAAAAGTTTGCTAATCTTTTAACATTCTCTTGCCAGTACTTTTTGTTGGCAGCTGTTTGTGTATTTGCAAGATGACCAGCCTAGGGATAGAGATGAAAGTTTTCTAGCTAAATGGAATTACTACACATGATCTTCTGAGTGTTGTTCTCTAGACTGGTGATCTCCAAAGTGAGTGCATGAGATGAGTCATTAGGGGTTGGGAAGAAAATACTAGAACATGTATTTCTATTTAGTTTTCCTTAATGTTTTTTTGGACTGCTTTTGTGCATGTTTTATAATGTACCATTGAATGTTTATAGAAATTACATATAAATTATATGCTCTTTGGAGCTGGATGCTGATAATTTTTTGCTGTTTGATATTATTTAACTTGGGGAGAATCCATTTTGTGAAAGAAGAGTCATAATGATGGACAGTCCCTCCTGGGTTATAGGTTATGCACAAGAAATCAACAGGTTTAACAAATGATCATTTATATTGATCTTTAGAATTACTGATTTGATTTCTTGTCATTTCCTTCTGTAGATTCAAGCTGTTGTACTTGGAAAAAAATATTGTGTTATCCACCTAATTTTTTCTGGTCATTACTCCTTCCTTTCTCTCTCTTAAGTTTGTAAATATTTCTTATCTGTATCCATTTTTAGTATGCATGTGTGAATATCTATATGTTCATTTACATTAGCACACATATAGATATTTTTTCATCACCCCCTCCAGAAAGAGGTGAGAATGACCACTTTAACTCACCGAGCCCGTCGCTCTGAAGTAGGGAAGAACTCTGAAAAGAAGGTGGAAAGTGAGGAAGACACTAATCAAGGGAGAATTCAAGACAATGAGGACCCTGGAGACTCTAAGGATATCCGCCTCACCCTTATGGAAGAAGTATTGCTCCTGGGACTAAAAGATAAAGAGGTAATGCATTTGGGTTTGCTAGGCTGTCTCAAAGACTAAGTATTGAAATGTTTTTAGGAAGTGATCTGATAAAATATTTTCACTATTGCTAAGTTGACCTTAGAATTGTGCTTCAGCCATCTAGGGGATGGTGGAGTTAGGGAGAATGGCTGATACTTAGAGGGTAAAATCCAGAAGTATAATTACTTGAAGTATAATTTGATTACAAAATTACTTCAAAATTTTAGAGGATATAACACAGTGTAAAGTTTTTGTACTTGGTAGTTTCCCAAGTTATATTGGTGGTGAAATAACCTCTTTTTAAACTAAGAGTTTCCACACTTTGAAGTCTTCTTGAGCTTTGGGGAGAAAAGTCTTTTAAATGAAAAGAGAAGGAACATGTATGATTAACCATCTTACAAAAATAAACAGTGGGTAGTTCTCTTATGATATAGTAAAATAACTTTTATTCTATCCTCTGTATCTTTAGAAGTTAAATATCAACAATTGATGAGGACTATTTTAGAAAATGTTTTAAAATTAATTACAGCTTTTCTTTTCTTTCTAATTTTTCCCTTATTGATAGAACATTTATTTTATGATAATATTAGTCTTGAGATAGCAAGTCTTGTGAGACAACCAAGTATTTTCTTGGCTTTTCTACTAGTTGTATACATTATCCTTCATTTGTAATTTAATTATTTATTTTGCCTTTAATATCATATTTTAAACAATCTACTTCCTGTTCAAGAAGACTTTGGTAAATTTTAGAAGGTATATTTATTATAGGCCTGTTTCGAAAACTTATCAAATTTAGTGTTACTTTCTATTAAAAAAAAACTACTAAATTTGGCTTTGATAATTGTCCTAAGATAGAAATGAATTGGCTTCTTTCATCTAGTAACATGTCTTCTTTTCTACTTTGATTCCTTAACTTGAGAATACCCTTGTTTCTTAGACTTTACCTTTTATTTTCTTTATCACTTTTCCCTTCTCTGTTTTTTTATCATGTCAAATTACCAACCTGAACAAAAATTACAAGACTTGTTATAGCCTGTGTATTGTTAAAACTAATAGAGGCATACCCATCTGTACTTGGCCAAGACACAAATGTGTCAGAAAATCTTGCCTGGAAGTATATTTTCCTGTTTGCTGAGGAAGTTGGTGAGGCTCTGGTTTTGTTTAAGTCAAATAAATGAAAAAGCAAAACTGATTCTCCAAGAGAAGTTCAGAGTAGGCTTAAAGATTAGGTGATGTAAATACTGTTTTGAGATGTTTACACAGTGCCTAAAATATTCACTGACTGAAGAAGAAGAGCATATTAGAACTAAAAAGCTGTTTGGTTTGTTTTAGTTTTGAATAGGAATGATTAATTTCCTGCTGAACCTAGATACTAGAATTTTTGCCTCTGTTCTGTACAAAAACTTCTTTTAAATTTGTCTTTGTGTGTTTCTAAATTTATAATAGTTAATACAGACTTAAGTAAATAGAATAAAAAAAAAAAAGGAACTTATTTAGAGCTATGACCATTGTGGGTACTCAACATATTGGTGAGATACTGTATGAAGATGGGCAGATAATAGCAACTTCTTGAGTTGTCCTAATTTTATTTTGAGATAGTTGATAAATTAAGCTTTAAGCTTTCAGTTGGCTTAGGAAGAACAAGAAATGATAAATCGTTAGTTCTAAATAAATGAGAGGTCAAACCTTCTGATATATTAAAGTAGTAATAGTTACTCCAAAATGCCAGTTACATAAGTATTTCTAAATATATTATGTTGATTTCTAGATCAACTTATTTTTCTCTTATCTTGCAAACTACTTATGGATTTATTTAATCAATATTTAATGTGATTGGGAACACCCATTACATGCTTAGCATTATACAAATACTAAGTTAAATATAAAATAGTATAATATATGGCCCCTGTCCTCAAGAAACATGCATTCTAGCTGGGGAAACAAGATATACATCTTTTTAAAAGTTAAGTAACCCAAAGCTCCATCAACAGCAGAATGGATAAAATGAATTGTTTATTTATTTAAATTAGTATAAATATATTTTCTATAGAATGAAAATGGACTTTGTTAAAGACATGCATGGTTCTCATATAATGTTCAGTAAAGGAAGCTAGATACCAAAGAATACATATTGTATGATCACATGTATATAAAATTCAGAAAACTAAACTATGGTGTTTGAAGTTGCATATTTAGGTGGTAAAACTATAAAGAAAAGCAAGAAAGGGATTACTATATTTGTTAGGATAGTAGTTACCTTTTTGTGAGGGGTAGGGGAGTGTTAATGATTTTTTTTAAAAAGAGCGTGAAGGTGCTTTCTGGGTGCTGTTTTCTGTTTCTCTGGGGGAAGTTTCATGGATATTCACTTAGGAATAATTCATTGAGTTTTCCACTTTTGTGCACTCTTCTGTGTGCACATTATATTTTACAATTCAAAAGATTTTTAAAGAAGTAAACAGCAACTAACGTAAGTAGAATGGAACACATTCTGGATGAGTGAGCAGAAGTTTCATGAGCTTGATGAATGTGGGAGATAATTGAGTTCCAGTATGACTGAAGTCGGTGGTGTTCTTAGAAAACAATGAGATTCAAAATTGGCAAATTAGACTCAGATCAGAGTAGGAATGATTTTGAGTGCCAGGCAAGACTTTTAGACTCTTTTCTTTAAGTAACAGGATCAAGCCTAAAGAAAACAGCAGCATCCATTTCATTTTTGTGTCCAAATTAAAGACTTAATGATATTTTTTTGCTCTATGTTCTTTTTGAGTATATGTTTTGCAATGTATGTAATTTCTTGTTTTTATATGGTTTGAGATTTGTGACATGTCAGAAAAATTCCTAAATGTTAAATTTTGCATCCCAAAGTCCCCACATTAATTTTTGCTGAAGATATCCATAAAATTTTCTGTGTAGAACCAATGGTATAATTTTTCAGAAATTATTTGTTTTAAAAAAATGTAAGGAGAAAATAACATAAAGAGACTAATATTTCAAGATTGTAGGTATAGAAAAGAATGACATTAGATCACATAGTCAAATTGTGAAATATTACTGTCATCCTTTCTTAAGATTCTTCTGAGGAGTAGCTGCCACAAACTGGTTTAAAAATACTAAACTTCATTTCTTGTGAAAATATTCAAGAAATTTAAATATATGTTGAAGAGTCTAACCTTTAAAGTACATTTAAAATTAGATGTTACCTCAATTCAATAACACTGACCTCAACTGAGAAAATTAAACTTGAGCACCAGCCTGAACCAAATAAAATAGATTTCCTGTTGAAATCAAGATCCTATTTGTCATTATTGCCTTTGTTAAGAGTTTTGATGTAGATATTATTATTGACTCATTGACAGCTAATATTTTAATTGCTAGTATATTTAAAACTTCTCCTTTTTGAGACTCTTTGTTATTAAATTAAGTTACTTGTAAGAGGAATGAACCTACGAATGTTTTTGACTTTTGGCTACGATCTTTTGAATTTGTGGAGGGTGTCTTTTAACCTTCTTCCCTTCCTTACAGAGCTTTCTCTTAGTAATGCCATTTATTGAGTACTTACTATGCACTGTGACATAAAAGCTTTAAACCATATCTTTCATGTCACTGGAGTAAAAATTGACAAGAAGTATTATTCATTGGTACTGTGGAAATATATTGTCATTCATTTGTTTAGTCACCAAAAATTTATTGAATGTTTCATATATGTCATGTGCTGGATATTGAAAGAGAACAAAAACAACAGTCCCTGCTTTTGAGATCATTTACAGTCTAGTGGCTTCTCCTAGTGATGGGAGAGGTTGAGAGGGGGATCAGGAAAGTCAGACCATTGCAGTATATTGTGATATATGCATAACTATGTTCTAGATACCGAAGGAGCAGAGAGGAAAGACACCTGACTCGGATGGGTGGTGGAAAGCAGGATGTTGGAAAGGGAAGGAGGAGAGATATTGGGAAAGACTTCTGGCTAGTGATAACTCTTAACCTGGATTCTGAAGATGAACAAGAGTTAGACTGCGAAGAGAGACAGTTTCTAGGAAAAAAGAACAACAGCTGGATGTTTGTAATAATTTCAGTGATTTGCAACTGCAGTAACCACAGATATTAGAAATCATCCCATCTCCTTTAAATGAACTCAGATGTTTTGAAACTAAAGTACCAGAGCTGGACATCCAGTTGTGTGTTTTATTTAACTTTTCTAAAATTGTGAAATATAGCATATCCAAAAAAGCGTGTAAAACACATATGTAAAATTTAAGAAGTACTTTTAAAGCAAACACTCTTGTAACCACCTTCAATATAACATTGTCAGCATCCTGGAGGCAGCAACTTGTGCCCTTCGCTAATCACATGCAGCCCTACCTCCCTGTAGTTTTAACATGTGTATATCTCGAAATGGTATATTTTAGTTTTGCTTATTTTTAAACTTTATGTTATTGGGTTAATACTGTCATGTATTCTTTTGTTCAGTGTGTTTGAGATTCAGCCATGTTGTTGCATATAATTTAATTCAATTAACTGCAGTGTAGTATTTCATTATATGAATATATGACTGTTTGTTCATTCTGCCAGTTAATGGACATTCGAGTGTCCATTATGAATGGTGCTGCTAACAATAGCCTTGTACTTCTCAATTATGTTCTTTAAAACAATGTCACTATTCATATATGTCAAAAAAAAAAGATAAATCAGACAATAAAACTTTTAAATTATAAATATAAAATATATTAATGCTAAGCTTTTTCAAACTTACTAGTGATCATCAATTATAATTTACTCATTGTAATTTATTAGCAATGGGAGATGGGAAGTGCAAGTTTTTTTTTAAGCTAGTAAAAAAGAATTTCAGCAATCAGTAAGTTAAAAAAATCAGTTACAGTAAGTCAGTACACAACTTGTCAATGAATGGCTATAAATGGAGAAAATTTCTCCTCTTTGAAAGTTGCTCAGTCCTAAAACATTTTATTAAAATCAAAAGATTAAAGTCTAATTTATAATTTAGGTCATAACCTGGTCATTTAGTTTCCTGATTGCACAAAATGAACAATAAATTGACAAAATTGTAAGATATTTGAAGTATACAATGTGATGATTTGGTATATGTATACATATATGTTAGGTGATGGGTTAATTGGAGGAATCTTTTCACAATGTATACCTATATCACATATGTATACATCTCTCTCTCACACAAAGAGAGAGAGGACATTTAAGTTCTATTCTCTTAGCAAATTTTAATTATATATTACAGTGTTAGCAACTATTGTAGTCACCATGTTATACATTAGATCCTCAAACCTTATTCATCATGTAACTGGAAGTTTATACCCTGCTACCAGCCTCTGTTTTCCCCACAACCCCCAAGGCCCTTGAAACAACTTTTCTACTCTGTTTCTATGAGCTTGGTTTTTTTCAGATTTTACATGTAAATGATATAGTACAGTGTTTATCTTTCTCTCTGGCTTATTTCACCTCCAAGTGAAATAATATCTCCAGGTAAAATATCTCCAGGGCATAATGTCGTCCAGATTCATCCATGTTGTCACAAATGACAGGATTTCTTTCTTTTTTAAGGCTGAGTGATATTTTCCCCTTTACTCATTTATTCATTGATGGGCACTAAGATTGTTTCCATACCTTGGCTGTTGTGAAAAATGCTGCAGTGAGCTCAAGAATACATATATCTCTTTGAAATGATGAGTTTGTTTCCTTTGGATATACACCCAGAAGTGGGATTGCTGGATCAAATGGTAACTCTAGTTTTGACTTCTTGAGGAACCTCCATATTGTTTTCCAGAGTGGCTGTACTAGTTTACATTCCCACCAACAGTGTACAGGAGTTCCCTTTTTTTCACATTTCTCTCTACCATTTCTCTCTTACCTTTTTGATAACGGCCACCCTAGCAGGTATAAGGTGTTATCTCATTGTGGTTTAGATTTGCATTTCCCTGATGTGGAGCACCTTTACATGTACCTGTTGGCCATTTGTATGTCTTCTTTGGGAAAACATCTGTTCAGGTCCTTTGCCCATTTTTTAATTGGGTTTGGATTTTTGCTGTTGAGGTATATGAGTTCCTTGTATATTTTGGATATTAACCACTTATTGAATATGTGGTTTGCAGATATTTTCTCCCACTCCGTATGTTGCTTTTTCATTTTATTGATGGTTTCCTTTTCTGTGCAGACACTTTTTAGTTTGATGTAGTCCCACTTGTTGATTTTTTGCTTTTGGTGCTTGTACTTTTGGTGTCAAATCCAAAAAAATATTGCCAAGAACAATGTCAAAGACCTCACCCTCTGTTTTCTTCTTGTAATTTAACTGTTTCAGGTGTTACATTCAAGCCTTTAATCCATTTTGAGTTGATTTTTGTGTGTGGTGTAATGCTTTTATCTCTGTGCTGAGGATCAGCCTAAAGTGTAAAATTAAGGTCTTCTTAAGTCTTTTCTAGCCTGTGCCTTTCCTTGGGCATTTGTAATGCCCTTCTAATTAACCTGTGTATGTAGTTGCTTTTGAATGTCCTAGTCTTTGGTATCTGTCTCCACAAAGGGGAAAAAGGAAAATGAAGGGGAAGAGAAAGGCATCAGTTCTTTAAATCACCTGGAATTCACTTCAGCCAGAAGGGGAAGGGTTGCAGCAAGCCAGGGAGGTTACAACAGTGTCCTCTGTACCTGCTCGTCTGTAATCAGAACACAGATCTCTGATATTGCCCACCCTAGCTCCCAGTTGGGGCATGTAAGCTGCTTTTATGTGTCTCTCAATCTATTTTAAATCATTTAAGGAGTCATAGGGAAATAGATTGAGTGCCTTATGCACATTTTCAGATTTTTACTCCCCCTTCTCAACTGTTTCTTTCCTTCATTTCCTTTGCATGATGTGTAGTGATGAAAATTCCATTTTATCATAAGTAACAGATTGTGGGAAAAGAAAGGCATATAAGTTACTGTTCTTGGTACTACAATCACTTTTAAATTTTTTAGAATTAAAAATTAAGGATACTTTTACTGGACAGAATGAGATTTAAAACTTATGTAGGAATATTCAAAGATTACCAGTTGCTTTCCTTTATTTTGGACTTCATTTTCACTGACAAGGCATTACCATGTTGTTTTTATTTTCTGAACTTTTAGTAATGGCTTTATTTAAAAAAAAACCCTAACTGGTGGCCCTTAGAAAACTGATAAATTGATTATTATCAGCAGCTTTGCATCTTCCCACCCAATATCCTGAATAAGCCTGAAACGATATAATCTTCATGTAGTTTATTAAGAAATCTTATCCATTTGTCTAGTTTTATAATCCATTCTTCCCAGTCATGCTGAAATCATCTGGTAAACCAAATAACATCCAGGTCACAATTCCTTACTCCCCATTATGATTAAACAGGGTGAGCTTTGAATGCTTAATCTGTTTTCTAAAGTGTTTCTGTTGGCTATGTGGACATAGACTATTAATTGGAGTTAGAATGAATCACATTAATTTATAAAAGAGGAATTTATAACAAATCCTAGAAGGCACTCTTTTAATAAAGCACTTTAAAGAAAAATAGTAAACAAACTCTTTTTTTTTTCTATTGAGTTATAGTCAGTTTACAATGTGTCAATTTCTGGTGTACAGTAAATTAACTCGTAAAGTAATTTTTTAGAGGAAAAAATGAATTTGTTTTGCTCATATAACTTTTGTATTCTCACACAATTTTTGATAGCCCCTGGAGATTATCAGACAGACTTTGGGGTTTGGAATTGGGCATATAAAAAAGGCTTCAAGAAGACACAATAAAATTCCTTCTCTTATGGAAAGTGAAGCAATTTTAATGCTGAGTGTTTTGATTTGGGGTTGGAAGGATGTTTTTTCCCTAATAAAATATTTTTCTCAGTGTAGACAATTTGGAAAAATTAGAAAACTACTTTTTAAAGTATTTTATATAATTATGATAATCTTGAATATACAATTATGTATTTGGTTGGTTTTCATTCAACTTTATCATAAGGACTTTCTAACATTTTTTGAAATTTCTTATAAGGATAGTCTTTAATGATGCTTTAAGTTTCTTTGCTTTCTTTCCTCTTTTTACCCTAAGCAGGTAACTTTAAAATCTCTAACCTTCAGAGTTGTTTGAAGGTGTGTCTTCAAGGAAGTTTGAATAACAAATACTTAACTAGGCGGAAATTCAGCATAAAGTATTGACTGTCTGAATTTATTGAAATCTTATTGCCCAACCTTTTATGAGAATAAAATGGCATCAAAAATTTCAATATGTATAATCTTTGACTCAAAAGTTTCTTCTAGCAATTTATTCAACATAAATACACATACAAATGAATATTTCTTTATAGCTTTTTTTTTAATAATGGCAAAAAATTGTAGGCAACCCAAACATAACTCAGTAATGGCTTGGATAGCTAAACTAGAATGGATCTAAAATGCAGTACTATGCAGCTATTACAGTGAATGAGGTAGCTCCGTATTTAGTGATGTGGAAAGATACCCAAAATGATGGGTAAGTGGAAAAGTTGTCACTCAGTATGATCCCATTTCTGTATGCAATAGTATATAATGGACTGTGCATATAAAATCTAGAAAAAACCCACTGAACTATTACCTGGAGATAATAAAAGTATGAGAGTTTTACTTTCTAAGTTATACGTTTCTATAATATAGTCTTTTCTCTTTTTTTCTTTTTTCTTTTTTTGACAATTATACATTACTTTTCTAATCAAGAAAAAACAAAGTCTGCTATACATACAGAAAGATCAGAAAGCTCTCATTCTGCCAATCCTCCAGTATTTTCTTTTGGTCATGAGGCAGGATACAATAATGTTTTTTTAGTAGATACTAAAATTTTTCTCTTTTTCTTTTCCATTATGTATACAGCCTTTGGTAATTAAATTTAATGACTGAATGGTGAGCTTTAGTATGCATGTGCTAGATCGTCCTGCATACTAAAGCACTGGCCCTTTAACCCAGAATCTTTATTATCCATGGTTTGAGAATTCCCCAAGACAACTAGATATATTTAGAGGAAAATGGACCTTAGAGTTATAATTATTTTTAAAAACTCTACATATGTATTTTTATACTTTTTTCTAATATGGCATGTAATTCAATAAAAAAAAGAAGTTAGAAAACTAATTTGAAGAGTTTTACATAAAATGAGGTACTGTGAATGGGAAAGGGTGATATTGAAAAACATACATTTTGTATCCATTGTTTCTTTATTTATAGTTCTTATCCTTTATAGTTTTGTTGACAATCTGACATCATTGTCACTGAAACAGAAGTTATATAGTCAGAAAGAAATGAAAAAACAAAGGAAAATGTTCCTCTAATTGCTTTAGTACTGGCTGAACTGTTTGCACACCTGTTGAGAATCATAAAGTCACCAGGATTATATAAAAGTTATGCCTAAGTAAATTATATTTTCTAAAGTAAAGTTATAGTTTAACCTTAATTAGGCAGCTAACTTGTATGAAATCAATTATTACTTGGGAGAAAAAAAAAGGCTTACTCCTTCCTTAAAGAGGAGGTGCAAGTATGACTCTTGAAGGAGTCATGAAGCAGGCAGTGGGGAGAACTAATCCTAGCTTTGAAACTAAGATGTGGCCCCTGGGAACCTTGGATATGTCTGAGGATGCTCGTGTTTCAGGTTGAGGTTTTGCAGATTCACATATTTACTTTGAATCATAAATTTATGCTTTTAAGTAACAATTATTGAGAAATACTATGTATCAGTCATATACTCTGTCCCTAAGAAATTTATGTCTACCGACATGCAGTTGATTGCAATGCAATAGAATAAATAATAGGGTAGATGAGTGGATAAAGAATATGTGGTATATATATATTCATGTGTGTGTGTGTGTGTGTGTGTGTGTGTGTGTGTGTGTGTGTGTGTAATGGAATATTACTCAGACATTAAAAGGAAAGAAATAATGCCATTTGTAGCAACATGGATGGACCTAGAGATTATCATACTAAGTAAAGTCAGACAGAGAAAGACAAATATCATATGATATCACTTATATGTGAAATCTAAAAAAAAATACAAATGAACTTATTTACAAAACAGAAATAAACTCACAGGCAGAAAAAAAACTTATGGTTACCAAAGGGGAAAGGGGGGAGGATGGATAAATTAGGAGTCTGAGATTAATGGATATACACTACTATATATAAAGTAGAAAAATGACAAGGAACTACTGTATGGCACAGGGAACTATATTCAATATCTTGTAATAACCTATAATGGAAAAGAATCTGAATGTGTGTGTGTGTGTGTGTGTGTGTGTGTGTGTATAAAATAATCACTTTGCTGTACACCAGAAACTAACACAACTTTGTAAATCAACTATACTTTAATAATAAATAAATAAATTAATTAATTAATTTAAAAAATGATATAAACGACAGAGGAGAAATAGACACATACACACACAGGTGAGGAACCTAACCCAGAGGGTGGAGTTGGGGGAAAGATCATGTTAGAGTAGGTTACATGGAAGATGTGACCCTTGTACTCAATCCTTAAGAACAAGGAGGAGGTGGGGAAAGAAGACTGTGGGTTCTCCTAGACAGAGAGAACTGTGTGTGGAAAGGCCAGTCAGCAGAAATGATGCATTAAAGAATACTTAAAATAGTTCCAGAAAGCTGGAGTATGCTGTTCTAGGGGAAAGGGGCCAGAGAGAGACCAGTAACAGCCCCCTGGTTTAAGTGCTATGTACTAAAGAATTTGGACTTCACCAGGAGGAGCATTTGAAATATTTTTAAGCAGAGGGGAAGGGAGTTATCTGATTAGATTTGAGCTGAAAGATCATCCTGGCTATGGGAAGAATGGAATTAGAAGATCTCTCCTTCTGGCAGTATAGTGGTCAGAGACTAAGTCTTGAGTAAACATAATTTTTAATGTATTGTTGAGCCTTTGGAAAGTAAAGGAAATCTTCAGAGCTCCCAAACAAACACCAAAATTAAAATTCTAGAGGTGAGCAATAAACAATCATGAAAACCAGGTTACTCTGGGGCAAATTACCAAATCAGTCCAGAGATTTAGGAATTGTTGGTGGTAATGAATAAACCTTTGGGTTGAAATAAAATGGAGAATCTGGGTTTAAATCTGTACCCTGTCGTGTGGCAGTCTCCTGGTACCCCCATGCCTTGCTCTCAGCTGAAGCAAATGCCCATCTTCCTCTCTAGAGGAAGACATCCTCAATTCATGCCTCCAGAATCTCGTGGATTCACTAACTAACTAACTAACTAACTAACTAACTAGCTCTTAATCAAATATCATCAAACATAAAGAGAAAAGTACACCCATGAGAAAAAATCAGCAGAAATAACAGGTCATTCAGAGACCTCAGATACTAAAATGATCAGATAATATGAAATATCTATGACATTTTTAAAGAAATAAAAGAATCACAAAATGAACAAGAAAAGGGATCACAAATGATCTGGCAAATATGAAAAATAACTAACTAAAACTTTGAGAAATGAAAAGTAGTTAAAATCAAAATCTCAGGGTTAGTTTAACCTATTAAATATAGGTGGAGAGAGTAAATTGGAAGCCAGATATGAAATAACTCTTGAGAGAGCAACACAGAGACAAAATGGAAAATATGAAAGAGAGGTTAAAAGATGTGGGAGTTAGAATAAAAAAGATTGAAGGAAAGAATAAAGGAGATGGAGGAAACCCAAAATTCTTAGAGGTAAGTTGAGAATTTTTGAGAACTGAAAAATGAACCTACAGTGGGGAGGGTATAGCTCAAGCGGTGGAGCTCATGCTTAGCATACCCAGGGTCCTGGGCTCAGTCCTCAGTACCTCCTCTAAAACTAAATAAATAAGCAAACCTAACTACCACTCCCCCCCAATAACTAAATAAATAACGTTAATGGGATTCCTAGGATACTAAATAAATAAATAAAACTACAGGTACAGGAAGCATATGCCAAACAAAATAAGTAAATTCATAATACAGTTATGTTGTAGTCAAACTGCAAAACACCAAGAGAGAAGATCTTAAAGGACCAAAGAAAAAAGACAAATCACCTTCCACAATCAGTGAGGATGATAAATTTCTCGCTGCAACAGTGGAAGCTAGGAAAGGAGGGCATAGTATCTTTAATGTGATAAAACTGTCAACCTAGAATTTTATATCCAGAGAAACTATCTTTTAAGAACAATGGTAAGATAAAGACATTTCAGATAAACAAAGTAGAGTTTGCCTCCAACAGACTTTCACTTAAGGAAATTCTACTTTAGGAAGAAGGAAAATGGTACCAGAAAGGAGGTCTGAGATGCAAGAAGGGATGGTGAGCAAAGAAATTGGTAAGCATCTGGGTAAATCTAAACAAGTGCTACCTGTATAAAATAATGATGATGCCAATAGCAGTGTCTGATTTGTGAGGTAAAGAAAGATAAAATATTGGCCAACTAGGAGAGTGGTTAATACATTGATTTGTTTTAGAAATAAAGTAGCTCTTGTATTAATTTTAAATTAATTATCATGCATGTTAAAATTTCAGTGATAGCTTCCTAAAGAAAAGTGAGTGCATGGCCCCCAAATCAATAAAGAGGAAAAACTGGAATTTTTAAAAAATTCTTTGCCACTATTTAGCTCCATGTTATATAACCTCCATAAGCCTTAGTTTCCTCATCTTTAAAATGTGGATAATAGTACCACCCTATAGGATTGTTGTGAAGATGTAATCAGATAATGCATGCAAATCTTAGCACAAATCTACTATGTTATAAGTGTTCAATAAATGTTAGATATTACTGCTATTAATAGTCATTTAGTCTTGGTGATGCTTTAAAGCCATGGTAGAACCTCCCTGCCAACATCACACCAGTTCTCTCCAGTAAGAGGGAATACTACACCCAAATATAGCTAAAGAATGCCAAACATTTCTGGTAACGTTGATGGGCCTTCCTTGTGTTAATATTAACTCCTTGCTCAGAACCTTCAGAATTCAATATTGCCTCTCAGTTAAAAGTTCAAAGCATCAAGGCTTTCCACAGCCTATCCCTGACCAACTTGATCTCATGATTTCTCATTAAATCCTTAAGTTAGATCTCTAAATATATTTGAGGTCTCCTTCCTTGATAATTTTGTTTAGAATGCCCTTTTGAAGTATAGGTAGAAGTTAGATAATTTCCTTCATCTGGAAAACCCTCCCTCTCTGCTAAATTGAACTGATTCTTCAAACTCCAGCTCAAGTCCCTTAAGAGTTCCTGACTACTCTAGCCTAAAAGTGGTTTGTAATTTGAAAAACTATCATCTAAACCAAACTTCCAGTTGTCATTTATGCCTGTCTCTTCTCCCTTTTCAATTGAGCTTTTATTTAAATTTTATATTATCACAGAGCTTTCCTCAATTTTGCATGGTCTTTCCAGCTACATTTTCAGCTCCTTAAGACAGTGGCTGTTAATTATATGTTTTTGTATTCCCTATAGTTCCTACAGAAAGGAAACTAACATGTAAGTGACTACAATATGCCATGTACTATACTAAGTGCTTTCTTAATGTATATCTCACTTACTCCTCACAGTAAACTTATAAAGATAGCTGTTAGTGCCCTGATTTTACAGATGAGGACGTTGCACTTGAGAACGTACCCAAGGTACTTATCTAGTCAGTGGCAGAGCTGGGTTTCTACTACACCACCCATCAAAATAGCTTGCAAATAATACATAACTTGGAGACTTTGTAAAAGGCTTGATGGTTTATACAATTTTCTACTTATTTGTGTCCCACTCTGAAATTTAGAATGTCATGGAAACGGATTTTAAAGAAGCCAAAATTCTTCCCCAAAATTAAAATTTGGCACGCCTATTATTAAATAACAGCCAAACCATAGGAATTTACAAAGAGCGTGAAGTCAGGCAGAAGATCATACTTTAGGGGGTTTAGATTAAGGGATTTGGATGTTTTTTCTCTTATTCTGTACTTAGAGTTCATGTAATGTGAAATGAGTCACAAAAAGTGGACTATTCTTCAGGAGCTTGCTGCAAGTCTCTATCCCTTTCAGAATGTTCTTTCTTTTCTCTTTTCCCCTTCCCCAGGGTTACACATCTTTCTGGAATGACTGCATATCATCTGGCCTGCGAGGGGGCATCCTGATAGAGCTGGCCATGCGAGGTCGAATCTATCTAGAACCCCCCACCATGCGTAAGAAGCGACTACTAGACAGAAAGGTAAAGCATCCTCTGTGAACCTCCACTCCTGAAAAGACAGATACCAATGGTCCATTTTGGAGGAAGAGGAAGATTTGAGTAGTGAGACAAAATAAGTATCACTGACTCAGTTGTCCCGTTGTATAACACGTTTAATTATCCTGTAGCCAAGAGAGAAATCCAAGTATCCATGATCTAAAGAGTTTTAAGAAGTTCATGGTTTTGCCTTCCTTTTTTATGCAGAAAAATCACACTTAGGATGCTGTTGATTATTTCTCCATCTCTGTCTGTAGCTGCAATATTATGAAATAGAGTATTATATACGAGGAGGCAAACGAGCTAGCAAGCACAGCCTTAACTCTGGTCGTCCTCAGATAACCAGTTTCTCTCTTTCCACATATTCCAAGTCCACCAGCATATGAGCTATACTGCTGTCTCCACTTTCTTACTACTCGTATTTTCCTCTCCCAGCTTCACGGTCATACTCAGCATTCTACTGAAACTGTGTTCTTAGACGTCACTATCTAATTTTCAGTCTTCAATTAATTTTTTCTTTTAAACTATATGTGGTGTTTGACACTTTTGACCACCACCTCCTACTTGAAACTTTCTCTGTTCTTGACCTTTGTTATACTACATCCTCTTCCTTCTCTGACTGTACCCTATTTCCCTTACTTCTCCACTCCTTAACATCTAAGTCTCAGTCTGTATCACTTTGTATCCTTTTGGAGATACCATTTACCTTTACAGCTTCATTTATTACCTCCATGATATTAACTCCCAGGTTTCTCAGCCTGTCTTCTTTTTCCAGCCCCAGGAACATAGCTAACTATTGGCCAGACAGTTCAACTTGGCTATCCCTTATCAGTTAAAACCAAACTTCATCAACTTTTCCCCAAAACTGACTCCTTTTCCTGACTTTCCTACTTTTATTGTGTCACAAGTTGGTTTTCCAGACTCAAAGAGTTTTTAAATCTTTTCTCCATTATCATTTATTTCCAGTTTGTCACTAGGGCCCCACTTCAAGTGTTATTTTATCTCCCCACTAGAATTTAAATTTCATGAGGACAGAGATAGTTTGTTATGCTGCTTTACATGTCACTTAACACTTAACCCATAATGTGTATATAACATATTGAAAGATTTTGATTTGAATAAAGTAAATGAGCCAGGGTCCCTTATGTCTTTTTTTCTGAAAGGTACTGCTAAAGTCAGACAGCCCAACAGGTGATGTTTTACTGGATGAAACTCTCAAACACATCAAAGCAACTGAACCCACGGAAACTGTCCAAACATGGATAGAGCTACTCACTGGTAAGATGACTCACAGTGATTTAGGGGGGTAGGCATAGCTCAGTGGTAGAGCGTGTGCTTAGTATACATGAGGTCCTGGGTTCAATCCCTAGTACCTCCATTAAAAAATAATGATAAAATAAAATAAATAAAGTGAGCAAATGTTTTTTAAAATGCTTTCAAAATCCCACATTTTATAACCTTTATCCTACTCTTAAGGTTGGAAAAAGAAGTATAGAAATTCAGGGTGCTGAGTAAGTTATATAGTCACTGTTTTACGGGGTTAATGAGGGACAAGAAAGGCATGATTAATCAACATGTAAAATGTTCTGAAGCTTCACCGTACCTCTGCCACCCTATCTCATAAGCTCACAAGGAATTTTTTAATGTCTTTATTGATATATAACTCACATACCATACAGTTGACCCATTTAAAGTATACAATTAAATGAATTTTAGTATATTCACACAATTGTGCAACCATCTTCACAATCTTAGAACATTTTAATCACCCCCAAAATAAACCCCATACTCGTTAGCAGTTTTCCCCACATTTCCCCACCCCTCCTGCCCAGCTCCAGGCAGCCACTATTCTACGTTCTGTCTCTGCAGATTTGCCTATTCTGGATATTTCATATAAATGGAGTCATCCAACTTACGGTTTTTTGTGACCAGCTTCTTAGGATAATGTTTTCAAGGTTCATTCATGTTGTAGTGTATATCAATGCTTCATTTCTTTTTTGTTATTCATATTAAAGTTCATTTTAGAAACTATAATATAAATAACTAAATCATGACCTAATTTAGGTCACTGTTCGACAGGGCACTTTGAGAACACAACCAATGTCACCTTCTGGAACAATTTCTTCAACTGAAGTTTTTATTGACACATTTGTATATTCACATGCAGTTCTAAGAAATAATACAGAGAGATTCCTTATATCTTTTGCCCAGATTCCCCTACTGGTAACATTTCTCAAAACTATAGTGTGATACTCAAATAGTATTTCATTATATGGTTTTACTACTCTTATTAATTTATTTATCAGTTGATGGGCATTTGAGTAATTTCCACTTTGGGGCTGTTATAAAGTGCTGCTATGAACATTCATAGATAAGATTTTTTGTGTGGACATGTTTTAATTTCTTGTGGGTATATAGTTAACTTTTGGGGGTTGGGGAGAGAGGTAATGAGGTTTATTTATTCATTTCTAGAGGAGGTATGGGGGATTGAACCCAGGACCTCATGCATGCTAAGCATGCACCCTACCATTTGAGCTATACCCTTCCACACCTAGTTAACTTTTTACTGTGGTAAAATATTCATATTTATTTTCTTAGTCATTCATAAGTGTAAAATTCAATGACATTAAATACATTCACAGTGTTGTGTAAACATCACTTTTCTCTGTACTCAGTGCTTTCTCATTATTCCATACATCCCTCTTCCTCTGTCCCCCCATTCCCTGGCAACTTCTCTTCTACTTTCTGTCTTTATGAATTTGCCTATACTAAGTAACTCATATAAGCAGAATCATACAATACTTGTCCTTCTATGTCTGGCTTATTTCACTAAGCATAATATTTTCAAGGTCCATTCATCTTGTAGCATATATCAAAATCTCATTCCTTTTTATGACTGAATAATATTCTGTTGTATGTATTTATCCCATTCTGTTTATTCATTTTATCTGTTGATGGACACTTGGGTGTTTCCATATTTGGGCTATTCTGGATAATGCTGCCATGAATATTGTTATACAGATATCTGTTCAAGTCCCTGCTTTCCATTCTTTTGGATATATATCTTGGAGTAGAATTGCTGGGTCATGTATGTGATAGTTCTATGTTTTGAGAAACTGCCAAGCTGTTTCCTACAGAGTCTGCACTCTTTTTACATTCTTACCAGCCATGCATGAAGGTTCTAGTTTCTTCACGTCCTCATCAGCACTTGCTATTTTCTAATTTTTGTTTTTAATTATAGCCATCCTAGTAGATATGAAGTGGTATCTCACTATGGTTTTGCTTTCCATTTCCCTAATGATTAATGATGTTGAGCCTCTCTTCATGGGCTTATTGGCCATTTGTATATCTTCTTTGGAGAAATGTCTATTCAAGTCCTTTGCCCATTTTTGAATTGGGTTCTGTTGTTGTTGAGTCTTAGAAGCTCTTTATATATTCTAGATATTAATCCCTTATCAGATATGTAATTTGCAAATATTTTCTCTCATTCTCTAAGTTGTCTTTTCACTTTATTGACAGTAACCCTTGATGCATAAAAGTTCTTAATTTTGATAAAGTCCAATTTATCTACTTGTTGCCTGCACTTCTGATGTCATATCTATGAAATTGTTGCCAAATCCAATGTTATGAAGATCTTCCCCAATGCTTTCTTCTAAGAGTCTTATACTTTTAGTTCTTGAATGTGACTTTTTGATCCATTTTGAGTTAATGTTTGTATTTAAATAAGGTAAAGGTTAAACTTCATTCTTTTGTATGTGGATATGCAGTTTCCCAGAACCATTTGTTAAAAAGACTATTCTGCCCGCCTTGAATGGTCTTGGCAGCCTTGCTGAGAATCACTTGACCATATATGCAAGGGTTTATTTCTGGGCTGTCTGTTCTCTTGCATTCATTTATATGTCTGGCCTTATGTCAGTACCATACTATTTTACTTACTACAGCTTTGTAGGAAGTTTTAAAGTTGGAAAAATATGAGTCCACTGACTTTATTCTCTTTTCTTGAGATTGTTCTGGCTATTCTGGGTCCCTTGCAATTCCATATGAATTTGAGGATCTGCTTTTCCACTTCTATGGAAAAGGCTGTTGGAATTTTGATAGACATTACTTTGAACCTGTAGATCCCCTCGGGTGGTATTGCCATTCTAACAATGTTACGTCTTCCCTTCCATTAAAACAGGCTGTTTTTCTTTTATTTGGGTCTTCTTCAATTTCTTTCTTCATTCAACTCAAAGTATTTTTAAAGTTTGCCTTGTGATTTCTTCTTTGACTCACTGGTTATTTAGGAGTATGTTGTTTAATTTCAACACATTTTTTAATTTCCCAAATTTCCTTCCATTATTAATTTCTAATTTAATTCCATTGTGGTTGGATAGCATACTTTGTATGTTTTCAATTGTTTTAAACTTATTAAGTCTTTTTTTATGGCCTAGCATATGCTCTATCCTGGAATATGTTTCATGTGCACCTGAAAAGAATGTGTATTCTACTGTTACAGGGTAGAATATTCTATAGATGTCTTCTTAGGTCTAGTTGGTTTATAGTGTTGTTCAAGCCTTCTGTTTATTTTCCCCATAGGTGAAACCTGGAACCCTTTCAAATTACAGTACCAGCTGAGAAATGTAAGAGAGCGAATTGCAAAGAACCTAGTAGAGAAGGGTATTCTAACCACTGAGAAGCAGAATTTCCTCCTATTTGACATGACTACTCACCCAGTGACCAATACAACAGAAAAACAGCGACTAGTGAAAAAACTTCAAGATAGTGTCCTAGAGCGGTGGGTAAATGACCCTCAGCGTATGGACAAGCGAACACTAGCACTGCTGGTGCTGGCCCACTCCTCTGACGTGCTAGAGAATGTCTTCTCCTCTCTGACAGATGACAAGTATGATATGGCAATGAATCGAGCAAAGGACCTGGTAGAACTGGACCCTGAGGTTGAGGGGACAAAGCACAGTGCCACAGAAATGATCTGGGCTGTACTGGCAGCCTTCAATAAATCCTAAAGCCAGCAGATGGGTTTCTCCTTTTCCCTTGCTGGTCAGTGACTGTCAGACACACCATCACTGAATTTTGTGTGATGAGATGTTTTTCATCATTTTTTTTTCCTTTTCTTGAATCAGACTTGTGATTTGGGGAAAGCATCTTCCGGGCTCCTCCACAGACCTTGACTATCATAAGCAGACTTTGTTTCTCTCTATACTTCCACTCCAGAGGTGAATAAATGGGGTGAACCCACATACACCCAATAAACATTTTCTCTCATTTCTTTGTTTACTTTCATCCAGTGTGCTTTTGGATAAGCAGGAATACCTAAGTGAAATTTGGAGTTCTCTAGCCACAGAATGTGAATGAGATGTAGAGCAAACCATTTATCACACTTTTTAAAGTTTGTTTTCTATCTTAAATACATGTTTTCAGTCTGTCTCTCAGGCTCTGCTAAGTAGTGTAGCTTACTGAAATAAGTGTCTCGTTGAATAAGGGACAATAACCACAAAACTGATTTCTGGAGCTGTTGGTCTTTGGGATTGTCCTGCTAATGATTTTCTCTTCTTTTCTCTTCTAACCTAATGAGAATATTCCAAATTTAATTACTTGGTTCTCATAGTCCTAGAACCAGAAATGCATTCTATACTTTCTTTTAGCATTATCCTACTCCATCATTCATTAGGACAAAAGTCAAAATGAAAAAAATGTATCTCTCAACCACCTCCTTCATGCAGTCAGCATTACAGTTTGTAAGGGAGGGAGGTGCCATCAGAATTTCCAGTCTTTAGCACTAGACTGTCTTGATTCCTCCAGACTCCTTTAAATGTCTCTGCTCTGATTGAATTTAGGGAGTTGTAAATTTCAGCTGCTGACTAGCAGTATCCTGAGTCCAGACAGTAACAGTATCTAATCTTTAGATCTTTTTTGTTCCCTATTTGGCTTCCTACATAAATCGATATATTCTGTCTATATTAAGGGTTCTGGATGTAGTTTTGTCTGTATCTAACCCACAGATACCATGCTAGTCATTAGTCTTGTCTCAACACAACTGTCTTTCCAACCAATTCTCTAAAACATTTTTCAATTCAGAAGTGAGTGCAAAGAGAAGTTTATTAAGAAAAATCCCATTTATAAGGGCAATTTGATGTTAAAAGTATCCTGATACAAAGTCCAGTATTTGGGCCTATAAAGAGGACAGGCACCAAACTTTGCTAACATCAAGCATTTATTATGCTGATACTTTTAATGGATCTTGGCTCTTGGCCGCTACAAAGGCTGTCAAAGGGCTAATACAGATGACCCAGACCTGATACCACTTTTTCCTGATCAGAAGTAATTAAGTGAATGATTTTAACTTTCATCTCCTCCCCTAAACCTGTCTATCCCCACAAAACTCCCCAACACAATTGACTTTTTTTGCTTGTTTTTCACTTCAGGTATTGCTTAGGTGACTAGAGATACAACTTAAAGTGAAACAAACTTTTAAACGCGAAGCTGAGTAGAGCTTCAGTCTGGCTCTCTAAAAGCACAATAACCAGTCCATGTGTTATCTCTACCTTGCCTTAGTTTTTCTTTCCATTTGAACAATTCGGCATGAATTGAAATCAGGTTTTCCTGTGGAAAGTTTCAGCTTGATAGGGGTGGGTAGAAGCTGAGTTCTGTCTAGCAACTCATGGTCAGTGTTTATTTTTATATTGTATCTTAATAAGATGAGGATGCCTTCAGTTTGAGTCTGCATAATGTTCACTGCAAAATGTCTTTTCATTTAATGCATATGGCCTTCACATTTCTGTATAATAAAGATTATTGGCTTTTTGGTCTCTCTGTACAGTTTTACAACTTCAGTTATTTTTACTGGAAATAAGAACTTTCTACACATGGCTAGTAACACTCCCCCTTTACACTAGGATACCAGCCTCTGCTTCATCCTGTGTGGAAAATTAGGGATACACAAATACTATAGTATTATACATATTACATGTATATATGTATAAACCCACAAATACTATAGTATTATATAGTAACATATATATTCTGGAGAGCAGGTTACATTAAGGCTAACTGAAACACCAGCTAACGTCTGAATAATGTCTCCATTTCAATCAAAATAAGTTGCCCAATTATACTATTATTATTTACCATGGAGAGAATAAATATATTCTGTCCTATCAATAACTATTGGCAAAGGACACCTGAACTTCAGAGCTGAAAGTCTTAATTTCCAAATGTAGGCAACGTACCTAACTATAACAGAGTTAACATGTGAAAAGAAAAATAACTGCTTATAATTGGCTTATTGTTTTTCACTTCTTTCCAATGTCTACAGCATAAGGGAAAATAAGAAATGTTATTTACTAGAATTGTTTATACTTCCTGGTTATTTTTATTTCAGACAGAACATTGTTCTCATAAGTCATCCTGTATATAGTGTTCCTTCTTTACCAGTCCTTTGTCCCATCAGACTGTCTGTTTTCTCCATCCCAAGGCAGCCAGGAGTTAATGCCCAAAGTCACAAGCCATGTTGATTGAGATTACTGTACATTCATTCTTATCTAATCTCAGGCAGATCTTTCTTGCTGTTTTGAATACTTGCTATTTTCTATAGCACTGTTTCTACCACCATTTTTCTTAGATCCTCTATCCCACTCCATCATCCTTTTGATTCTCAAAAGATCAAGCTCAGAAAAGCAAAGGCATTCAATGTGACTTCCCTAAATGTTTAGCCACTTCAAAATCTCTTTACATTTCCCCTCCCACTCTTCCTTTACAGTTGCCAACACCAACCTGTCTGCCTCTCTCCCTCCATCTAATGATCTCTTTAAAGTAGATAATTGTATTTCTAGCTTTCCTCTCTCAATTATCCCCTCCCCCTTTTCTGAAAACATGTTGCCAACTCTCCAAAAAAGAAAGTCCTCTGCTGCTTCCTCTTCAGTCAGTGCCCTCATTCCTTTCTTTGCTTTATCATTAAATATTACTATGACCTCTGCACTCTTGAACCACTTGCAAATAGCTTTTGTCCCTTCCAACTTTAACTTCTCTGTGACTTCTTTTTTGGCTCTTCTCCTCGCCACTCCAATCATTTGTCTCTGTGTCCCTTGCCAACTTTTCCCCAGGTTTCTGTCTTGGGACCTCTTTTTTTCTACTTTCTCCTTTGATGATCCCACTACTTCCATAGCCTTACTTTTATTTATGAGAAGTCCAAATTTTATTCATATTTAGCTTCCACTTCTATCCCAAACTCCAGATCTACATTTCCCAGAACCCTACAATTTCTGATATGGAGCTCTCACAGATCATTCCCTGGCTATTTCCACCAAATGGCTCACTGGCTTTTAAAGTGTTTTCAAAATTGAACACCTCGTTTTCTGTGTACTTCCAATTCCATTTCCAAATCAATTCCTTTTCTTGAATTTATTGTTTCTACAACAGTCACCTTGAGGCACATGGCCTCCTCATTCCCTATATTCAATCAGCTGCTAATCCAGTAGATTCCACTGCCACAGACTCTCAAATAGGCTGTTTTCAAAAGTATCACATTTCTAGCTTAAATCCTAATTATCTCCCATCTGGAGTACTGCAGTGGACTCTTGCCTAGAGTCCACCTCTAGTAACTTTCTGCTTGGAATTCTGAATGATTTTTATTCATTACCACCAGATTAATCTTCCTAATGTACGGTTCTCATCTGCCACTCGCTGGCCTAAAACTCTTTATCGTCTCTCCTGGATTACTACATTATTCACTTGTTCCTTATCCTGGCATTCAGAGCCCCCCATGTTCTGGACTCAATTCTGTTTTTCTAGCCTTCAGGCTGACTCCATCACCTGGAATACCCTTCCTTCCTTCATCTTCACCTGGCTAACTCCTAAATTCCTTAAAGTTTATTTCAAATAACCACTTTCCATCACAAAGCCTTTTTTATGGGCTTGGGGACAAGGGGGACCCTAAACTGCGTATGAGCCTTCCTTTGAACTCCTATAGCACTTTATGAACACCTTCATTTCAATGCTTACCAGAGTTTGCCTTGTACAATAATAACCTTAGGGTATTCTATGCTTCTTAAACTTTTCCATTAGAAGTGCAGCCAATTACACAGAAAAATGAACAGATAACCCCAAGGCTATCTGTCTCACTCAAACACACACACACACACACACACACAAACTGCCTGGAAATTTTTGATAAGAATTTTTCAGTGTTATTAGTATTAGGCTGTTTTTAATATTAAAATGCCGTGCTTTTTGCCTAACACTCCAGATGTGTCTATTTAATCTTGAGGATTTAGAGTACACACTGTGAAAACCCTATCCAAACGCCCACTAAACTAAGCTTTCTATGGCAGAATCTGCTATACTACATATAAGTAAAACTAACAGAGTACCTGCATTACCCTGTGAAACTAATACAGGACCATCTACAAACAGATGCTCAAAATACATTGTTGAGCTATGACTCAGGATAGGTTAGCAAGCGTTAATCGGATTTACTAAATATTTACCATGTACCTAGACCTGTGCTGTTTCAAGGAGCTTAGTCTCCATGGGATGACCCTGAACAAGTAAAATACTGTACCTAAGAATTAAATCATGGAATGTAAAACCATCTGTGTTCTGCACAACTCAGTCTCTCCATTCCACACACCAAAGGACACACTGGAATAGCGTTGAGTAACACTTTAAAGCCCACTCTGACCTCCCATTATTTTCTGGAGACTGAAATTTTTCTGCTTACACTGCGCAAAGCTTAATTTTCCCCATCCGAAAATAAAAGGTTTACATCCTTTTGCTCTCCAGTTTGAAGCTCAGCAAAGCCTCCTGGGCGCGGGGCGGTGGAGCTGAAGGCGGCCTGACCCCACCACCAAAGGTGCAAAAACCCCACAGCTAGCAGTGCCGCCCCCGTCATTCCCCACGGACTTCCAATTGGTCCTTGTGGCTCACTCTCTTTCCAGATTGGCGTTCCCGCTTGCCCGTCGCCTCCATAGAACCCACCTTTAGCCAGCAACGATTGGTAGCTCGTTACGTCAGTGCTCCAGCCACCCCACTCTCATTGGCTGCTATTGGAAGGGACGGCCGCAACGTCACAGGCAAGGGCCGCCATTTTGACTGAGCAACCCTAGTGACAGGAGCTGAAGCAGCAGCGCAGGTTGTCCCGCGTCCCCTCCCCCTTCCCTTCTCCGGTTACTTCCCGGGCCCCCTACAGTCCGCAGTCCCGGTCCCGCCATGTCCCAGAAACAGGAAGAGGAGAACCCTGCGGAGGAGACCGGCGAGGAGAAGCAGGTGAAATGGAGGGGGTGCGGGCGGTCGACCTGGGGGCTACCGAGATGGGGCGGTCTCCCGCCAGTGCGGATTGGTCGCCATGGTCTCAGGCACTGCAGGGGTTGGCCGCTTCTTGCGTCATGCAGGGTGAGCGTCTACGCGGCCTCCTGCTTTGGCGCTGGTTGGTTGGGTGGATTGTCAGTCAATACTGTACCCTTCCTGATTGGCTAGTAGACCTACCGCTCAACGCATTGAAGCTGTGCTATAATTGGCCGAGCCTGGGCGCGGGGCGGGTGTTTGGAAAGACTAGGGGGAATGGAAGGGGGCTGGCTGGTGGTCCCGGGATGAGATGTGTGTTATTGGTTAGTAGGGTTAAAATGACCCAGCAAATAGACAGGGACCGCATTCTAAATCATCAGAAAGATATAAATCGAGGTAAAGACGTTTAAAAAGGCCCAACACTGGGGGAAGGGAGAAGAGTAATTATTATGATGGCTTGTTTAAGGCGACAACTTTCTCAAGAGACCTATTTTGACGGTTGGAGGGGGTCTGCTGTCCACCTTCAGTGAGGACCGAACAAGACTGAACTAGAGTTCCAACCAGAATAAAGAGGGTTAAACCTAGAAAAGACGCTGAGAGAGTCATGACAAGAAAAACGCCCCCGTATTCCCCCCAGACTCCCAAGGTGGGGGCGCTTAGTTCACCCACAATTCTGAGATGAATTGGGGGGGTTGTATTTGATTTATAACATTTAGTGCTGAACTCAGGGGTTCATGAAATATACTTGGTGTTATATGTGAGCCGGATTTTCAAGGTAAGGAAATATAATTCCACTGAAAATTCAGAGCCAGATACTGACTTGAAGTCCTTTTTTAAGTCACTGAAGAGAAGTGTAACGGGGCCCACAAAAAGGAAGAAGACAGTAGCAAAACAGTAAGAGCCCCTGCAAGCTAATTGAGCTCTTGGCATGTTCCCCAAACTTCCATCACTTGACCCACTAGGGAAGGTGATTTTTTGGCAAAGCTGATAGGTAAATACTAGTGGGTAAAAACTAGTGAGCCCAGTGTATCTTCATTTTTCTGAGGTTAAAAAGTCATTTTTAATCTCTTGTTTACCTGTCACCTTCCTACTACAAGATTTATGGAAATGCTGAAGCAATGCTGTCCCCTCACTAAGGTGGAGATTTCTGGGGAAGGCCACATAGCTAGCCTCCTCCACCGAGAGACTTATCAGATGACTAGTTTAAGAGGGAACATCTCAGCAGAGTTATCTCCTTTGCTTTCCCATTTGGCCTGTACTGTGTTAGGAACAGCCAGAGAACTTTCCTACTCACCTTGTGTCACCAGAAGCCCTGCTAGCTCTTCTCCTTTGTCTTTCCTAGTTCCTGTTTTGTATTATGTGTAGGCATTAAAGTATTATGTTTAGGTATTACCTTGACTCAATACTCACAGGTCACCGGGGTGGTTCCCTGGGTGTACTGTGAGAAACAACTTACTTATCTTTTTCTTCTCACGATACAGTCATCTAGAGCTTTAGGGATTTGAACAAAGGTCTAGCTTTATTTAAGAGCAGAGTGGAGACAGCATATTTACAAATAGGTAGATCTCCAGGAAAAGATGATAGTATAAAAGTTATCAGATATTAGAAGAGCTTGCTTCTCAGTGTTTAATTTTATTGGCCCATTTGTTTCCTCCAGGACACACAGGAGAAAGAAGGTATTCTCCCTGAGAGAGCCGAGGAGGCAAAGCTAAAGGCCAAATATCCAAGCCTAGGACAAAAGCCTGGAGGCTCCGACTTCCTCATGAAGAGACTTCAGAAAGGGGTATGGGGCACAGTCTCTTACGCTCTTACTTTAGAGCCAAAGGGGGCCTTAGGGATGAGATCTGTGGAAGTTCTACTGAATACTGATCTGGAAGTTTTATTGTTGGACAGTAGTAGACAAGAATTAAAAACTTGTAAAAAGCAAGACAAATATTGTAAATCCCTGATATGGTATCAGTTATCTTTTGATTTCCCACATAGGAAATTAAGGCTTAATGTAGGGGCATTTGGGTATGGGGTTGGGGAAATAAGAGAAGGATGTTAGAGTCTGGATTGCTGACAGCCTCCAGACCTTTGCCTGTTTGGATGATGGGAGTTTTAGGACTGCAAATTTAGCATTAGAGCTAAATTTGGGGCTGCATCATTTCAGGAAAAGATCAAACCATCTGTCCTACAGATTTTCTCAACTTGACATGAGTCATAGATTTCTTCAGAGCCTTGTGGTTAGCACCAGTCATTCACTCCCTGAAGAGACTTACTTTTCCTGTCCAGAGTGGTCCTTCTCACCAAGGGACAGTCTTACCTTCATAGCCATCCAGCTCCTGATCAGATTTCTCAGTCTCCAGAGGTACCTAAAGCTGACTGAGGGATTGTAAATCATTAACCTGAAGTGCATTTCTCTGTGTGGATGAAATGGAGAGGGAAACAGATTCCTGGGGAGAATCCTATTTATTGAGTCTTAGTCACAGATGATGGTGTGATGCTGATTTGCAGTTTACCTTGCTGTAGGCAAGGCAGGCGTGGGCAGGCTGTCACAGCCACAGAACATGTGTGGGAGTGGTGGAAATCAGAGGAAAGTACATTATCCTCATGAACAAGCTCAGTTTCTATTCATGGTCTGAGAGAATAATTTTTAATTTTGAGGTTGTTAGCTTAAGGTTGATCTCCTGCTGTTAGCTCCAGATTGACCCTTCTATATATCTTACTCATTTCTGTTTCCCCAGCACCAAGCTGGTGCACCAAGAGGCTAATAGGCCCTCAGTAAGCCTTTGTGAATAAAGTCAGTAATTTGGTTGAACCATCCTATACTCATGGAGCTACAAAAACATGTGGGTACAAAGGATATATACTCTAGCTGGGAAACTGCTTACCTACCTGAAAAAGTCAGAATACATTGGGAAGAAGACATAAGGAAGTGTAATTAATGCTCAGCTATGTATGCGTGAGCCTAATCAAAAAAAGACTTGAAAGATCTGAGTTTGAATGAAGGTTTATAATGGATATGAGTCTCCTTGCTTTTGAGGAAGATCAGAGCTCCTCACTTACCTAAACATCTCTCTTGTCTCTTAGCAAAAGTACTTTGACTCAGGAGACTACAACATGGCCAAAGCCAAGATGAAGAATAAGCAGCTGCCAAGTGCAGGCCCAGACAAGAATTTGGTGACTGGTGACCACATCCCCACCCCCCAGGACCTGCCCCAGAGAAAGTCCTCGCTCGTCACCAGCAAGCTTGCGGGGTAACCTGGGCCCCCCTTCTCCCCCTTCCTCACCCACTGGACGTTTATATGTCTGAGGCCGGGATAGAATGGGCACCTAGTTCTGTCTTCTCAGCTTGCTAGCCAGAAATGACCGTGCTGCTCCTGGGGCTGCTGAGAAGGTGGTGTGGGCTGAAGAGGGGTGCTGAGTCCATTATCTTTGGTTAAATTGAGATTTCCACACCCTCATGGTAACCCAGGTAGGGGCTCAGAAGTAGGAGACTAGGATTGGATAATGCTGCAAACTCTTTTCCTTTATACGAGAAACTGGGGAGATGTGATTTCTCCTTGTGGAAGAGAATATCCCAAAATTCGTTAGGCTAAGCCTTGGGAATAACATGGCAGGTTTAATGTTCCAAGGCTAATCTGACCTGGTTGGGAAAGGTAGACTGAATGGGATCCGTCTGCTGTGCTTCTAAGTGTTTTGTCCCTTGGGCTGCTGTTGCTTCATGTTTCCATTATGGCAGATTCAGAGAATCCTCCCAGAGGAAAACTGATCTGCTTGCCTAAAACAACAATGCCCACTTAACCTCCTTTACTCGGTCAGTTTGCCCTGGCTCTTAATATAAAGATTGGAGGATATTATTCATGTAAAATGGGCGCCTTCTCTCTCTCTTCCCGCATGTCGCTTCTGAAAGTGTCATGGGACAGTGGAAAGAGCACTGGGTTAGGAGTCAGGATGTCTGGGTTCGGGTTCCACTCAGTCTAGGCAGAACTGATGCGCAGCCTTGGTCAAGTCATTCAGCGTCTCTGGATTTCTATTTCCTCATCTGTGAAGTAGAGTTGAACATAGATAAGATGGATTCTGATTCTAAGTCCTGGAAACACTCTGTGCCATTCATTGTAAAACCAAAACTGAGGAAGGCCCATGGGTGAGCCTTCAGAGGGGAACCATTGGAGGACGACAGGGGGAGAGAAACAGAGACTTGGGGGTTATGAATTCAGGCGAGGGGGCCTCATAAGTATCATGGTCTTGAGGGTCAAGAAAAAAACTGCGAAGCTAGCCATGAAGACTTCTTGCCACTGCCCCGCCTGCTTTCCTGGCCTGCAGTCTGGGCCTCTGCTGCTAAAAAGCTGCTCTGGCAGCCAGGCTATGGGCCTGAAGAAACATGCTGAGTCATGCACGTGTGGAGTGCCACATTTCAGGTGTTACCAGATGCCAGGTGTATTGCTAGGGAGACAGGAAGGAAAGGGATGAACTGAGTGAGCCTCCAGGGCTTGGTGCTGCTGCGGGGCCGGAGCAGCAGGTTCTTGGGAGATGATTCGCCTCAGAGGAAGCTGGGGAGGGTGGTTAGGGAGAAAGAGGAGGAACACTGAAAGTTCGCTGCCTCCTTAGAGCTCTGTAGCCTTGCTCCTGCTCAGTGAGAAGCAGTGATGCTGATCGTGAACCAGGTGGAGGAAGGGGGCTACAGGTGACCAGCATCCTCAATCTAGTATCTCTAGCTTGGCCTGAATCTCACTGACTGCAGTCGGCTGGTTATGACAGGGTGGGCCAGGGTAAGAACTAGCTGTTCACGAGAGGAGGATTCTGTAATCCTCTCTCACCCTCTCCCCTCACAAATTCTGATGTGCCACACATCAGGCCCAATGAGAGTGACTGCTGAGCTTGCAGATGCGCACGTGGGGGCACGGGCTTTGTCTGCGTCTTTCCTGACCATTCACTTTGCAGGCCGTCATTCAGATAGGATAGGAAAAAGGTGGTGAGGAAGGAATGGAGAGAGCAGGATCCCGTGGTCCCCTGGCCCCCAGAGTCCTTGACTGTCACCTGTAATTGTATATAACTTGTGTTTCTTGCTCCATTTTCGTGCTGTCTTCCTTAGTCTACAGTCCATGTGGGAAGGGGAAAATGCCGAACATCCTTGTATAGTTTCCTCAACTGTCCCAGACATGTTGTACATAGATATGTCATGTTATTATATATATAAATATATATATAATTTTGTACGTTTTCTTCATCTCTGATCTTCTCAAATTTTGTACTTTTTTCTTTTCTGTCTGAGCTGCTTTCTCTAAATCGGTCAGTTTGAGTCCTCAAGACTGAAGTCACAGGGAGTCTGGTTTTTAGGAAAGAATAGAAGAAATAGGGAAATCAGAAAAATTGGTCTCTCCACCTGGTCACCTTCGAGGCTACGAAAACAAAGAAGCAAGCTGTGTTCTCTATCTGCCACCTGTTTCCACAGCATGAAGTAGATAGCTTCCATGATGAAGAAGGGTCATTTCAAAATCCAGATCCAAATTGCTTTGATTAAACCTGGATTATTAAGTCCACTCAAAACAACAAGTGTGTTGTCTGGCCCTGACCTCCATACAGTTACTACCCTATCGCTGTGGGCCCCCAGTCAGTTTCCGCTCCTGCAAGCGGCTCTGGCCGTGCCTCCGACACCGCGCCTGCTCTGAGCCAGGCAGCTTACCACCTCTTTAAAACTCCAGTAATTTTGATCTTGTCTAAAGAATTTTTTTTCTTTGTTTTCATGGGGGTCTTCAGAAAGATCAGAGAACACTTTGTTTGGTAGATCAGATAAGACTGAAGTTCTCTTTTTTTTTTTCAACAACTCTGTGGATAGGATTGAGGTATGCGCCAGGCAGCCCTAATGACTGTTGAGTGTGGAAGCGTGATGGGGTAGAGACTGGGATGGAACTTAGGATTTTATCCCTTATTACTTGACAGTGTTTTCTTTTTCTTCTTCTGTGTTCATCCACAGTGGCCAAGTTGAATGATGCTGCCCGGGGCTCCGCCAGATCCTGAGACGCTGCCCCCCTGGGTCCTGTGCTGGCTCCTGCCCCTCCCTGCTTTTGCAGCCAGGGGTCAGGAGGTGGCTCGGGCGCGGGCTGGAGAGGCAGAAGCCCCTGCCCGTCGGTGTCCCAGCGCATGGAGCCCCTTGGGCTGAGCACCAGGACCTTGAACTGTTTTTGTTTTTCCTTTTTTTTCCAAATAATTGTTGGGAGAAATCTCAGTGAAATCCTGGGGGTGGGAGTCGGGGTGGGGATGGGGGCTTTGAGAGGGTGGAGTGGGAGATTTGGAATATGAATTAGGGCTTGTAGTTGATAAAAACATTCCTGACTGTCCTCCTTCTGAACCATGTGGCTGGTATGGGGTGGATGTGAGGGGGAGGACATGGAGTAGACTAAAGGTGAGGGGTCAAATTCAGCTCTGTAGAAGAATGCCTTGTTTGCTTGGATGTGGCTGGGGACCTGGTGTCAGATAAAAGAAACTGTCCATCTAAATGTGAAAGGTGCCAATGGCTCCTTTGGCTCTGCAGAACAAGCTGAGGACTCAATGTCAATTGTTGATTAAAAAGAAAAAGTGCTATCCTTGAAATAGATTTGCTGTGGGAAGGACAGTGAGTGTGGGGAAAGGGGCCATGAGCATGGGGAGCCCCACAGAGCCCAGGGGGCTTTTTCAGTATTCGAAATAAAAAACAACCAAAAAAAGAAGACCCACAAAAAAAAAAAAAAAAACCAACTTAGAAATACTCTGAAGCAGTTGGTGTGTTTTATTGGGGTTTGGGGAAAGGGAAGAAAACAAGTGAAGAACCACTCAGGGAAGAAGCTGGTGTGGGGTCCTGAGTTTCTAGGAACAAGGCCTCTTCATACGGGGTGCGTCTGGGTTCCCCGTTTCCATCGTTTAGGGAGAGGGAGCATGCAGAACAGGACTCTTCCCGACCCAGATCCGTGCCTTTGTTTCTGTAGCTAGTGCAGAAGATGCAGCAGCCTGAGGTTCTGACTCACAAAAAGAGGGATCTGAGGTCTTGGATCTAACTGGTTTATTGATACCTAAAGCTTAGTCCAGGCTAAGCAAAACAGGAAACTCAATCTTCCTTCTCCCTTTCAATCTTTTTTCCTTCACAAGTTCTCATGTCTTTGAAGGAGAAATGTGACCTCTGATAAGCCAAAAGGAACTCAAACCTTTCTGCTCATGGCCAGCAGGAGGCAGAGCCACTTCTTTCCTCATGATGTCCTACCCATCACTGGAATCCTGCCACTGAAAGAAGGTTAAAACTACTAGTGAATGTAATACACAAAAGAAACTTTACCAAAGGGGAAGCAGACTCACACTTGTCTCCTCTCACACACACCAATCTGCCACATGTGAAGACTGAAACTGCTTTGCCCATTTGCCCAGGTTTGATTAGGAGAGTTTATCGTGGTGTTTTCCCAAATGTGACTGGCTTCTCAAATGAGTGTGCATCAAAGAGGATAAGCGAGGTCCAGGAGACGCAGGTATTCTAGAGAGACCTCCATCTTGATGAGGGGGAGGAGCACCTCTCAGCAAGAGAAGGAACGTTATTCTCAGTTCTAACTTTCTCTCTCTGCTTAATCAGAAACTTCCCATACAAGTTTTCAGCTACTCAGGATGTTACTGATTTGCTCTCTTCTGATTTAGCCAGGAGACTGATACCTCCTAACCATCAGCCTTTCTGAACAGCATGCTAGGCGCTGAGTGGGCCAGGTGGTTTGGAGATGTCATAAAGAAAGGCATTCCCTACCTTTGTGGGGCTTACTGTCTAACTGGAAGGAAATTTATGAAAAAGTTCATGTACTTCAAAAGGTATAAACTCCAATCTTAAAGCTAGGAGACAGACAGAGACATCTTTATTGTGACACAGTTAGTGAGCCTTCTCAACCTTATTCCCCTTAAACCAGTCCCATGATTTCTTTCTTGAGCATGTCATCCCAGTTTATGTTTGCCAGGTGGACACATCTGGGGAATGAGGTCCGCAAGGCTCGGTATGGGGTCATTCAGTTAGTGCGATTTTATTTTAATATACAGGTAAGGTAGTTGACATACAGAAATTAGTTACGTTTAAGGTTGCAATACTGGTTTACTGAAGAACTTGAGTTAGTATCTAGACTTCTACATGATTTTTCTATTATTCTTGGCTTCCTGGTCCTTAATTTTAAGCTGTAGCCTTAGGAATCCTGGGGGTGCCAAGAAATGTTTGTGGCTCTCTCTGGTTCAGTTTAAAACTTGCCATTCCTTTTCCTCCACTCGCATCCTGTAGAGCTGGCCAATCAGGGAAGACTGACGCTGCGGTACTTCAAACAGCTGTCCCTGCCTGTTGTTTTAGCGACGTGCTTTCTGAAATCTTTATTCCGAAGAGTGGAGTCAAGGGTTCTTCCCCACCTCCAGCATGGTCGAGTGATAATTGTGCTGACAAGCCTCTCAGCTTTGCCATCTGATAAGCAGAGTGGCAGGGATGAAGTCACCATTAGTAGTGTTCAGCAGCATTTATTTTAAGCTGATGTGGCCTGGGCATAGAAAACAAAGGCAAAAGAAAAATAGCTTGGAAAATTGCCTTTGAGGATATCTACAGCCAGCCACCAGCACCCGCACAAGCAGCCCTCGCATGCTTGGTGCCCTCTGCTGGGCCTTGAGGGAGGTTAATGAGAAAAGGAAAAACCTCTTCCCTTGGGAAGTGAAGACATGATAATGATGTACAAATAAAAGCAAATTAATGTAGTTCTAAGCAGAATTCCACAAGCTAAGGGAAGGAGGGGCAGCAGGTGAGTTGTTAGCTGAATTTTCTTAGAGATGAGTGACTTATTAATAAAAAGAAGATGAGACTGCCCACGGGGGGGGGGGGGTGTAGCTCAAGTGGCAGAGCACATGCTTAGCATGCAGGAGGCCCTGGATTCAGTCCCCAGTACCTCCATCTAAAAAATAAAATAAAAACCTAATTACCTCCAACCCCCCCAAAAGTAAACTAATTAAAATATTTAAAAATTAAAAATAAATACTTATTAAAAAAAAAAAGATGAGACCTCCCATGCTTGGGCAGCAATATTTTAATTCACAAATAATTACTGAACTCTAACTTTGTGGTTGGAAATATTAGCTGATGTTGGGCAGATAAACAGTATAAGAGATGGTCTCTGCCCTGGGAGGCCTGAAGTGTCATCGAGACAACACTAATACGTATGGTGCAGGACAGCACGTCATTAGTCAGGCAGTGGTAAAAATCCCGAGAAGGGAAAATTTAAACGGTTGGAATAATCAGGTAAATATTAGTGGAGGAAATGGAAATTGAGCTGGGCGTTGAAAGATGTGTACTATTAAATAGTGTAGTTCAATTATTAATGAATAAGTGCCCACAATATGGCAGGCATTGTGCTAAATGTGAACGATACGTGGGTGCTTCTTCCAAGGAGACTACACTCTGGAGGGGAAACTACACATGAGTTAAACTTGCAGCAGTAGAAGCCTAGCTACATAGAGGAATAAAGACAAGTGTTTAATAATAATTGGCTGTGCATCAAAGCCCATTGCTAGAGGCTTAACTCACATCCTCTCACTTAGTCCTCACAAGTCAATGGAGGGGGCTGTCTTAGCATGGCCATTATACACGTGAGAAAACTAAAACTGTAGCTTTTCGAAGTCACACCACTCCTGAGAGTGGAGGCAGGATGCACCGCCTGCGGGGGGGGGGGGGGGGAATGGTCAGAAAAGGTTTCATGGAGTAAATTCTGAAGGATGAACAGAATTTCTCCAGAAAAGTAAGGTGAGAAAGTGCATTTTGGTAGAGAGACCAACACTAGAGATGGGTGAGGCCGCGTGGAATCTGGGGTTAGCGCAGTAACCGTTAATCAGGTGAGTCGTGGGGAGTGGCTGGAGGCTAGGCCAGGAAGGAAGACAGGAGGACGTGGCCGGCAGGCAGGCGGAGGAGCCACTGAGGGGTCACAGAGAAGTCTGGTCAGTTCTGTGTTTTAGATGGGTCACTGCCAGGTCCCGTGGAGAAGGGATTTAAAGGTGATAAGAGTTAGTGATGGACTGGTTTTAGTGTCAAGTTGCCTGGTTTTAAATCCTGGTTTTGATTGATTTTGATAACTCAGGATAAGTTTCTTAAACTCTTCGCTTCAGTTTACTTACTTTGTAAAATAGGAATGATGTAGGACCTACCATAGAGGATTGTTGTGATGATTAACAAGATGAGGCATGTTAAGCCCTTACTTCAGGGACTACGACAGCGTGTAAGACGTGCTTCCTACCCTCAGGGCTTACAGACTATAGAGGGGCTATAATAAAGATAGGAAGACTGACAGTGAGAATGCAAGGATTCAGTGCTATGATGTGGGGAAGCACAAAATGCTTGGGAAGCACAGAGTAGGGGCAGTCACCTCATTTGGGGAGGTCGGAGAAGGTCAGGAAAATGCTTTCACAGAAAGTAGCCTCTAAGCTGAAATATGATGGAGCAGCAGGATTTAGGTAAAGGGGTTAGATCAGGAAAGGGGGTCTTCCAGGTGGAAGGAACAGTACATGAAAAGATGTAGAGGTTTTACATTCTGGAAAGTTAAAATAATTGAGAGTAGCTGTAGCGTAGCAGCAAGGAATGAGGCCAGAGGTGGGTGGACAGAAGCAAGGGTTAGATCACAAAGGGCCTTTAGACTTGATCCTGGAGGCAGTCCTGGAGAAGCTGCTGTCTAAAGATTTTGAGCAAGGAAATGGCATGATTAGATTGGCTCTTTAGAATAATCTTTCTGACTTCACTGAGGATGAGATTGGAGAGGGTAAATTGGTATGTCAGAGATGCTATTAATGGGATGGAAAAGTTGAGAAGGGGTGTGGCTGAATGATGAATTCAACATGAGGCATAATAAGTTTGAAGTAACAATGAAACATCTCAGTGGAGAATTCTGTACTCCACTCCACTTAGTAAGTTGTTACCATGGGTTAGTTGCGTTATGGGTAAGACAGACTTATGTTGCTACAGTGCTGTACATTAGATGTGATTTGGTGGCGAGGGTGTAGCTCAATGGTAGAGTACATGCTTAGCATGCATGAGGTCCTGCGTTCAATCTCCAGTACCTCCATTAAAGTAAGTAAGTAAATAAGCCTAATTACACCCCCACCAAATAGACTGAAGGGTGTCCTTTTGATTTGCCAATTAGTAACCTTTTTGAGACCAGTTTCAGTGGATTGGTAGAAGTAGAATCTTGCCTGTAGAATTGAATGGTGTGTGAAGGTTTTGTTGTATGTTGTTGTTTTAGGAAGGGAGTGATTTAGGCACATTTATTTATTCAGTGAAAGGAACAAGTAAAAGTAGAAGTTCAGTGGAGAATGTTGAGAACCAAAAGGCAGGGTTCTGAACAGAGTTCTGAAGAGAAAGGGGGTGAGGTGGAAACAAGAGCTCAGTTGGACTTGGTTAATTAAACAATAGTTCAGCAAACATTAATTGAGCACTTACTATGTGCCAGCCAAGGTGAGGTGCTGGGGTTAGTGTAGTCAGCAAATCAGCTGAGCAAGAACTGACCTCAAGAGGAGGATATATACCTCATACCGCTTGAGACTCAAGGTGAAAGTATAACAATGGATAAACTCACAGCTGTTTGTGAATGGGAGCAGGTAATCGATGGGCATCCCTGTCTGACAGCTGCCTTGTTTGTGGAATAGGATGCGAAGTTGCTAGTGGAGAGTGGGAGTTAGGGGGCGTAAGAAGTGTGGCATGGTATAGAAGAGGATGGAAGGCAGGGAGATGAAAGCTGATGAAAAATACTAAGTAAAAGAGTTAGGGAGCAATGCTGAGGCCTAACAGATTAGAAACCATGAATGTGCAATCCTTGGAATGGTATCAACCCACGTATTTCTGCTGTTTTCATTGCTGCTTGGCCTTTTGACTAAGATCAAGTGTGCACATTTCTGCTGTTTTCTCTAGCAGCACCCAGCTGCCTGGGTGCAAGAGCAGAGAAAACGTTACTGTGTATATCCTGGGCCATGATTTGTAGACAGATAATGTGGATTGACAAGGGAACAAGGGCATTGAAGGTGTGATGACAGACAGTTCTAGGAGTCCCCCCAATTCAGACTGGGTAAGAAGGTAGGCTCAGGAAGGTATGAAAAACTCTGGTCAAGAGAAGTCTTGGTAAGGTCAAAGATTAGATGATTTAGAAGTGAAAGTGATTAAGCTGAAAGCTCGGGACACGGTAGTCAGAATGATGTTAGAGCTTAAGATTTCAGAGTTGGAACTCTTCCATGTAATGGCAAGGGCAGTAGGAATGGGTGTTCTAAGTGGAGTAAAGGTGAAGGTCATTGGAGTGTTAAAGAATTAAGGGAGTTCCCTCATCCAGATGCCAAGGGAGGGGGCTCATGTGTTTGTGGTTTTGTTCTGTTATCTTTTATTGAACCCAACTATTTTTTTATGAAAAGAAAAAGTGTCTAGCTTAGAAAACAGCAATAACAAAAGAATTACGGGCTTGGATTGTTGGATCAGTAAATCAAGGTGTTTAAATGAATCCAAAATTATGCAAAATTTGGAAGGAGAAGATGAAGCCAAGTGCCTGTCCTGGTGTAGGGATGGGCAAGAACAGCAAAGAATATAAAGGAGAGTTTAGCTTGACAGAGTGAACTCCAAAGCAGGAGGAGTTGCATGCAAATATCTTGGAAAAATAAGGGCCTAAAAATGATACTAGGAAGCTACAGGGTGGAGGGTATAGCTCAAGTGGTGGAGCGCATGCTTAGCATGCATGAGGTCCTGGGTTCAGTCCTCAGTACCTCCTCTAAAAATAAAGAAATAAATAAACCTAATTACCTCCCCCTACAAAAAAAAAGTTTTAAAAAAGTGGCACTAGGAAGCTAGGAGTTTCTCTGGTTCCCCACCTGCTGGTATAGGAAGGAAAACCCCTCTAGGTCTGCAAATTAAGCAGTGTTTGTGGGGAACCTCGGTGTGATTTGAATGAGTGGGTTGAGGGAAATTCTCTAAAAAGTTTCTACATGAGGCATCAAAGAAATAAGTGGACCAAGGATGAAAAAAGTACAAATCGGAAAGTTCTGCATTTGGGGCAGGGTCCAAAGATTATAGAGATGGGAACCATTTGTGCAGTGAAGGCCTTAAGGTTTCCAAATTTGGTGCAGAAGTTGTTTGGTACTAGTCTTGACTGAAGGCCCCATAGGGCTTTGAAGTCTGGCCCCCTCAGGCCTGTCTCTCAGGGTACTGAATGGTAGGTTAAGCATTCCATCTCTGAGAAGACATTCTAGGAAAAAAAAATGGAACAGTAGTTTGAACACTGATTACAAAGAGGAACAAGTAAGCTAGACTAAAGCAAACAACTGGAAGAGAGCCCTGCATTCACTCACATAAAGAGGTCAAACTCTAATTTTTTCTGGATACCTATAGATTAGTCTGAACATGAGTTAATGAACCATTTATTCCTTCAACAAGTATTTACTGAGCACATGTTATATGCCAAACATCATTCTTGATGCTGGGAGTGTAGCAATGAACAAGACAGCCCTGAGGAGTTCTAGAAATGCTTGTTAAACAGTCTCTGAATGGCAGCAGCAGTGGATAAGCAGGGAAATGAAGTCCTCTAATGAAAGAACAATATCCAAAGGGTTACTCCCCACACAAAGCTGAGTCTCTCTTTTGGAAAACTTTTAGATGAGCCACATGACCAAGAAAGAACAGGTAGAGGCCAAGTGCTCAGAATGTCAACCAGGGGTAGCTTTTTCTGTAAAACAATAGCTTATAACAGGAAGAGAGCACTCAATACTGATAACCACATTGTGGTAAATTACAGGGCCCCTTCAGGTAGGAGAAAAGTTTTGGTATAAACGGAAGTTTAGTGACAGAGGCGCTTAGCGCTTTTAGATGGACTTTTTTTGAACCTTCTGACATACATTTATCATGGGTAGATACTAGAGATTAATACAAAATGTGAACTTAGTTATTAAATCTTTATTATAATATTTAGATTGAAAAAGATTGAACTGAATAGAATTTACATAGTACAAGAACTTCTCTCAAATTGCTCATATTAACTGTTAGAACTACATACCCATCAACAAGCATCATTCTTGATTGTCAGCCGAAACCCAGTTAGTAACATCAAACTGATACCTATGCTAGAATATTTATATTTTATAAATATTCTATAAAGTGAGCTAGATGGTCAATAGAATATTTGTATTTTTAACCGTAGATGAAACTCTCATGGTAGAAATTCAAACGTTAGCAGACCTAAGGGGGATTTTTTTTTTTTTTTAATTTGGAGGTGAGTGGTGGGTAGAGGCAACTTACGCTATCTTCTTATCTGGTCTGAATCAGGTGGATTCCTTGAACTGGCTTTCAGCAGCCCCTTTGGTCACCCCATGTGGATACCACCTACTCACATATACAGAGGACATTCAGTGGTCATGAGTCTTGGTTTCACATTAAAGGCCATGTCTGGGGCGCCTTTTATGATTAGGAATGTCTGAATCACTCTCAGACTTCCCTCTATTGCATTTCTGAGTCATTTCCTTTTCCATTGACCCAACCTTGGTACAAATACTAACAAGGACTATCCAAAAGTACAGTTTTGGAACTAAAGGGACATTTGAGATCATCAAATTCAATGGAACTGTGGCCAAAAGATTGTGCCTTTTGCCCAGTGACACAGCCTCTGTCAGGCAGCTTTTCCTACACCCAAGGCCCTCATCTCTAGGAGCTGATTTCACAGCAAATTTGGGACTCAAGCTTAAATTTATTTTTGTTAGAAGTAAACAAATAAAATACTTGAGTTGGAAGTTTCAGAGGAACTCAGGGCCCAAGGAAACAAACTGGCATCCATGGTATACCCTTCAAGTAATCTGACCCATCACTGATGCTCCTGCAATGGACCTAGGAGAGGACTCATGTAGGACCAGCACCTTCTAATTCAGAATTTCTCAGCTTTGGGACTATTGACATTTTTGACTAGACACTTTTTGTTATGGGAGCTGTCCTGTGTATTTTAGGATGTTAACAGCATCTCTCTCTCTTCTACCAACTAGATGCTTAGGACAGTCAAAAAAGTCCCTGGCATTGCCCTGTGTCCCCTGGGGTCCCCTGGTTGGGAACCACCGTGCTGACTAAAGGAAGGGGCTCTTGTAACTCAAGCCTGCGGCCATTCAGTCCTCTCAGCAGTGCCTGTCCTTACTCCCCCACCCGTATGCCTGGTTTCTCTCCCTCGGCTTCCCCTCTGGGGCTGCCATGCTTGCATCAGGTGGAACCCTCCAACTTCTCTCTACCCTCAGAGGCCCTGAAAGTGGCACCTGGGGTGAAAATGAGAAGCAGAAGTTTCTACCCTCCCCCTCTTGCACCAGGGGATCCCCCTGGCTGGATAGGAATTTACATAATTGGTTAAAATAAGACAAAAAAATATGCAAGACTTAGCTCTTAACTGTGACTACTGTGAATCAGGGAGAGCAGGGCTTTAAGCCCCTTTCCTACCTTGAGGGTGAGCAGGGAGGGATAGATGAGGGCGTACCAAAGGAATCTGCCCCTTCTGCACAATTTCCCCTTGACTCAGAGGTCCCGCTTCCCCTCCCCAGGCCACACTCATTCTCACCAGTGACCTTATTTAGACACTGCAAGCCTGTGTTGTCATGACATAAACCAAATAGTTGCTATGACGATTTGTTTGCACACACACAGACACACACACACACACACACACAAGCCTGGCCCAGGCTGAGAGATGGGGGTGAATGGCAGTTCTTGCTGGAACATGCATTTTTCTTTCTCTTAATTTGCTATTACCCCACCTCTTCTATTCTCCCCACATTTCCATGGCTCTCAGTCCTGCTCCCAGATGCCACTTCCCACTGGCCGGTACTGTTCTTAAACATCTCCTTTGTTTCACAGCTTAAGAATAGAATTATTTAATCTTTTTGAACCCTAGCCCCTTTATCTGTAATACGAGGATAATTACAATACTGTTTATGGCTTTTGTTAGAATTAAATTAGATATATGTAAAGAAACTTGTATCACGGCTGGCAAAGTCCATGCTCAGTAAATGGAATTTGTTCTTATGCTAAAATAAAATCCTGCTCTGGGGCACCTGGAAACAAACCAGCTGGTGCCTTTGGAAGTCTTGGCTTGTGCTTCCTCTCTGATAGTGGGAAAAAGGAATTGTGGGAGTGTGCCTTGTCCTGTGAAATGATAGAAAAGCAGAACTGTGTGGGGAGAGAGGTTTGCTTTACTTTTTGTCTTTGTTGTACTCAGATGGAAAGCTGTTTTGGGGGGAAGGAGGTAATCTGGATACATGATCTCTCCCTTTCTGCATGTGAAATGAAAGCCACAGGAAAGAAAAGACAAAATCGTCATTGCCTGACTAAAATGGAAGAGTATAAATGAAGCAGAATGTTCTCTGGGCCTTTGGCTCTGGCTCCCCTTCTCCAACAGACCCCAACCAAGAGGAGGCTGGCTGTGTCCATGTAACAGGCTACGGCTTATTCCCACTGTAGATTCTGTGCATGATGTCTGCTGAATTTTTTTTGAAAAAAATTTAAAAACTGGAATTTTCTAATACCATATAGAGGTCAGGTAGTTCCACCACTAGAAATAAGTAAGATTTCTTCAGTTTGAATTTAGTGTAGAGCTATGTTCCTGCAGGAGGTCTCAGTCCCTTCCAACACACTGAGGAAATACAAGAAAACATTGTGTACTTTGCATTTTCATCTCTGTCCTGTTTCACAGAATAGATATTATTATCTTATTTTTACTGGTTAAAAAAAAAACAGATTTAATTGAAAAAGGACTAGAAAGATAAATTCTAAACTGAGAAGTGTGGCTATATCTGGAAAGGGTTTAGGGGAGAGGTACTGAAGGTGGTAATCAAAGGAAATTTAGTCTCATCTGTAATGCTTTGCTTTTTTTACGAGGAGAATATTTGTGCATTAATTGTGTGATTAAAAATTAAATTTTGAATTAGAAGCTAAGACTGTTTTACAAAATTTTAATGAAGCTCAGGAGAAGTAATTTATCTAAGGTCATTTGGTAATTGACAGACTCCAAAGTCCATTGCTAACCCCCCCCCACAAACACAATGTTCTATGTACACCCTCATGGAGAACTAGGTTTGGAACCAAGAGGGAGTCCTGAGCTTTCCTTCTCATGGGTAGTGGGGTCACTGTAGTGGGCCCTAGGCCTCGGCTTGGCTTTTTTATTGCTAAAGGGAGGCATGACCAGACCATGTCAGACCAACTTGATGACTACATTATGACCTGGCCTGTGAAGTGTGACTAAATCACAGAGATTCAAGGTAGGGAATGGGGAAGGATGAACAGAATTGATAGAGAAAATTATGTTTTACACTTAACAAGATTGTAATTGGATGTTTCCACTGGGGTACCAAGTTATAATAGTGTGAAATTCCCAAGGGAGACGCCAGACATAAAGGTTTAAAGGACGTCACCGGGGACCTGCTCCACAATTCTTGAACCCCTCTCACCCATTTCAAGAGTATAAAAAGTGGAGATAAGGTTTACAAATGAGATTTCTTTGGAGAGAGCTACTACCGTGTTGTGAGCCACATCCAGTCCTGAGGAGAGGAGGTGGGGATACTTCCCTCTTCTCAAGCCTAGAAATAAGGGTCTCAAGGGAACACCGAAGCATTTAATATTTGTTCCTGGGTAGGAGGTGATCATTAGACTGTGTATGACTCATGGTAGAGGAATTTCAAGGCAAAGGTTGGCTAACAACAGAGCCTGAGGTAACAGAGCAGACAGCTATGTGTTGGAATCAACTGTTCTCCCTTCTGACAAAAGGTCAAATATACATGAAGCCTGGGAACCAAGTGTGGAGCTAGTTTAAATCCTGCTCAAGAGAATTTCCTGGAAACATAGTGGGACTCTTCACAAAGGGTTCCGTGTAGAATGAACCTCTGGAAAACAAAAGAATAAGCGGGGAGTGGTGGCCATGGAAGTAAAACGCATCACCTCACTTCAGGGAAGCTGACGTTGCTATTGGGAAGGCCCAATGGGGAAGCCTCTGATGGATCCACACAAACGCCCATGAAACAGCTTTCAACAGCAGCCAAGCCTAGAGAGCGTGAAGCCACCAAGAACATTCTGCCCTCTGTCTTCTGCTCCATTCCCAAAGGTGTCCGTGTCAGCATCTGGGCAACAGGAGAAAGTGGAACAGAGGGACAGGAGACGGCCACTGCCACTCTTCCACAAAGGCAAGCTTGCAGGCTGCATCGATCCTGGCTGTGGGGCGGAGACGCTCTTACCTGTAATGAAGACTCAGGTGTTTGTTCATCTATTTCTGAATCAAGGGTGTGTTCTGCTACTTAAAATGATTGCAAGACTTACCTAAAGGTGATGAAATGTTAGGGGGATGCTGGAAAACATCCAAGTCAGAGGAAAACATCTCTCACTGAAATACATTTTGCAGAGGCAGGAGGAGACAAAAATTAAACTTGAATTTTTATTACATCCCTTCAGCTGGTACTTAAGCATTCCAATAATAATCCTTGTATCCTCTGAGGCATTTAATTGGCACTCATGGAGTGAGGTTATTCCTTCCAATTTGTATTATGCTAAAGTGCCTTTGAAAGCCTAGCATCCTCTCCACAATAAAACAACTCAAAAGAAAGCCATTTAAGGAATTTGGGGTTTGATAAATTTGGCTGAGATTAAGGGAATATTTTTAACCTTTTTTCAATTGAAGTATAGTTGGTTTCAATGTTGTATTAGTTTCTGGTGTACAGCATGATTCATTTTCTCTCCGTGTGTGTGTGTGTGGTGTGTGTGTGTGTGTGTGTGGTCTTTTTCATATTCTTTTTCATTACAGGTTACTACAAGCCATTGAATACAGTTCCCTGTGCTATGCAGTAGGACCTTGTTGTTTATCTGTTCAGTACATAGTAGTTTGTATCTGCCAATTACAAACTCCCAATTTATCCCTCTTCCATGGTGCCTGTCATCTGGTGGGTGAGGCTGGTTTGGAGCTTGTGCAGGCTCCAAACCATTTTGTTGTTGGACATATAGATTGTTTCTAATTTTTTGCTGTTACAGTGTTTCATTGAAAATTCTTTATATCTCTTAGTGTTATGTGGGAATATCTCTCTGGGGTAAATATTGAGAGATTCAATTGCTGGATCACAGGGTATGCACATTTAACATTTTAACACATAATTTTAATTTGCCATAAAATTATTTCTTTTCCCACTAGACTTGTCAGAGTATCCTAGCCATTTCCCCATACCTTTACTAATACTTGGTATTAGCAGTCTTTTAAATTCTTGCTGATATGAAAGGTGAGCAAAAGTTATCTCATGTGTTATCTATATGTGTGTGTATATATAGGCATAAGTGTTGGATCTTCTAAGTAATTTTCAAAACATATTATGCCATATCTCCCATGTTATATATATATGACATCTATAAACACAAAGGTTAAAAAAAAGTGTGTATGTACATTTTTAACCTTTGTGCTAGACTTTACATTTAACCCATTTAAACTGAATCTTGTGAGATTTGATCTAGCCTGCCAAGATCTCTCTGCATTCTGATTCTATTCTCCAACATATTCATGGTCCCTACCATATTCTTGATATCTACAAATCTGGTATCTGTTATCAATGTTCTTAACTAAACAAATTGGTACAAATGTTGAATGGGACTGAACTCAGGTCAGAACCTGATGGTATATACTAGAGATCAGTAATCTATTATCAGTTAAGGATTTTGGATATTGCTCACATTGCCTTTTCGGCCAACAGCAAAGGAACCTGGTTCAACTGGAACCTGCTGCTGCAGGCTCCACTGTCAGAATTCACAGAAGAGAAGTCTGAGTGCCATTCCCAGGCCAAAAGGAGAACATTTGAAATTGAGTAGTAAACCAAGTTTACTACCCCCTGCATGGGTAGTCTCCTCAGTGTTGTTGGGTTTTTGGTTTTTTTTTTTTTTTCACTTTCAAGACTGTCTTACCTAGTCTTGGCCCTTTGGTTTTCCATGTAAGTTTTTTGTTGTTGTTTTGGGGGTTTTTTTGATAGGGGGAGGTAATTTGATTGATTGATTGAATGGAGGTACTGGGGGTTGAACCCAGGACCTCGTGTATGCTAGGCATGTACTCTACCACTGAGCTATACCATTCCCCTCTTCCATGTAAGTTTTAAAATCAACTTATCCATTTCCTTATTTGGAACTGCATTCAATCTATACATCAGTTTGAAGGAGAACTGACATTTTTATGAGTCTTCCTATATGTGGACATGGTTTATGTCTCTACTGGGCTTTGTTTAATGTATTTCAATAGAATTTTATAATTTTCTCCATATAGTTTTACACATAGTGGTAGAGACTGCTGGTTATGCTTCTTTTCTTCTATAGTAACAGAATCTCCAGTTTTTAGCTGGGCTCACACACTCTGAATAAAGATTGTATTCTTAGAATAAAGACTCCCTTGCAGCTAGAAGATCATGTAACTAATTTCTAGCTAACAGGATATTAACAAAAATGGTATGCAACTTCTGGGAAGTATCATTAAAGGAAGCTAAGCTCCCTTCTCTTCCCTTTTCTGCTTCGTGCTGGTTGGACTGCAGATAACGTGGGTGAGGCCAGCCATCTCGGACCATGAGGTAGAAAAGTATGTATGAGGATAGCAGAACAACAGAAGGAATATGAGTTCCTGACCATTATGGAACCACCATGCCAACTCTGGCTTTGTCAGAAAGGAAAAAGGATGAATATTGAATAAGGCAACTAGGAACGTCTGCCACACCTTCTAAAAGGCTACTGAACCCTAATTATATGCTAGTGTTACCTGTGGAGACTAGGGCCTGAAATTATGATCTTGTAAGCAAAGATGACATTACAGTGTTGTGACAGGAAAGTAGAAAGATACTGATGCTGGATGCACAGTATGAAAGAGATGGTATGCAACAGAAGTGTAGAAAGTGGCCAACTAAGCAAGAAGTTCAATTAATGATTTTGACATAAAAACATGAGATCAATGTTTTTAGTGTGTGATCAAGAATAATCTTTGGAGATTATGGTCACAGGGGGTATTATTTAGGGAAAATTATGCACACAGAAATAAGGCAAAAAGATGACCACATGATAATGCTAGAGCTTTTTCAAATAACTCTTTCTAGGGTCACTAGATTATCCTGGGGAATGTAATTTTGTTTGATTAGCACCCAGAAGTTTTACCTCCCTCAAAAATTAGAGGGTCACATGACTGAGGATGGTATGAAGAGGCCTTGGAAATAATTTAAAAGTAAATGATTAGCCTCAACTTGGAAAAAGAGAACAAGGTGCTTTGGTAGTTCTGGAAATTTTTATCAGCTGAGTGGAGAGTCTCCCAAAACCTGAATTTCATATAGGGCCTAAAAACAAAACAAAACAAAAACCCTCTGCTTTACCAGACTGAGGAATAAAAGTGTTGAATAATTAAGAGAGACAGTAAGGATAAGAGCAAGAGTTTTTTAATTAGAGAAGCGGGAAGGCAACATGAGATATTAAGTACACCCAATTTCAGGCACCAAAGACTAGATAACAAGGCTATTAGAGCACATCTTAGTTCCCATACCAGGACCTTTTTTTTTTTTTTTAATGAATTCTCTGAAACATAGGCATATTATGAGGAGGACATGTGCTCACAGTCTGGGGAAATTTCAAAGGATTCAATACATGCCTACAAGACAGACTGGCATATTCGGGGTGTCAACAATGCTTTTCTTTTGAGGTTAGGACTGTGGCCTGTATAGTTATCCTAAGAACAAGAGCCATTCTTAATACGGAGTGTGCACTAATCCAGAGGTTCCTCTGACTCTGAATAATACCAGTGAACTAAAATTCCCCGAGGACAGGACCTCCCAGACCTCCTGGAGACATGCTGACTCCTTACCTCTAAGCTGCATAGACCCTTCTGTTAATGTTAACTCACATACATGCTATATAACAGGATCCTTGTCCTCAAGGGGTTTACCCTTAGATTCAAATGTTTCTTATTATTAACATAAATGAATGGTGTCAAGAGCCTCAGAAGAGAAAGGCTTGTATGTAAATAACACCATAGAATAGAGATGGGCCATGGTAGAAAGAAGATAGGAATAAAATTAAGCTGAGGCAGAACAATTTCATTTTGTCAATTTACAGAAAAATGATTCTATAGGACACTCCATGGAGCGTCCCCATTTCCAAACAATGTTGGAATGAGAGTAGAGAGCTGAGGATGTGCAGAATAACTACAGGTTCCCAACAGTGCCTTTTATTTATCCCTGTTATCTAAGACTGTTGTTCCCCATCCGTGGCGGAATTTACTCAGCTTCCTTCCTCAGCCTCTGAGTGACTCCACGGTTAAGGCTTTGGTGTGGGGAAAAACCCTCTGGCACAAAAGCAACAGCCGGAGCTCGCAAATCAGGGCTCAGGGAAACACCGAGACGGCCATTATTAGCCGCCAGGGTCCGCGTAGGGAAGGAGGGCGAGCCCACCGAACCAGGTGCCAGGGCCGCCGTTACGTAACCGTCCACGAGAGCCGGAAGGCCCCGCCCAGCCCGAGGCCCCACCCCTGCCCTGACCCGCCGGTTAGGTGCCGTGCGCAGTCGCCGGAAGCTTCCGCCCCTTCCCCCTTTTATGGAGATCAAATTTTTTTAAGAGTGCTGACGCCACCGCGTAGGACGGGCCCTAAAACCGTGATCTAGGAGCGCCTCTCTCACTTCTTACTTCCGCTTCCTTCAAGTAAGGAGTCGGGGTCTCCCCCGTTTTTCTCACCAGGTGGCGACGGCGGCGGCTTGCGATGTTTGGCCTCCAGAGAAACGCAGTAATTGGACTCAACCTCTACTGTGGCGGGGCCGGGTTGGGGGCTGGCAGTGGCAGCGGCGCCTCCGCTCCCGGAGGGCGGCTTTTGGCCGCCGGGAAGGAGGCCACGGCCCGGCGAGAGGTAGGGGGAGGGGAAGCCGGCGAGGTGATGGGCGGAAGCGCCGGCGGGAGCCCCCCGGCCACTGTTGCGCCGGACGCCCGGAGGGTCGCGCGGCCCTCGCCCATTGGTGCCGAGGGCCCCGACGTCACCGCGACCCCCACCAGGCTGCTATTCTTCGCGCCCTCCCGCCGCGCGTCGCCGCCTGAAGAGATGGAATCACCGGCCTCCGACGCCATAATGTCGCCCGAAGAGGAGCTGGACGGCTACGAGCCGGAGCCTCTCGCGAAGCGACCTGCCGTCCTGCCCTTGCTGGAGCTGGTCGGGGAGGCCAGTAATGGCCCCGGTACGGACGGCTCACTTCCCTCGACGCCTCCCCCCGCAGAGGAGGAGGAGGACGAGTTGTACCGGCAGTCACTGGAGATTATCTCTCGGTACCTTCGGGAGCAGGCCACCGGCGCCAAGGAAGCGAAGGCAATGGGCGGGTCTGGGAGCGCCATCCGGAAGGCGTTAGAGACCCTACGACGGGTCGGGGACGGTGTGCAGCGCAACCACGAGACGGCCTTCCAAGGTAAGCGGGTTAGTGGCGAAGGTCGCACTTGGTTTTCTCGGCTCTCTGGACTCACCCACCTTCGATGGGTGGAAACCGAAACGAGTCAGTTGAAATGACTCTCATCCTATTTCTGAAACCAGAATATTCTGGCCGTGAGTCATTGTTTCCGCCCACTTGAGTCTTCTGGAAATGGCAGTTCTGTTCAAAGCCCGGAAAGGGTGGGATGTCAATTTTTAAGCGGGATCGGCCTTAGTTCTATAGAGCCCAAATAGCGATTTCCCCCGCCGTGAGTGGGCAGGAGAATCGTGCCCTGGTTTAGACAAAGGAAGCCGTGAGAGCCTGCATGCTTTTCTTCCTCTCAGGCATGCTTCGGAAACTGGACATCAAAAACGAAGATGATGTCAAATCTTTGTCTCGAGTGATGGTTCATGTTTTCAGTGACGGAGTAACAAACTGGGGCAGGATTGTGACTCTTATTTCTTTTGGTGCCTTTGTGGCCAAACACTTGAAGAGTATAAACCAAGAAAGCTGCATCGAACCATTGGCAGAAAGCATCACAGATGTTCTCGTAAGGACAAAACGAGACTGGCTAGTCAAACAAAGAGGCTGGGTAAGTTTGTTCTAAGGTTGAAGAGGGGCCTTGGAGTGGAAGTGGAATGGAGAAAGCCCGGATGTCTAAAGGTTTTTAAGATGCATAATTCAGTTTTCAGGCTCTAACTTATGGACCTCTGGTTGCTTGATGTTGATATTAAGTAGTGGGTCCATAGAGAGTATGGTATCATTGTCTTGAACTGTTGCATCAAAAATCCTGTTTTTCTGTAGGCTCTTTTACTCGTTGAGCCTTTTGCTTTGGGCATTTTATTGTAATTCAGCTGGATACTCCTCACACCAGTGGATTCAAATTTTGAAGAAATAAGAATCACCTGGGGATGAGAGTAAACTACATTCATTCTTGAGGCCCCCTCCCTTTTAATTGCGTAATGTGTGTCTTTTTTGCAGTCTGGGAGTAAATAATAATTGATTCCATGTTGCATTTTGGGGAGAACCTTAAATACTTTTATCTTTTCTTTGTAAATAGTGTTTTTAAGCCAGTGGAAGCCCATACTTGAAAATGTGCTTTTTCTTTTTTGTTTTCTAGGATGGGTTTGTGGAGTTCTTCCATGTAGAGGACCTAGAAGGTGGCATCAGAAATGTGCTGCTGGCTTTTGCAGGTGTTGCTGGAGTAGGAGCTGGTTTGGCATATCTAATAAGATAGCCTTTTAAGTGCAATAATTGGCTCGACCAACTTCAGCCACCAAAACCATATACATCTGCTGTGATATCAAATGTATTTATGAATTGGACTTCAAGCTGTCCACGCTGTAACCTCCACAAGTTCTTCTCTAGCAAGGGAGAAAAACAAGTGGCAGGAGGATTATGGCTAAAAGGAATAAATACATGGGAAAAGTAATCCCCTCTTTCACTGTCTGAAGGAAGCCGAGCTTGTTTTCGGCAACAGGCGAACTTAAGGAGGCCATGGAAGAGGACTTTTAGTTTTAGTGAAGATGATAAAAGTGGAGAGACTATCTTGTCTAGAACAGGAAAGTGGCCAGTAGCCGGGGTAGTCACAGAGTTCATTAAATATGCCATTGAATTCATTAACTTTTTATAGAGTTTAAAGAGAAGCACTAACAACGCCAGTGGTGTGTGCACAATGGATTTAAGCTACAAGTGATGGAACTATGACTAGAAGCCTCAGTACTGTACAACAGTCAGGGGAAGCTGTTTCCCCTGTTTGCTTTCCCAGGTGTACTTCCTGAAGAATAGAAAGTCCAAGTGCTCAGGACGTTTATACCTGTTCAGATTTGACTTGTTTTGAGTGATTCTTAGTCTGTTAGCCTAGTGTAATGGCCAGGAACTTGATCTAAGGCTCAATTACAGTTATGAATTAGGATTATCCTCAGTTTTTAAGACAAAAACTTGTAAATGTATTTGTCTGTAAAAATTGTATATTTTACAGAAAATTATTTCTTTGAAATGTAAAGAGGGGAAAGTGGAATTTAGTTTTTTCATACCCTTGGAAATTTACAACTTCTGTAGTTAGGAACCTATTTCTTACAGCTTTTCTATTGTAAACTTTGTTCTAGTCCTAGATTGTATACAAAACCAGCTGATGTAATTGTATGCAACCTGGTTGTAGTGGAACAATTCTGATTTATAACTATGCAGGATTTAATTTTTCCTATCTCATTTTGGTAAGTATTCCTTAGATAGGTTTTGGGGCAGAGCGGGGTTTTGGTTTCGTTTTTTTTTTTTTTTTAAACCTGAGACAGAAATTGAGGAATAGAAATTAATCCTTCGTTATATGTGGATTGTCAAAAATTGAGTCAAGGCAGAGTTGTATTTGGGGAGTGGGGCACACAGGCTGATGACTTAAAAATAATGGGCTCTGATTGGGCAACTACTCATTTGAGTTCCTTTCATTTGACCTTGTTTAATTGGTGAAATTTAAACTGAGCTCATGAGCTAATCTTCAAAGCTTTTGCTAAAGCATTTTCAGCTGTTCCAAGTGGGACTTATTAGCAGTATGTATAAAAAGATCATATCAGGTGGATGAGAGACATTTGATCCCTTATTTGCTTAATAAATTGTAAAATGATGGCTTGGAAAAGCAGGCCATAATCTAACCATGGTGCTATTAGGCTTGCTTGTTAAACACGGGTCTAAGCCTAGTATATTAATAAAACAAGTACTTCATTTCTGTTAATGATTTTTAAGCTTTGTCTCAAATTTTTGTATTACATTGGCATCTCTTGTGGATTTAAGACTTGATGTTTTATCATACTTACCGTTTACTTCCTATCCTTCCTTGAAATTTCTTGCTGCTTGTTCTGCTTCCTCTACAGTTACTCATATACATCGGTTTCTGCAGACTTACCGTGCCATCCATGAACTCTTACTAGCCCTTTCAGTTTTGGCACTAGGAACCTAAGTGGCGACCCTAGAGTTCACAGACTTCCATCCTTCTTGAATTTTGTCCTCAGGAGGTGGTTGTACGATGGGTGCTGACAGTAACAGTCATGACGTGAGAAGAGTCCCTTTTCCTTGACTGATACCTTTTTGGTTGTTGCTTTATCCTATCTTGGGGAGAAAATTTCAAAAGTCCCGTTAGGGATTTTCAGAATGGAGAACAACATCTTAACCTCTCAAGTTCCTTTGCATTTAAATGAGCTCACTGAAAGTTGTAAAAATTGGTGGGCTCTGGTAGACCTCAGTTATATAAAAGCTACTGGTAAACTGAAGAAAGCTTCCATAGAGGAACTAGGGTCATTTGAAAGCTTCAGCCTCCAAATGTGACCTTTAGTATGTGGACGCCAGACAAAAATAGGCGTGAATAAAATGACTAAGAATGTAATAGGGAAGAATTGCCCTGCCTGCCCATCTCCGAGCCATAAGGTCATCTAGCTAGAGCTATTTTTACCTGTGTATTTATCGTTCTTGATCATAGACCACTTATTTATATCATGTCTGTCTCTAAGGACCTAAAAGCACTTTATGTAGTTAATCTTAAGATCTGGTTACGTGACTAAAAGGCCTGTCTCCCCATAGCCAGTTGTGGAATAAGTGCAGAGATGTCGATTGGTGGAGTTTAGGGGCCCCATTTCCCAGTTTACTAGGTATGACTGCTGAAATGTAGATGAGAATCTTAGGTGATACTTTGGGTCAGGGGCTGTGAGGGCTTAGGGAGCCCAAGTGCTCTGGGGGGGAGAGTGGGTGGTTCTGTAGGGAGAGGAGGCATGTGTTCTTAAGTGCTGACTAGCTGCACAGTTCAGGCAAATCCTCCAAAATGGAAAGGGAGGAGGGGCTGCTTGGAAAGATGGCTCGCTCAGCAACTTCTTCCTGATGCTTCTCTCAGGGAGAAACCTGCAGTCCTCTAGTGTCGTCCGTGCACATTCTATTGGGGGTGAACACCTTGGTTCTGGTTAAACAGCTAACTCTGTTGACAGCTGTGCCAGGAAGGGTTAGGACCAACTACAAATTACTGTGGGCTGTAAATGTGTCCCTAACTTCCTGTTTTTCCTGAGAAGAAAATAAACCTTTTATTCAAATACAAGGTGTGGTACGGTTGTTTTCTAAACCATTCCTGTTTTCCTTCCCCCTCTTAGGCAATTATCTGAGGCATGTCAGCTGAGCAAATAAGTGAATTAAATAGGTGAATTAAACAGCAAAAGCCCCATAAAACTGATTTGCCTTAGAGCAGAAGTTTCCTTCAGAAAAACCCCTTCTTTCATTCAAATTAGAGGTGTTGGCTTTTTAATTAAATGTATTACTGCTCTAGTTTGGAATAGTTCCTGTACATCTTAATACAGAAATCAAATTCCCTGTCTTGATATCTGCTAGTGTTGGTATAACTTGGGTTAAGAGGGTTCATTACAGGGGTTATTGAATCTCCCCACCTCATTAAACCTTTTGAGACGAGTGAAAGAGCTAGAAGAATTAAGACTTTTGATAAGGTTCTTCGTACTCACGCTTCAGTACTTTCCCCTTTTCCCTGAGAAAGGTGAGAATAAGGAAGTCAGTATCAGAAGCCCTGTCCTGTCTCTTATTTTCAGCTACCTTGAAAGGGAGCCAGTCACCATGGAAACGTGCAAATAGGAGCTTTGCATATTGGTTTTTAAGCCCGGGCACCAAATGCTACTAGTCATGCGAACAGGATTCTGGGCTTTCCCCCAATCAGGTTTTGTGCATTTCTGTTGGGCAGCCCCTCTTTTGCTGGAGCTTGACTACCAAAAGGGGGCAACTTTTTATCATTACAAAGAAAACTGTTTTGTACAGTGAACTCCCAAGCTGAGCAGTGGAGGGTGGATAGCACAGGACTTGAGGCCCAAATCTTGATCCGAGTTAAGTTCTGCACAGCACTACTGCACCTGTTGCTGTGTTGTGATGTGAAGCTCTTTCTATGGCGATATTCCTTAGTTTAACACCTTAAAACCTTGAGTCAAATGGTAACCAGCAGCATGAGTCACTGAGGGCGTCAACATAATCAGCGCTTCCCCTCATCTGACACAACTGGGCTTTTTATTTAGTTCCGTTTTTCAACTTTAGTGCCAGCTCTTGCTTCATAACTGTTTCAGAACATTTTTCTTTAAAGCAGTTGTGACAGCTGGAGGGTTTTACAAAAGTTGAAGTGAAATAATTTGTCCAACTGGTGTGTAGCATGGCTCCAGCCAGATGCCCAGAGTACAAGCCCTTAATTCCTGGGGTTGGAGCTGATCGGCTGTGTCTGTCTGAATTTATCCTAGTTCCTTTTGGCTCCTCTTGTTCAGTGATTGTAGAACTTTGTCTTCCTGAACCCTCCCACACTGTTCAAGGCTTCTGGTTTCAAGATTTGAAATTTTAACTCTGCCCCTGTTTAGTTTCCAAGCGGTTACAATGTTATCTTAGTTATGTGAAGCATGTGGAAAGATGGGGGTTGGGACTCTGCCTCTAGGCAGATGGAACAGATCTCTCAGAATTCAGAGTTCTTTACTAATGATTCTCATGAGGTAAAAAGAATACTTATGGCAGGCTTTTGTTCCCATGCTATCTATACTGGTTTCATTTTTGCAGTTACTTTCTTAACCTGCATAGTACTACCTGACTCGGGAAGTGTGTTTGGGCCAAGAATACTACTCTGAATTTTACCCCCTCCAAGTATCTGTTTCCATGGCTTGTTTCTGCCATTGGTTTCTGTATTCTTACCCATTTTGCCTTCTCTCCTCAAACCCTATTCAGGGATTACCTTAGTTCATTAAGAATGTTTTGACACTGCAGTGAGCTAAGACATTTAGCAAGCTCAAGGCAGTCAGATGTCTGTTGCATCTTCATTTATTATTACCTGTCAGGGGACTGCTTACTGTGCACCATGCACTGTTGGATGCTGGAATTATAAAGAGACATTCTTCCCCTCAAGGAAGTCAGTCAGAAAAGACTAGGGATGGGTAGGGTATAGCTCAAGTGGTAGACCATTTGCTTAGCATGTGCAAGGTCCTGGGTTCAATCCCCAGTACCTCTAAAAATAAACCTAATCGCACTCCCCTGCCAAAAAATTAATAAAATAATACAATACTAAATAAATATTTTTAAAATAAAACTCATTTAAAAAAAGTGTAAGAGGACACTGAGAAGTTCACATTTATAGTAGGAGATTTCAGTGCCCCTCCCTCAATAACTGATAGAACAAATAGGCATAAAATCAATAAAATAGAAATCTTGACAAGCACGACAACCAACCAGGCCAAACTGACATTTACAGACTGCTCCACCCAACAATGGCAGAATACATTCTTCTACGTGCACACGTAACATTTACTAATACTGACCATGTACTGGGCCACAAAGTAAATCTTAACTTTAAAATGATTTGTCCACCACAGTGGAATTAGATCAATGACAAAAACAAGAACAAAACTAGGGAACAGTCAAAAGAAACATGACAACTAAATGATCTTTGCATCCTGGATGAAAAAAAGCTGTAAGGGAGATGACAATTGGGGGAAGTTTAATATGGGCAGTGTGTGAGGTAGTCCCGTATCAGTGTTCAGTTTCTTGAGTGTATTGTATCGTGGTTATGTAAAAGATTATCCTTGTTCTTGGGACATACATCTGAAGAATTTGTGCATAACAAATCCATAGAAAGCAAGCAATTGTAGCACAACGTTAAAGCTCACAGTCTAGCAGGAATGATGACACAGACAAAAATAATCAGAATACAGTGTACAAAGTGCTATAATAAAGGTATATAGGACAATGGGTGGGACAAAGCAGGGTGACAACTTCTGGAAGTAGGAGGTGGTCAAGAAGGCTTCAGAATAAACATTTTGAGGTTGGACCTTAAAGTGAGCAGGAAACACGCACAAAAGCATGGAGTTGAGAAAGAACCTCGGCTGGGGGTAGGAGAGGGGGAGACGCACAGGTAATTTTTTTCTTCTCATCTCCCCTCCCTGCCTTCCCCTTCACCATAATGGCCAATGAATGCTGTGTCTCTCCAGTTTCTAACATTTGGGGCCTTATATAAAAGTACTGCAAAACATTGGTAGGAAAAAAAATGTCTCTTTTGGTCTCAGAAGTGTGAATTTGGCCCCACACCGCCAGGTGGGTTGAGTTTATTTGGGAAGTAAAGAAGATAGACACTGTTGTTTCCTCTGTCTTGTTAACCAGTTGGCCCTGAACACACACACACCCTAAGGATCAGACCCATCACTGGCCCCTGGTGTAGGAATTGGCACCAGCAGAGCTGCTTTGAACAAAGTCATCTTAAGAGCACCTAGGATAGCTCACTCAGACATCCCACCAGCCATCTCATCCTTTACCCACCCAAGTTCACATAAGCAGGGAAAGGAACCAGGTTTTTAAACAGACCTGCTAAGCTCTCTGCAGAACAGAATTTACTAACAAAGAACAGCCCCTCAAAAGTTATTCAGCTGGACCCCAAGATACTGAATGGTGGCTCCACTCTCCCTAATCCTGTTCCCGTGGGAGACTTGATCACAGCTATTCCCATCCTGGTTCAAAAAACTAGTTTGCTCTGACTGCCCAGACTTCCCCACAGGCTGCATTCTTGCCCATGAGCTCATTGTTTTGGCTTCTCTGCCTGTTTAAATCCTCAGCCAGTGCCAGAAGTCTCAGTCCAAGCCCCCTAACTAGCTGGGGCTGCATTCCATTCAGAATTCCACCACCCCCACTTGGTTTTCTTCCCGCCCTCCGCGGTCACATGTGTGTGTTTACTCAGGTTGTCCTGGAACAAGGTGTGCTGGGAAACAGCCAGGGAAGCAGACAAGGAAAAGAGTGTTTAACTGTTGGGTTGCTACCTGAATTTGATGAGTTTTCTACTTTATTTTGATTAAGAAATGCCTTTAATTCTGTGCCCCTAAAAACGGCTCATTTTCTTGTCTAGTAGGAGGAGCTGGTTCCAAAAATTGTGCTACACATTTCAGCCTCCCCTACAGGGCTGGTACGACTCAGGTGTTCAGATCTGGGGGGAGGTAAGGGGCTTCCCTAGGAAACATCTCCTTCATGAACATTTTATTCCTGAATCTCAATGCCCAGATCTTTCATGCATTCCATCCTCAGCTCCATTCCTGAGGCTGCCTGGAGCGGTTCCCACCCACCTCCTGTCCTTGGTGGGAATGAGGTGGTGGGGGGAGGGGACGGGGACAGCTGGGCTGCTGCAGGGAGCAGCTGTTCGGTTTCACTGCTTTGTTGCTGACATTTCCTGAGAGGATAGCTTGTTTATTTCCTTAGGCCCTGAAAGCCCAGATCTAAGACAAGGTGGGGCCCACCTCAGCTGGAGGGCTGTGGGAAGGGCATTTCTCTTAATTTGTGAAGTTTTAAGTCAATACTGTATGCCCAGGCAGCACACTCCTTTCTCTAACTCTTCTCTCCATCATTAAAACAAAACTGCAGACTGAAACTGTGGGAGGTGACGTTTTTTCATTTCTCAGAAATCCTCCGTGAGGCAAAGCAGAGAAACAGAAAGAGGGAAATAACTGTGTTGAAATGAGGTTTTGTCTGTGTGCATGTGTTTTGAAATGAGGTGGCTTGTTTTCGGCTTTAAGGAACAACAGCTCTGCAGAGGAGCTTGGTAATGGTGGAGGAGTGGCTGGTTACCTGCTTCCTGGCCCCTCTCCCCCCACCTCAAAGTGTGGTAGCTGGGGTCAGGTCTGAAACAGAGGTTCTGCAGGTTCCTTTCCCCACCGTGAACTGTCACAGTGCTACTGAATGAAAGGAAACTTCTAACACAAAATAAGGATTTGGTAAGCAATCCCAGATATAGATTATTTTAAAAAGAAATGCAGCTGCATTGCTTCTAAGTACAGAACATATCAACACACAATTTTGAGTGGTAAAAATCTGTCCTAAGGAAGAAACCTGTGACTCAATTATTAATACATAAGCCTATGTTTGCATGACAGTGTACCTTACGCAAAGACGGTATCTATATTTAATTATTTCCTGGGGCCTAAATGCTGAATGTATTTGAAAGGATTTTTAATTCCTTGAAACTGTGAGTTGAAAAATAAAATTTAGGCAGGATTTTCCGAAAATGCTGAAAAGTCATGAAAGACATTTGAAAACAACAGAAACACTTGAATCCATTCTGGATCACTGTGGCCCAAATAATTGAGTATTTTGATAAAGGGGTGCCCTATGGGAGTAAGACTGAATAACAGAACAAAGGAATTAGGTAGAATTTTATAAGTGAAAAGCGTAGGTCAGCTGTAATTTTCTCTCCTGTAAACTGGGCTGAGCTGTCTTCCCTACCTTATTATGGGGAAGATTTAAAGTCAGAATATATTCAAGTGCTTTATCTTAAAGCACTATACAAACATAAGGAATTTGGGGAAATATCCCTTGAGGGTTTATTAGCCCCTATTAGCTGTGTCCAAATCACTGAATTCCCTGGGAGAATTCCCACTAAGAAGTCAGTAGATAGGACATTGAATTAAAAGGTTCTACAGCCGTATTTTGAAGCAAAGACCACACAAACAGGACTTTCTATGGCTGAGCAGAGCAAGGGTCCACCAGATGGAAGAAATCCCAGGGGTAGGTAAACTCCCTGCCTGCTAAATCCGCCTATTGCCTGTTTCGGTATGGCTTGAAAGCTGAGAATGGCTTTTGCATCTTTAAATGGTAGAAAAAAAGAATATCTGGTGACACATTAAAATTATTTAAAATCAAAATTTCAATGTCATCAAGTCTGACCGGAGCACAGCCATGCCCACTGGTTTACATGCTGTAGACAGCTGCTTTTGTGCTGCTTTTGTGCTGCACAGTCAAGTAGTTGCAGCCAAGAGTCTATGGCCTGAAAAGCTGAAATATTTCCTCTCCAGTCTTGTAGAGAAAAAGGTTGTCCACTCCTCTACTAGAGCTAAAAAGGGGTCTTATGATGTCATGAAAGAGGGAGGCAACCAAGAATTAACAGGAGTGAAGGGAGGAAGAGATGAAGGGAGGAAGAGATGAAGGGCGGGCCTGGGTCTAGGGCAGATCAACTCTGCCCCATCAAGGGCGGGGCCTTTGCCACCTGGCCTTTAAGCCTAGGGACCCCAGGGGCACACACAGTCTTCTCCCTTTATGAGTAATCCTCCCTCCCACTCCCAGTTTCTTTTCCTCCTCACTTAAAGTTTTGTAGAGCTATCTCTTAAAGAGATTCAGGCAAGCTTGGAAGTATGCAACACACACACACACACCCTCACCCCAACCTGAGACCTTCCTGAAACGGAACACATACCTCCTCTAACACGGAGGTTCTTTCCTAAGACATGCAAACACTGCTTTCTGGTGCTGGCTGATAAAATGCTCCGCCTGTCTGGTTCCTGGTCAGCGCTGCACCTGCCCCGCAGCTGGTGTGGCCTATCGGAGCCCGTGGCGCTGGCGGCCGCGGCCCAGGCGTACCTTGCTTTGGACTAGTTTTGCACATTCCTCCCCCCAACCCTTTCTACCCTCTGACTGCAGCCCTGAGACACGCTCTAGAGTTTTCCCCAGTCTACAGGGCCAGGGAGCCCAGAGTCAGCTTGAAGATTTGTGCTGTCTCGTTTGAGGTTAACCCAAACTGTTTCTCTCTCCTGTTGACAGACTTAGACTTAGGTACTTTCCTGAGGCTTTCTACTTCCTGTAGAAGGTGCCTCCCACCCTTTAAAGCTGACATCTCTCCATCACCTGCCAGTGACAAATAAGCCCCTCAGCTCTGACTTCCCCACCCAGCTACCTCCCAGAGCCAGGGGTGGCGGATCTGAGGGATTCTGGTAGCAGAGAGGGCGGGAACGTAGGAACCCCTCACTCCACCCCAAAACTATAATCTCTGGTCTGGCATGATTCTCCATGCTTCAGGGAGAGGAGGGATCACCCTGATTCAGTTTGCTCAGGTTGGGGGGGGGTGTTAAGTTCAAATGAAGTCTCTATTTGTAAAACTGGGGAGAAGGGGAAAGCAAGAAATGAAAGAGGATCTGGTCGGAGAGAATCTGGAGGGAACTTCTCCTTGCATTTTGTTCCCACCCTAATCCCCCTGCCCTCCTAGTTCTCCAGGTCCTTCCCCAAAGGGCTCCTGAGAGACGGTGTCTTAAGGTTGAGACACTCATGCTGTGCGCCAGCAACTGGGGCCCTCGGCTCTGCTTCACCGCCAGTTGCCAGAGAGGCTGAATCTGGATGAGTGAAGAGTCCAGATCGCCTCAGACCCACCCCTGCAGCTGTGAGCACCTGCTTGTAGGGAGGACCCCAGGTGGGGGAAGTCTAGAAGTCTAGGAGCTAAATTTAGTCTGAAGGCAGTAGCTTAGCTGGGTGGGTAATTACCCTGGGGAAGCTGGGAGGGGGCGGGGAGAAGAATTCTGACCCAGCTGAACTGAGACCTCACAAGTTCATCCCTCAGTCCACTGACATAGAACCACAGCCCCTCCCCCTCCCCCAGCAAACACTCAGAAATGAGAAGCCCTAGCAATCTGCTGGCCTTCTGCACGCTTGATCTCTCCTGTGCACATCAAGTGTCACCACCCCACCCCCACCTCAATTCTCAGGGGTCCAGTTCCTCTGAGGTCCTTCCCTAAATTCCCCCCAGGGCACCAAACCTAAGGGCCCCTCCACCACATCTCCCTGACCTTGGGTTACAGCTTCCTCTCTCCCAAGCCCCTCCAGAAGGCTTCAGAGGTCAGCAAGGAGGTATCCGGCCACACTACTCTCCTCGAAGGGGACAGGAAAAGGGGTGATTGGGGTCAGGTTCCCCTTCCTGAAAACTTTCACACTGATCCGCATACTGGCCTCAGTGACCAGAGGAATGAATCCTTAGAGGATGCACTGAATGCAAGTTCTAAAATGAGGAGGGGAGGGGGGACCCCTCAGATGAAGGCCCACAGCCTGAGAAGTCAGAGGCTGGAGACTGTAGCGAAGCTGGGGGCTAGCAGAAAGAGAAGGGAGGTGCTGACACTGGGGGAGCCCTAAGAGGGGCTGTGGCTGCATTCGCCACCTGCGATTGGTTCTCAGGCTCAGGCCAAACTCCAAACCTGCCCGGCAACAGCCCTAAGAGGCCCTAAGAGGGAGGAGGAACTTCGGGGAAGTCAGCTGAGCAGGGGCCACCGCCCAGCCTTCAGCTTCCAGGAATCGCTGGGAGGGCCCCAGCTACTCAGCACCGCCCTCCCGAGGTCTCAGGACTCCGCCTTCAGCCCTCAGTATCTAAAGGGCTGGCTCAGGTCCCACTTCCCTGGTCCCCCCACATCTTGATCCCCTTAGAGGTTCACCAGAGAGAACACCTGCGACACTCTCTCTTTAGACTGAGCGGAGACACCGAGACTGGGCTTCCCTTGTACCCACTTCCTCACTCCCCACCCTGGACTCGTTTTCATTTTCCTCTCCCTTCGTTCTCTTTTGCCGCCTTCCTCACCCACTCTACTCCCAAGATGTTGTCCAGAGTCTTCCTTCTAAGCCGCTTCTGACCCAGAGACAGCCTAAGCTCCAAAGCAGCAGTATGACATGCAGGAGGAGTCCCGTCTCCTCGGGGAGCTCTGGGGGCCTTCCCAGCGCCTGGGGGTGTGTGTGCGCTCAGGAAACAGCAGTCACTGAGTTCAGCTGTTTCTGTAGGCCCTTACTCACGGTCTTGCTCAGCCAGACTGGTGGTGGTGCAGGGATGGGGAGTTTGGTTCTGTTGCACTGCCCCCGCTTCCTAGGCACCGGGACCCCTGGGAAGTCTGGCTCCCACAAGTGGAGACCTGGACTCAGACCTTAGACTTGCAGGGGTCAGGGAGAGGATCTGTGTTACACAGAAGGCTGCCTGCTCTCACACCACCTCTAGCAAGCTATTTACCTTGAGAGTTGACATGGGCGGGGAGGGAGGAGGGAAATTAGGGTGAGACATCGAAGAGGAATGTCTTTGGCAGGACATCCAGTACTGCCTTGGCTCCACCCTTGGCTCCACCCCTGGGTCCCCTAGAGCCAGGCCAGGCTCCCCCTTCCAGCCATTCCTGCTGAGGGAAGGGGTAGGGGTGGGGGAAACCATTTCCTTTCCTCCCACCCTATGAAAAGCAATAAACCAAGAGCTTAATAGGGAAGTGGGTAATAGAAGAAAGGGTGAGGAAGGCAGAAAGGCAGGGCCAAAGAGAGGGAACAGGAAAAAGGACCCCTGAAAAGCCAGCTCAGCCCCAAATGGAAGTAAGTGCTGCTAGATTCCAAGAAAATTTACAGACTCACCCTACCAAGAAATCCACCAGAGGCCATGCAGTGTTTTCCTCCACTCCAGACCCAAGCGCTCAACTCCATACTTAAACTGGGAGAAGTGGTGACCTCTAGTGGTCGATGACCAACCTGCAGGGCCTGCAATCAGCCAGGATCCTCTCCTGACCAAGGCTCCTGATCTCAGGTGACTGGCGCTCACTCATTAGCCTTTCTGGGCCCAGACTCTCTCCACCTGGGCTCTAAGTGCTGTTTCCCTTCCCACCCTTCATTCTGACCTCACAGTGCTTGCTCAGGTGGCCCGGATGGCTGAGTTCCCATGAAGACAATAAAGAGCCTGTTTCTCATTTGTCATAATCATCTTTAATAAAAAATAAATTAGTTGGGAACCATTTTAGGAGGTGGGGAGTGGGAGCAGGGGCTAGGCTTTCTTATTCTAACCTTTCCGTTTTCCAGCCTCTGCCCAGCGGGTCCCTGCTCCGGAGGGATAGTCTCTTCCTGGGGAAAGGCAGGATTGGCCACGGCTGACCCCCATCCCTAGCTAACTATGAGAGGGAGGGATAGAGAGACTAGGCAAGGGGAGAAGGGCTCAGAGACAAAAGGGTGCTTTAGAAGATGGGAGGCCTGAACAGGAAAAACGAGGTTTAGGACACAAAGTTGGGACTGATGGAGAGGCCAGACTCTGAGTAGCTTGGATTCCCCAAAGGCTACAAACCTGCTTTCCTCTCAGCCTAGAAGTCTCAGGGAAACAGGCATCGTCCCCTCTCCATTCCTTCTCTGTCTGTTTAACTTCTTTTGGGGAAGTGATACAGATGTCCGAGCGCAGACACATCCACACAGGCCCAGATACACATTTGGGGGCAGGTGCACACACCATCACACCACCACACAGTAACTGTCAGTCATCTCACCACCCTCGACCACCCTGGGGGACGTCCCTAGTGAGACCAGGACAGGCTGGAGAGCTAGAGGGTACAAGTTAGGCTGATTGATGGTGACTGATGGTGGCATGAGAAATCCTTGAGGAGAGGGTCTCCCGGACCCATTTCAGGCGGGCTCTGGCGGAGACCGCTCCAGGACATGGGCGCAAGAGCGGCAACAGGTGGCTGTGTAGTAGGGGTAGACGCAGAGCCGGGCCTGCACCACCAGGGGGCAATGTGGAGAGCTGTCCTTGCATTGATCATCTGGGGACAGAGGAGGCCAGTGGGCACACGACAGCACCAAGATCTATCCCGCTGGAGGTGTGCTGCCCACTCCCACTCATCCTTTCTAATCTCCACCCACACTTCAGCAAACTCCAGTCTACTGGAGGTTGGGGAGACGGAGCTCTTTACCAGGGCGCTGGCTGCAGGGTTGGCTGTTACAGGATCGTTTCCTGGAGGGCCGCAGGTGAAGAGGGCATCGTATGCTGAGGGTCTGGTTGGCGGTCAGGCATTGGACCTCCCTCGTCTGCACGCCTCCCTGGCAGGAGCGAGAACACTGGGGAGACCCCAGCTATCAAATCAACTCTTTGCTGTGGCCGGGATCCTCCTGAACCTAGGCCTTCTCCTCTGAAAGGAGGTGGGGGGGGCTCTCCCAGAGCATTATGAAGCCCCACAGGGAGAGGGCCCATCTGTCCTCCAAGTGAGGAGGCAGGACAAGTTAAACTGCAGCTGGCCTTAGCCTGGGGCCCAGGGGGAGGAACAAGGAGAGAAGCCCTCCCTCCCCGGGAGTCCGTGCTGAGCCAGGCAAGGGGGCCAGGGACTCACCGGGCTCCAGGGTGTAGAAAACCACCGGTCCTGGCAGTCCTGCCCCTGACAGGGCTGCAGGGCGGGGGGCCTGGGCAGGTGGGAACAGTTGCTAGGAGAAGTCACATTGAACTCAGCCCCCAGTTTGGACACACAGATGATGTCTCTGCGCCGAGTGCCAGAGCCACATTCGGAGGAGCACTGACGCGGAGGGAGGGGAGAACAGAGATTACTCCCACCTCCCCACAAGGAATCCCACCGCAGGCCCCCTCCCAGGCCCTCAGCTCACCTCGGCCCAGGGCCCCGTGTACCAGCACCACGTCATCTCACAGGGCCCCAGGCTGCAGGCCCGCATGTCAGGGGGGCGGCTTCCGGGGGCACAGGTCTGCTCACCAGTTCCGACTCCTGATTCCTCTGGGCCCACCCCACGGGCCTCTCCACTCCCCAGGCAGACAACAGAACGTCGTTGGATCCCCGTCCCACACTCGGCTGAGCACTGTCAAGAAGCAGAGAGGGCTGGGTGAAGGGAGGCTGCTGGTGACAAGTAGGGGAAGAGGAGGGAGCTGAGGACAGACACTCCCTGGACCTGGGCATTAGGGAGTGCCCCTGGGGTACCAGCCAGATACTGGGAAGCTTTGCCAGGCCAGGGGTCCAGGACTTTAATGGAAGTTTTTCTCACTTATCTCCTAGTTCCCAGCTGTCTCGCATACAGCAGGTACAGGCTCAATGAATGTTTATTGATCTGGGTCAGAAAGGCTCCGAGAGGGTGTCCTGGGTCAGGGGCACCAGGGGTGTGGGATTTGGCTAAGGGGGTGTGGGACCCACCTTGGAGCTCCAGTCACTGTGGAACCAGGCCGTGGTGCAGGGCCCCATGTCACAGGCCTCTCGGCTGGGGGGCCGCGGGGGGCCTGAGGCGCACTCCTGCTCGCTCACTTCATCACCGTTGTTGCCGACACAGCGGACCTGGCGGCTCCTCTGGCCACGGCCGCACCGCACAGAGCACTGAGGGAACAAGGGGCATCGGGGTCTGGGCCTCCCAGGCTTCCCCCAGCATCCAGCCCTGTGGCTTTGGAACCAGGATCTGCCTTTGATCTCTGGCTCAGCTGTTACAGGGCTTTGTGGGCTGAGAAGCAGGCTGAGTATGGTGCTCTGAGCCCCTAATCCCTGGTTCAGTCCCTTATCTGACAGATGGAGGTTCTATATGAGATCTCATTTGTAAAAAGTTCCTGCTGATTAAAACAGAGTTGGTAAAACCCCTGCTCTAGCTCACTGGTGTCCTCTCCTCTAGGACCCTCCCCACCCGAGCACCTCCTTGCTCAGTTCCACTCACCTGGCTCCAGGGGGAACGAACCTCCCAGTGGCCACAGAGGCGCAGCTGGCAGGGCTGGGTGATGTTGGGCCGGGGGAGGTGTCCGCAGCGCTCGGGAGGCACTGAGGAGCCGCCACCCCCAAACTCCTGGCGGCAGCGTAGCTGACGGTGCTGGGTGCCAGGGCCACAGGAGCGGCTGCAGGATGTCCACTCGCCGGCCTCCCAGCTGTGGGAGTGGGCAGGGCAGGGAAGAGACAGATGGCCAAACAGAGCAGATGTAGGGGGCTGCCATGTTGGGGGAGAGGGAGGGCAGCCTGGGGGTGAGGGCCCCTCAGAGAAGAGTGGGCATATTTAGCATTTGGAGTCTGGGATCCTTTGTGGGGCTCAGGTTGGCAGGATTTTCTTGCTGTTTATGGAATGTCAGCCTTTCTAATAGAATAACATCTCTCTGTAGCCGGGAGATCTTGTACTGAGTGCAGAGTCCAAGTGAGATCCTAAGGGCGCGAGGATGCGCTTCCCCGGTGTTCCCAGGACCCTCACCCTGCCCGTGGGTCACACTCACTATGGTGGGCACGGGGGGCCGTGGCAGGGTTCCTGGGAGGCTGGGGGCCTGGTGCCCACAGCACAGCTGCGTTCGTCCAGTTCCTCTCCTGACTCACGAGAAATGCAGAGGAAGATGGGGCGCCAAACACCTGAAGGGGATGAAAGGGAAGCCAGGAGAGGCGGGATGGCTCGAAGTCCAATGTCAGTGGGGTCCTGGGCACTGAAGTCTGATCTGGCAGAGTCAAGGTGTGGACCCACGATCCAGAGTATGGGATTGGTGGCAAGATGGGAATTTGGGCTATGAGTGCTAGGAATACAGGTTGCTGTGCGAAGTCTCACCTTTTCCACAGGATGCCGAGCATTCAGAGTGTCCCACCCGTTTCCAATATCCGACCGGAGACCCCAGGGGTGTCCTGGGAGGGGGTGGGGCAGGCATCTGGGGGATCCGCACCTGACGCTGGAGGGTGCCTGGGGTCCGGGCAGGGCGGGCTGCTGAAGCAGGTGGGGGCTCCACCCTCAAAATCTCTGTGCAGGGAGTTGAGTAGACAAATCAGATGCATCCCCACTGCCTTGCGCTCCCCCCTCAGCCTGCCCTTCCTTCTAGATCTGGGGATCAAAGTCTTACCAGGCTGGAGTTGGGGGGTCTGGGGCTCTGGGGTGGGGTTCTCAAGGTTTGGAGGAGGTGAAGAGATGACGTACTGATAAAAAACACCTGGGTTTTCCTCCTGAAAGATCATCTGGGGAGAAAATGAGAAGGTAATGAATGTTTGGAAGTGGCCAGGGGGCATCCACTAGCCTTCTACCCATCTTGAGACCCACAGCTTTCCCCGCAGAGGAAAGGCCTCCCCTGAGCAGGGCAGCTTCCCCAGGCCAGGCCCCAGGCTCACGTAGACATCCACAGGCTGGGTCGTGGGGCCTTCGGCGGACAGGCTCTCCCCGGTGCCCTCCTCTCGAGGAGGACGGTTATACCGGAATACGGTCCCACCGGCTGTGTAGGACCCAGGGGGATCCACAGCCCAGTTTCCGTTGATGATGGACCGGCCCCCAGGGCCTCGAAGTGCTGGAGGCAGCAGATCAGGACACGCGAGCTTAGTCATGCCGTCCCCATCTCCCACCACTTCCCATTTCCCTAACCGCACAGAGCCCCAGATACCCCTCGCTCTCCCAGCTTCCTTCTGACTTCACCCCCGGTGGCCTGTCTGCTGTGCTTAATAGGGGTGTGAAGGGCAGAACCAACAGACCAGGAGTGGGATGGAAAGCCTGGGGATTTACCAAGGTAGTTGGAGCTGGGCCGGAGCTGGGCAATCTGGAGCCGTGAGGCTCCAGCAGGAATCAACAGGATCTTCTGATAGCCCAGAGGGCCGCCCCGGTCAGTGAGGTTCCCCGAGACGAGGCGACAGGTAGAATCATCACCCCCACAGACTCCACAGCCATCTGGACGCCTGCCAGAGCCGAGGATCCCATCGCAGCCAGGGCTCTGGGGGAAAGTGGAGTGAGGCAGGGGCTGCCAGAGCCAGACACCACCTCACAAGCCCCGCCTGGTCCTCCTAGGAGACTTCAGCTCTTGACCTCTGCACTAAAAGTGACACTGGTTCTTCATTAGCCCCACCACCCCCAGCCAGCCTCAGGAAGCTTGGATGGGCCTGAGGGGCTCCTTCTTGCAGTTCACTGCTTGGCAGGTAAGAACTTTCCTTTTGCAGTCTCCATCTGGCATTTTGTCGTCGTGATCATGAGCAAGGAGACTGTGTGTGTGTGTGTGTGTGTGTGTGTGTGTGTGATCATGAGCAAGGAGACTGTGTGTGTGTGTGTGTGTGTGTGTGTGTGTGTGTGTGTGTGTGCGCGCACGCACATATGCAAGCGCACCCCTTCCCCCTCACCAGACAGCGTCCAGCCACGCAGAGGTCTAGGGCTCCAGGCTGACACAGGGTCCCGTCCTGGACCTTTTCGGTGTGACGGACATAGAAGCGGAAGCCACGGGGACGACAGTTCAGCTCACAGAGTTGGGAACCCTGAACTAAGAGGTAGGGTAAAAGGGTGGTTAGCTGGGGTCCCTGGTGGAAGGGTAACTGGGAAAGACCCCAGGGCCCTGAGAGGAGCTTGGCTTATATCAGCAATGGGGCATCCTGGGTGGCCTAGATCACTGTGGTTGGAGGGAACATAGCAATTCTTCCTTTGAAAGGTTAGTTTGAAGGTCACACAGAAGTTGGGTGGCGTCAAAGAGGTGACTGAGATCATAAAAGGGGGTGGGAACTCTGAGAAAGGAGAGATACTTGAAACCATGTTCATGTGAGTTCAGAGCCCATGAGGGGTTGTCTTGGTATCAAGGTGACACGGGGCTAAAATCAAACGGTAGTAACCTGGGAGAAAGTGACACACCACCACCCAGGATCCACGGCGCACCCCCCCACGGCTGTCATCGCGGGACAGGATCTCTCTGACCGCGCCCCTCTCCTGTCTTGTCTATCTCAATTCCTACAACGGACTTCTTCCCAGAGGAAGTCAGCCCAGGGCACCTCTGGATACATCCCTCTCCCAGCCTGGCCCTCTGCTGATCTTCCACTACCACCTGACAGCTGGGGGCCCTGCCTGAAACCCCCTTCCCTTTCAGGGCCTGTTCTGTCTCTTTACGCCAGCCCTGGGAAATAAGAAAGAAAATATGACACAGGAGAAGTACAAGGGCCTACAGAGGAGACAAAGAGGGGCTGGATGTCTCCCTCCCCATCACCCCCCAACCCTAAGCCCCCTTGTCTGGGGAACAGGCTAGAAACCTCACCTTCCGTGAAGGGCTCCCATTGGTACAGCTGGCCCATGAACTCCTGGGAGTCAAAGGCTGCACACTGCAGGGCCCGGGGGTCTGGCTGCTCAGGGGGGCAGGGCTGAGGTGGGGGATACAGAGGAGTCAAAGCTGGGGAGGAAAATGGGGGTGTGGGTCAGGGCTGGATTTGGGGGGAAGGGAGGAAGGGCAGGTCTGCAGAAGAGCTTCTGAGGAGGTGGGGTGCCAAGGCCCTTCTCCCTCGGGTCCAGATCCGACAGACTGAGGACCCAGACTCAGGGTCAGGGAAGCATTGTTGGAAGTCCGGAGAGGGACCAGTGTCCAAGAAAGAACTCACCGCTTGGATGCAGGCTCTCAGCTGCTCACTCTCCCCGGAACATCTTGGGACAGGGCTACTGGGAGCGAAGAGGCTCCACAGGGAGCTGGAGTGGGGGCCAGCCCTCAGCAGAGGCAACCAGCCATCTGGGTGGGGAGGGGCGGGCTCCATCAGGGACCCGTGAAGACTCCCCCCAGGTCTCCAGTGCTCCCGGCTCTGCTGCCCTCGGCTCCGAGGGGCAGAAAGGAAGGGATCAGGGGGTCTCTCTGCCAGCCGGGGGCTGGCCCAGCCCTGGGAACTTGGTCTTCGTGGCTGAGAGGACACGTGAAAGGAGCCGCCTTCTCCTGGGGCTGGGGGGGACCCGGAGGGCTCAGTGCCAGAGGCCTGGGCGCTGGGGTGCAGCCGTGTAGGGGCAGCCCTGGTTCTAGGCGGCACCTCTGCCTGAGCAGCTTCGGGACTTGAGGGCTCTGCTGAGGGGGACAGGGTGTGGGCAGACGCTTCCGTAGGAGGAAGCTCAGTCGGTGGGGTGTGGTTTGCGGAGAAAGGCTCTGCTCTTGGAGTCAGGGGTGGAAGATCTGAGGTCTTCAAGGGCTCAGATCTGGGTGGTCTCCTGGGATGTCTGCGGTTCCTATGGAGCGGCAAAGCAAAGGGCACTCTCCCATAACCAAACATTCCTGGCTTGATGGGGTCTCGAACCCGGGACCTGAGGAAGTGTTGCAGACAAGGGGTCACAGCGCTGGCCACCTCTGACCCTGCCTCCCCTGTCTACTTCCTAGCACCAAAGATAAGCCTTTCTAAGCCCTGGATCCTTGGCTCCCCTTTCCTTCATCCCAAGTCCCGCCCCTTGCCCAAGGCCCCGCCCCTACCCCACCCCTCACCTCCTGGTTCCTTGAATCTCCTGGGCCTCCTCTCTCCCTAACTGGGAAGCAGGACCTCGAAGGGGGCCACCCCTTCCCCGAGGCGGTGGCTTGTACAGGGGAAGGGTTTCCCGGGAGGTCTGGGGTCTGAGGCCCTGACCCCGAAAGATCCGGGCTTCTGGATGTCGTGGGGGCCGGGGTGGGAGGGGCAGTTGAATTGTAGGGAGCTGACAGGTCCGGCTCCTGCGCTGCACCCCGACCCCGCAGGGCTGGGAGCAAGAAGCCCACTGGTCCCAAGGACCCCAGACACCCTCAGGGGCCTGGCTCTCCTCGGGGGATGCCTGAAGAGAGTGTCCAGACAACACCTAAGTAGACAAAAAGTTCAGGCAAAATTAGAATGATTTTCGAGGGAACTGTGCAGTATCTAGTCCAAAACTTGAGGCTTGGGGCAGCTGTTACTGGGGCAGCTGTTACATTCAGTAGCAGAGGTGGGACTTGAAGGTATTTGGCAAGGAGGTAGGGTGTTGGGGAGGCTGGAAGGGCCACGTGTGAGAGAAAGGGCACCCGGCTTATCAGAGGCTGAAGAAAATGGAGTCATGGTCTGGAGATCGGGGCGGGGGTGGGGGAGTGGGGAGGTGAAGGGATCAGAGCCTCTAGTCCCTGGCTCACCTCCTGATCCAGGCAGAGCTCGGGGAGGGACAGAAGCATCACCAGACACAACCAGAGCCTGCAAACCAAAGGCAGGAGTGAAGGTGCCAGGAGCCAGAGGAAGTGTTACGCGTTCCAAAACAACCCTCACCCCCAGCAGGCTCCCCACGTCCTCATGCCAGCTTCTCAGAAAGCAGAAATTACTCACCACTCCCCCCAGCCCCACCCAGAGATCTTTCCCTCACTTCCAGAGATGGAGACAGAGTCATCACTCACCCAGGCCGCCCCATCGCTTACCTGCCTGCCCACTTCTCCATCGCTCCTCCCTTGATTGCCCCGGGGTGAGGGAGGAGGGGACCGGAAGTAAACACTCTACTCAGGCATCTGGGCTTGGAAGGGGGTGCGCTCTGCAGGGACAGAAGCCTGGTCCAGTCTCCAGAAAGCTGAGGGTTGGGATGACGCCTCAGAAGGACATCTCAGAGTGAGGATGGAGGGGTGGGGAAGGCTGGCCCACCCCTTTAAGATCCTAAGGGTGAGAGGGAGAAGGAAAACAGCTCTGTCCATCTGCCCAGGCTGGAGGGTGGGGGGTCTGACCTCAGCCTCCAGACTCAGGCTCAGACCCCTCCCCTCAGTGGTAGGAACCTCTCAGCTCTTCCAAGTCCTCACTTCAGACTGTGTCTAGGCCAGCTCAGGCACACACATCTTTCTTAAGATAGTTTTCATCTGGCTCCCCCTCCAGCCCTCCCAGAGGTCCTGGAAAGCTGGAGGGAGACTCAGTGAGGACTTGCCAGACACTCCCCCCCAACCCGTCTGAGGAGCTGACAGGAAGCCCCCTAGGCTTTCTGTTTCCTACCTGCCTCCCAGCTGTTTCTTTCCTTCTTAGAGAACCTCCTTCTGGAACACACAGGCACATCCTTGCCTCAAAATTTTCAGCCAAGGGATAAACTAAAATGGCTGATGGTTTAATCTCTAGAGAAGCAGGTGATTTTTCCCACTGAGATTTAACCTCCCCCTAGGGGCCAGGGTCCAGCATTGGATCATTGAGAGCTTACTTCAGGCGAGACTCCGATGGGCTGGGGAACCAGAAAGGGGAGATGCAGCTAGAGATGCCGTTGCTCCCCAGTCACACATGGGTCTATCTTCTCAAGAGCTGGGAAGTCCATCCTGAAGTCTAGCCTTCATCATCAGGGAAGCAGAGCTTGGAACCCTCTCCTGGTCTCAGCCTGACTCTCCCACCGCTCCCCCTTGCCCCCCAGCTCCTTCCTGCTCACGATGAGCCCTTTCCACCCCTAGTCCTCATGCTGCTCTTAGTTCTGCTTTCCAGGAAAAAAAAAAATGTTTCTGTTGGATCTGAAAGGCACCCGGGAGAGGAATCCAAGGAGCTAATGCCGAGGTGGGCCAGCTCAGAGGCAGGAAAATGACAGAGGGAAGGGCAGGAATGTGCTTGGGGGTGGCAACTCTCAGCCCCACTCCCCTCCCTGGGACCTCAGGACTTGGGATGCTGAAGGAGGGAGGGATCACGGTGGTTGAGCCTGAGCCTCAGCGTCTCCTCAGCTCCTTGGGGTTGGGAAGGGCTTGCTGATGGCTGCTCCTCTCCTGGCTGGGCTGTCCACTGAGGTCAGCCACTCCACCCTGATAGGGGGACGGGTAGGGGCTCCAGAGAAGGGCCATTGTTCCACCCAAACCTTCAGCCCTCTGCCTGACTCTGTTATTGGAGTTTGAAAGGAAAGAGAGGATGATGGTCACTGTCTGCCCAAAGGCAGACAAGAAGTTGCCGCTGGGTCCCCTCTCCACTCCCTCTCTGCCTCTGCTTCTCTCTGCTACCCCTGGTCTGTATCTTGCTGTCTCTCTCCATGGGTCTACCCAGTACACATAATCCTGTCCTGAGCTGGGTTTGGCTTTGGCAGTTCCCTGGAGAAGTGATGGGTGGGGGGTGGGGTGACGTGAGCTCCTGGGGCCAGGGCCAGGCCTGGCTCCCTCTCTGGAAAAGTCCCACACCACCCCCTGCACAGCTGGGCAGGGGGCCGACACCCTCCCCACTGTGGAAACAGGCACACATTTGTGCTTTTCACCCCTTTTCATGTTCCTCATCTGGTGTGTCTCACTGCCCAGGGTAAGGAAAGGAGAGGTCAGAAGTGGTCACTCTTGGGCCAGGCTGACACTGGCCTGGACAAACCTGGGCTCCTCCTGGCCACACCTCCACACTGGCCAGTGAAGATCGAGGAGGAGAGACTTGGGCAGAGGTAACCCCTTGACCCCTAGAGGGACCCACCTCTGGGGAATGAGTGGTGCAGGGGGCAGGGAGCTGGACCGCAAGTTTCAGGGCTGGCGGGAGAATCCCTATCCTGGGTGAAAACTCCTTGGTCCTCCTGGTGCCCTCCTGCGTCCTGGAGGCCCATCCCAACAGGTGTCCTTCCTTTAGAGTCGGCAGACTGAGCAGGATCAAGGGCACCCACCTGCATGCCTCCCAGAATCACTGTCCCCCAACTCCAGGACCGAGGAGGGTGACGGGGGCGGTGGGGGGTGGGGGAGAACACTTCCTCCAGGAGCACCCTGCTAGAAGAGGAAGAGGGCAGGAGGCGCCGGGCGCGTGCCGGGAGGTCCTGGGTATGTTTTCCAACTTTACTATGTGACTTAGTAGGAATTTTGGCTGATTCTCCGCCTGGGTGATGGGGCCAGAGTTCCAAGGGATCAGAACCCCCTCCCCAGGAATTCGACCCCAGGGACTGGAAGATCTTCTAAGGCTGTAAGAGCTGGGGCCGGGGTCGTGGCTGGGGCAAGACCGCAGGGCGCAGGGAACCGGGGCGGCGCGGATGCGCAGGGCGGGTGGTCTAACGGGACCTGGGAGAGAGGGCGGCCGGGGCCGGGGATCCCAGGGAGGGTCTGTACCTGCTCTGCGCGGCCCCGGCGGCCCGTTAACCCCTCTGCACCCGGGCGCTCTCTCGAGACAGCCTCTCTCCGCGGCGGCCACTGCGGCCCGTGAGCCGCGCTCCGGACACTGCCGCCTCCGGCCGGGGCTCCGCCCCCGCCCCGCCCCCGCTCCGCCCGCCAGCCCGCCCGCCCGCCACGCGCCCAGCCCGCGCCCCTCGGCGGCCCCCGGGTCGGGGCAGCCCACCCCGAACCCCCGGCTCTCCAGGGCCACCCACCCCGCGGCGGCGGGCCTTGGCCACCGCCGCCCGGCGCCCGCCGACGGCTCGGGGGTGGGGTGGCGGGCGAAGCCGAGGGGGTCGCAGCCGGGTTCGGAGGCGGCCGTCGCTCCCGGGTACTGTCCCCTGGCCCGGCTGGGCTCGCGACTCCAGGACCCCGGCCTCCCGACCGGCTCCGCGTGGGCGGTGCAAGCGCTGCGCTGCCCAGGCGGGGCGGCCGCGAGGGGCGCCACGGGGCTGGGTGGCTCCTGAACCCGAGCGGCGTGGGCGAGCGCCGGGCCCCACATCTGGGCGTTGCTGGGCGGAGACGGTCCCGCCCGACCCCAGATCCGCGTCGTCGAGGCCTTCTCCTCCAGGCAGCCTCTCCTGCGAGCCTAGCCATCTCTGCCTCTCCCACGTTAGGCTGTGAACATGTGGTTCTGACAGCTCAGGGACCTCTATGAGCCTCGGTTTCTTCATCCATAAAATTTTACACACGGGGCAGAGCGGAAGGAATGCGCTGACATAGGAGTCAGACGATCTGGATTTGAATCTCAGCTCAGTACTTGTCAGCAATGTGGTCTTGGATGAATACTTAAACCTTTCTGTGATGCAGTTTCCTCATCTGTAAAGTGGGGTTAATCTGATGTATATGACTAGGCTTAGAGATATGTCTGTCCATTCCTTTATTTCTGGAAGAATACACGCCAAACTCGTAATTGGAGGCGACACCTGGGGAGGAGTTGCGGGGTTGGGTGAGGGAAAAAAAAACAGGCTTTTGGTTTTTACTCTATATGTTTATACGTTGTTTGATTTTTTAACCACAAATGTGTATGTTAAATAAATTATGTGTGTGTGTGTGTGTATATAGGGCTGACCTAGATTAGATAATAATTGGTCATTACTATTTTTTTAATTTTCTTTGCCATTTATTCACAAACCACGGTCGTGTATTGTTAGGTCTACTCTATTTTAAAACTTTTTTTCAGTGACTCGTCAATATTTTTAAAAGAGGGTATTTTATAATTTCTCTTGAAAAACAAAAACTTAAAATAGCTGTCCTGCATCGAATGCATAAAAATGTGTCCTACACAACCTTGTCCTGCATCCCCACAAAATAACAGGGTCTCTAATGTTCGCACCCAACATTTCTTGAGCACTTTCTGCCCTAGGTGCCTAGGACACAGAATACAGTCTCCTGCCTCAGGGAGCTGGGTCTAATTGGAGACAGACAGTTCTGGGGAGGTAAGTACTGGACTCAACGGAAGCAAATGTTATCTGGAAGAGATGAGGGAAAGGAAAATATAAAATGCTTTTCTTTATTTATTGAATATTTTATTTTGGGGGGAGGTAATTAGTTTTTTTTTTTTAATTTTGTTTTTTTGGGAGGAGGTAATTAGGTTTTACTTATCTTTAATGGGGGTACTGGGGATTGAACGCAGGACCTTATTTAGGTCAGTCATGCACTCTACCACAGAGCTATGCCCTCCCCGCCAATGCAAGCACATGTTTTGCTTGTATTGTTTGTATTTTATGAGGGGGAGGTAATTAGGTTTATTTCTTGATTTCTGCAGGGAGGAGGTACTGGGGATTGAACCCAGGACCTCTTGGGTGCTGAGCATACACTCTACCAATTGAGCTATACCCTTCCCCCTGTTTATTTATTTATTACTTAATGGAGGTACTGGGGATTGAACCCAGGACCTTGTGCATGCTAAGCACGCACTCTACCACTGAGCTATACCCTCCCCCTAAAATGCTTTTAACATGTGAGAATTATATCCTTATTTGAAGTTTAACATCCATATTTTGTTTTCTCAATAAATCCCTAAGTACTTTCAAGACAAGGACTACTTAAGGCTACTTTGTGTCATCTATATTTTTTCATATTTTGTATTTGTGTTTTGTTTTTTGTATTTGTAGAGTTAACAGAAATATCTGAATTGGAATGTTATAGAACAGACAAATGAGTCCCAGGTGCCCAGCTTGCTTTCCAACTTTTTCACCGAAGCTCAGAGACCCATGGGGTGGTGGGTAAGCTGCTGGGAACACCTGAGGCTCCTGTTATTTTGTGAGGATGCGGGACAATGTTGCTAGAGCTTCTATTTTAAGTTTTTATTTTTCAAGAGACATTATAAAGTAACCTTGATTTAAAACATGGACCAGTCACCAGAACAACTTGAAGACACCAAGTATGTCCCACAAAACATGGCCGTTGCTCAGATCTGTCTGCAGGCCTCAAGTGTGTGCCTCTCCTTAAAACAGCCTCAGGCCTGGTCTCATGTTCCTAAAGAGCTTGGGAAGATAATGGGTTAATGCCCCCTCCGGATGGGGCGGTTTATCTTGGGACTGTTGGTGACAAGCAGTTCTAACCAGAGGCATATTTATAGTCATGGATTTGGAGCGGGAAGCCCCTTTGCTCAGACTTCAGAATACAATGCTGATGACGAGAGAGGCCCAGCCCACAGGGGCAGAGGAAGATATTTTAGGTCAGAGACCTTCCAGTGCCCCTAGTCACTCCCCATTAGCATTGACTTACTAACCAAGAGGCCAGCTGCAGGACCAAAAGGTGTGACCAAAGACAGCAGATTGGGAAGGGAGCCTGGGAGGAGGGAAAGTTCTGCCTTTGACATTTGTAAAGCCGTGAACTGAAGGTCAGAAATAGTCCTTTCCATTAAGATGTGGCTGCAGACCAAAGATCCCACGAGATTTACTACAGCTGTCACCTCCCATGACTTGTTGGTCTGAAAATATTGTATAAAGAAAGGAATTTCCTATGCCTCAGCAATGTGCAAAGTGCCAGACAGAATTTGTGGACACCATCTTGAGGGGAGAAAGAAATTTCTTAAAAGATTATGCAATAAGTAGATGTTCACCCAAAAGTATCTCCAGGGACAGGACAAATGAAGGACAGAGAGGGGATAGGCTGAGTATTCCCCTGACCTTGAGCTTGACCCAGGGCTGTAATCGTCAGAATAGAGCTGACATGTATATAGCACTTCCTGAGTGCAGTCCTTGTCGTTAACAGGTTTGGAAACAAGGCACAAAGAGAAATTCAGTAATCTGCCCCAAACCTGACAGTGAGAAGCTATTACCTATGTATGTCGCTGTGCAAGCAAAATTTTTGAGAAATTTAGCTGAGTTCACGTAATAATTTTTTTTCTGGTACTAAATTAAAAAGTTTTATTTGTGTTGAATTAACATTTTAAACTGATGTTTCCTGTGAGACGCTGTCCCCCTCCAAGATAATGCCGATGTTGACTCCAGAGTGCACGGGGTGGGGGGGCCCGGAAACGAGTGTGAAACTGTCTTTTGATCTGTGGCCATAGCACCCATGTTCAGAAAGCCTAGTGTTTGCCTTTCTGCCTCTGGGAATCATGGTTTGCTCAGCTCCTTTGTTCTAGAAGAGCCGCTCTAGTCCCAGTCGCTACACACCAGGCTGGTCTCCAGTGTTGATTCCCAGTGTCCTGTCACGTTGTCCTGCACTGTTTTCTTTCACTAATGCCATTCTTCTGACCACTGACCTGCTTAGCTCACTCCCCACAACACTTACGAGAATGGCCGATGGTGACCCGTTCTCTTCAAGGAACCTAGAGGGTGGGGACCCCCGGCCATGTTTGCCTTTGTATCCACCACCTCGCCTTGCACAGAGTAGGCATTTAATAAATGCTTGTGGGATGAGCCATGAACGAGAAGTGGTCAGCTCTGGCCACGTTCCAGGACTTTCTGGTTGTTGTCTCGCCCCATTTTGGCGGAGGTGGCTCTAGGATGATGAAATGGTGAAGAAACAGGATGTGACCCATTTGGAAAGATGAGGACCAAGACGTGGATGGGACATCCTGGTCTCCCAGTTACTGCTCTGGAGACTTCAGATTCAGTCAGAAACTCCCAAAGCCAGGATTCCTCTTGATTTGATTTCCATATTTCAATCTTCCAAGGCCTCTCCTGAAGGTCCTGGGATCCTTGTGACAGACTTTGCCTCAGTACCACCTGAGCCCTATGTCTGTCTGTCCATCGGCATTCCAGAGAAACAGGAGATGCTCAGTAAATGTTTATAGAATTGAATGAACTGATCAGATACAACCTTGGCAGCCATTAAGTTTACAAAATCATCAGTACTGTGACAACTATGTTAAGTGGTTTGAATTCATGTACACGTCTTACATATGTATTTGGGAAACATGGCCATGAACTAGAGCTTCTGGATTAGGCCTCCAGAATGTTTGAGAATATTATTTGCCAAATTGGGAAGATTTTCAGATGCTATTCTTCCTCTATGATAGTCTCAACATAACCGATTTATAGATTTTTTAAAAAATGGTACCCATCATCAGGGATAGGGGCCAATTAGCCAGGACCCCTCCCTCTGAAACAAGCCTCCACTCAGCCCTGCTCTTAGGCTCTTGGAGAACATTCCCAGGAAGCCACAGCTCTGTCTCAGCTCCTAGAGCCTGGGGAGCCCCCAGAGTCCTGTCCTTGCTGCCACTGGGTCCTAAAGAGATTAAGTGTGGGAGACCAGCACTGATCCAGGTTCCGTCCCAACTCTGCCATTCCGGAGCTGTGTAACCTTGGACATGCTAAGCTTCAGGCTTATTTCTAAAATTTGAGTAACAAGGTACCCAGTTTATCTACTTCACAGGTTATCCTAAAAACCAAAATAAAAATGATAGCATGTGTGTGTGACGCTGTTAAGTCATGTAGAAAAGCCAGTCAGTGTTATGATTAATGATGAGGTTTACATTTTAGTTGACATGCCGCGTAGATCAAGACTCTAGACTGAAGCCTGAGACCTGCCTCCTCACGAGGCCCAGCGCTCTGCTGAGGACGTCCCCTCAGAGCCCAGCAAGACGCAGCAAGGTCTTGCCGGCGACAGCACGTATCGCATGTGTTCTCGTCGTAAGCTGACACGGTGGCCCAGCCTCTGCGCCAGGGACTCGGGGGAAAATTATGTTGCTGTCTAAGCAGAACCTATCTTCCTCACCAAGAAATCTGGCAGCAGCTATACCACCAGGACTGAGTTCTGTGATGTCTTCCCAGCCTGGCAGGCTCCTTGTGCCTCGACGTTCCTGGACCAGAAGGTGAGGTGCTCTGGGCGGGCACAGGTTCAGCAGCCGCTGAGGGCAAGATGCACTGGGAAGGTCCCAGTGCCACAGAACGAGGGGCCGGCGCTGCCTGAGGGGAGTGGGGTGAGGCTTAAGGACGCCAAGCATTTTGAGAAAACAGAGCAACCTATTGTTTTCTTCTTGAGTCTGGAATTGCACTTAATGTACTGGCCACACATAGTACTGTGACCAATTCCAAGATCAACTGCAGATGTGAATTAAGAGCAGGAAGTAGCGCATTTTGTCCCAAGTAAGAAAGGTGGCAGAAACCCATCTCCCCCTACAAAGAGGCTCCTACAGAGAATAAAAGTCCATGAGATAATTGGGCCCAATTTCTAACCTCTCACTAATTCCAGAAGTAAATTAAGAATTTCTCGAAGCAGAGCAGAGGCGTGCAGAGGGGCATGCACTGGAGGCGACGCAAACCCCGCGTGTGGTCTGAAGAAGGCATCCCTGTCAGAGCAGAACAGGAAATCAGGAGGCGAGCCGGGTTCCACAGCCCAGAGTCTCAGCAAGTTATTTCTACCACCTGAGCCTCAAGAAATGGCTTCTTTCTTTAGTGGAACAAGCTGGAGACAGAGGACCATAACCCCAGGACTAGACTAAGGAAGGGGCCATGGTAATTCTCCCACATGAATCTTGCTCTTGTGCCTAGAAGTCTCCCTGACTTTCTAGAGAAAGCCAGCTTGGTGTCAAATTAATCTTGACAGATTATGCTGAAGGCCTAAAAAAGGCAGACATAAAAGGGTAGAAATCAGGGTACAAAACTCAAAACTGCGGCCAGAGAGGCGGGCAGGGCAGCCAAAGGAGAGGCAAGAATTTCATACATACCAAGGACTTGAAGTCAGAAATGGAAGAGTCAGGACACACTGCGAAGGAAACATGAGTTGGGGCAGGAGGTGGTGCGGGCTTGCCCCTCTGACCAGAGGCCCAGGCTCATCTCAGAGACCTTGAGGGCCCCACGTGGGAAAACAGGGGGCCATATCTTCTCCCAGTGCTGGAAAGGGTCTTCCTTGCTCACAGCCTTCCCAGCTCCTGGCAGCTCTTAGCTAGGCAGTCAAAGCCTTGCCCTCTGGCAGCCGCCGCCCTCCAGCTTCACCACCCAAACAGGCCCAGCCCCTGGCTGGGGCCTGTGTGCCTCCTGGCCTGAAATGCCCTTGCCCATCCCTCTCCTCTGAGCTTGAAATCCTCCACGCCCCAGTTTAGTCTCTCTCTGAGTGAGCCCCTGGCCTCCCAGGACCTCCTCTGCCCACCTCTCCCCCTGGCCCAAATCCCTGGCCCTGGCAGCTCTCTCGGCCCGGGAGTCCCTCACTGGGTTGTGTCTGACAATTGCCTGCGGGGATATTAAAATACAGCTGTCTGGTCCCCAGTCTGGGTGCTCTTGTTCCTGAGCTTCAGCGGGGGTTCTATGCACACTCATAGGTGAGGGCCACTCCTCGGAAGCGTGCCTGTGAACCAGGTACTCATTTGGGTCCCCCAACCCAGATATGCAGGAACCACACTCATTTCTCACTAACAGCCTCATTTCTGTTTCAAATGCCCCTTCCCCTGGGGCAGTGGAAACTTAATTATCAATTTAGGGGTCTCCCACCCTCACCTGCCAGCACTTGGCAGCCACACGCTTCCTAGAGAGACTGTGCTGGTGATGGAGAAGGCGTTTGAATATTCACTGAGGGCAAAGCTGACAGATCTCCTGCAGCAGAGGCCGGTTCCTCTTCCTTGCTCTGGCCTTGACAGAGCAGAGGCTCTCTCTCCCAGGGGAGGGAAGCAGTGGATGCCCCCGAAAGACTAGGAACAGATCAGCCCGTGGCAGCTGTGACGAGACCCAGTCAAAGGAAGGGCATGAAAGGGTCCACTTGACTTATCTAAACCTGAAGTCCTCTCCCCAAACCTGCTTTCTCTCCTGACTGCTCACCTCCTGTTGCTGGGACTGTGCTTCAGAGCCCTACAATCATCCTTACTCCCTCCCCTCCTCATCCCAGAGCAGTGCGGCGCTTCGGAGGCCTTTTTGCCTCCTTTTGTTTTACAGGTGAAGAGACTGTGGCAGTTTCTGGCAAGCCCAGACTTAGATCACAGATCATGTCATGGACGTGACGTCCTGTCCACTTAGCTCAAAGACTTCCTGTTCCTCACATAGTTGTGTCCTCATCCATTCTAAGAGCCCCACCTGACTAAGCTCTTCTCCCCACCTGCATGGATCACAGTGACAGTGACCAAGGCAAACGAGTGACACTTTGCTCCTGGCATCCGTGGAATGCCATCTCTCCGTCTTCCCATCCCTGACGTCCCACTCATCCTTCAAGGTCGGTTGAAATGCCACCTCCGCCACAAACGGACGCTGGTCCTGCACGACCTCTCCCGCTCCAGCTGCACCCGGCACCGCATCCCAGCGGCTCCTGGCAGGTGGGCTGTCGGCAGACTGCACCTTTACGCTATTCAGTTTTCAACAATTAGATTATAAATTCCCAAGAGCAGGTGCTTGCCTTACACTTCTTGGTTTCCCCTGCAGGGACTGGCATTGAGGACTACATGGTAAAATTTCAGTCACTGCTTGTGCGGCAGAAGCTGAGTGGGAAACTAACAAAATGCTTAGAAATGTCCACTAAGCTGGTGGCCCCAGTGAACTGGGAACACAGACTGAAAAGGAAATGTTTAATTTCTGGGGTAAGCAAGCTCCAAGAGCGGCTGAAGGTGAGAGAAAGGACTGGTACCTCAGTCCAGCAGGCATCTTGTTCCAGGACAAGAGGAAAGACTGTACATACCAAGACCCTGACGTCAGAAGCGAGAGGGTGGAGGCTCACTGCCGGGAAAGCGCAGGCTGGGCAGGAGGTCACCATCTCCCGGCTCTGACCGCAGCCCCAGGGTCACCCACCCCCAGATGCACAGATGTGCCTGGACTCTGGCTGTGGTCACTGGCCCCGGTGAGATTTCTGGGGCTCTAAGAGGCCTACTGCTCTTCCTGGAGCCGTGAAGCATGTTGGTCCCTGATCAGTGGCCTCATGTTCAGTCGGGGACTGCGGCCTGGCTCCCCAGCCGCCTGGTCTGGCTTGGGCTGCTGCTCCAACTTGATTCTTTTCACTCCATGTTCCCAGACAGGCCCACACAGTCTCTTGGCTCTGCTCCTCTGTCAGTGCACAGGGAACTCCTCCACTTGCCAGCAGGGCATCCACCTTGCCCTTGAGAGCTCAAATGCCTTGCATTTGAAAGCTCAGTCTTCCAGTGTGTGGTACACAGTAGGTGCTCAATTACATCCTTTAAAGAGTGCACAACCATTTGGTGGTCGCTCCCCAAGCGTCTCCTCTGAAGCGCTGCCAGCCAGCCCAGGACCAGCATCAGAAGGAAAACCATTTCTGAGCAGCCTGTGTTTTCTGGCCCCACCTCGGCTCCCCGAAGGCAGTTCAGTCTGCTGTCTGGCTTTCCTCCCACCACAGGGAGGGGCTTGCTGCCACAGGAGGGGCGCCTGCAGAGAGGGCGACTGTTTAGGAGGCGTGAGGAGGGGTTCAGGCCCCATCCTCATCTCAGAGAGGGAAACACCAGGCCACAGAGGGTAAGAGGAACGCCTCGGCTCCAGTTCCTCACCGTGCACAGAGCTTCCAGGTCTCCAAGGGCTTTTCAGATTCAACATTTCATCTGATCTTTCCCCACAAACCTTGTAAAGTAGGGGTGGAATGGCAGACATTACTTCCATTTACCAGATGAGAAAAATGAGGCAGGAGATGATACCAAGTGCTTGACTTTGGAAGCAGAGCTGGAGCCAGAACCCAGGTCCCCCGACCGCTGGCCCAGTACCTTCCTGGCTCCTTTACGAGCCGCTGGCACAGGGAAAAGCACTGGTAGGCCCCACGTCGGTTTTCACAGCCAGCACCCCAGCAGGAGGAGCTCATGCTTTTCTCAGAAGTAACACGCAGCCGTTTCAGAGCTGAGGGCGCGAGGAAGGAGCCCAGGTTGCAGTGAGCTGCCTGGCCAGGAGTGAGACGGGGCTATGATCCTGCCACCACCTTGGGGCTCTGGGGGGGTTTGAGATGACACACATAGTCTTTAAATGAACAGTGCCTGGCCCAAAGTAAATAAGTAAGTAAATACTGACTGGTATTATGATTTAATCTGGGGTTAGAAGATTGAGCAGTGAAATTCTATTTGGCTACACAAGTCTGAGTGCCTGTGCTGACATCTCAAAGCAGGCCCCAGGAGGAAGCTATTGAATGGTCTGAATTTTCCCCCAGCAGGAGAGCGTCTCTGTGGTTTAATCGGCCTGCACAAAGCACCCTGGTACCTTCCCCAAGTGTGGACCAGGAGGCCCTGGCCTGCTCAGCACCCTGCCAGGGACCTGTCATCAGCAGCTGATTCCACTTCTTGACTCATGACCTGGGATTACTGGGGATCTGAGCACCCCAGGGAGGCGGGTCACTGCCCACTGGCTGATCGCTGAGAACGGGTGGGTCCTGGAGGCCGGGCCAGACCTATCTGTGAGGAGGCAAAGCAAATCTAAGCCAAGATTCTGGACAGAATTAGAGAAAACATCCCCATCTCAGCCTCCATCTGCCTGGCTAGGGCTGGGCATGAATGCCAGGCAGAGTGAGGGAAATATTACTCAAAGCTAAATGACCAAGATGCTGGGGATGGACCCTTCCTAAGAGCAGCTGAGAGATGCATTCAGATCTGAGCCCAGAGCTCCTGGCGGAGTCGGCAGTGTGCCGAGCTCCAGGGGCCCCGGCCTCTCTCTGTGAAGGTGTAGGTCTCAGAGGAGAGGACAGTGGCTTCCTGAGCAAGGCCACCGCCAGAGAATCTGTTCTGGTCACTCTCCCAAAGCAGTGCAGTCAGTTCTCACTGAGCAGTGGCGCCCTCCTGCCAGGGACCCACTGCCTCTCTGGGACAAGCTCTTCAGAGCTGAGGGCTGTGAGCACAGGTTAGGGGCGGGGTAAGTCAAGTTAGGACCAGTGGGTATGTCACTGCCCCGCCCTGGCCACACTGAGACTTTTGTTCTCTATCCCTTCTTATCCAGCTTCAGTCCTTTACACTGAAGTAGATTTCTAAAAATAGGAAAAGCTGTGGTGATCATTTTGTAATGTATAAAAACACTGAATCACCACGTTGTACACCTGAAACTAATGTAATAATATTGCAAGTCAGTTATACTTCAATTAAAAAAAGTAGCGAGGAGGGTCTAGCTCAGTGATAGAGCGCACGCTTGGCACTCAGGAGGCTCTGGGTTCAATGCCCAGCACCTCCATTAAAAATAAATAAATAAATACATAAATAAAAGCCTAATTACCTCCCCCAACAAGAAACAAAAAAAAAACAATAAGTAAGTAAGTAAATAAATAAATAGGTAAAGCACATAGTACACAGTGAAAAGCACCTCCCGCCTCTCCCTCCTGGGTCCTCCCCAACCTTCGGCCAGATGCTGTGAATTTACTAAGATAGTGCACGCATGCACAAGCATACCTGTCTGTAGGCTCCTTTTCTATCTCCTTTCGGTTACAGAGACTCCTCTGAGAATCTGATAAAGCCTGGGTTCTTCCCAAGAATAGAGCACACACACATACGCACAGAATTAGTGTACAACTGCAGGGGTTTACACACACTCTGGGGTCCACTTTGTCCTCCTCAAAGGGGGATTCTGGCCGTGACTTACAGCAAGTGGGTCTGAGCCACGTTCTATCTCAACGCCGTCAACCCCACATACATACATCCCCTAAGTGCCGAGATCGCGACAAGATCTCAACAAGGGAGCCCTTCTAAGGCTTTGACAAAGAGGCTGAGGCAGGCAAGCCATTCAGTGCCTTCTTTCAATAGCTTCCTATTATATTTAGAATAAAATAAAATCAAAACTTTAAACATGGCCCCCAAAGCTCTTCGTGCATGGTCTGACCTGAGCTTCCCTCCTGGTCTATCCCACCACTATTACCCCTCACCCCCATCCCCTCACGCTGCTGTAGCCACACCAACCTTTTTCTCTGTTCCACCTTCTTCCTATTGAACAGGTCAAGCCCAGCCCCACCTCAGGACCTTTGCTTAAGCTGTCCCTTCTGCCTGGAAAATGACTTCCCCTGATAGTAGTATTGCTGGTTCCTTCTGGTGTAGCTCCAATGTCATTCCTTGGAGAAGCCTTCCCCAACGACCTTTCCAAATGCTATGCCCCCGGCACCTCTTCTCTCCAACATCCTATTTTATTTTCCTTAGGGCATTTGCCACTTCTGAAATTATATATATATATATATATATATATATATATATACATATATATATATATATAGTCAATTATCGTCTGTCTTTCCCCAGCAGGGTGAGC